>NC_053518.1:51646470-51957378 GCF_016920715.1 Anopheles arabiensis | reverse complement strand
TTCTCTGACGTGACTACAACTACGTCCAATTCAAATTCAGCCACGGATTTCGAAACAACACTTATAGATACATCAACGATGCCAACAACAACTATAGACAGTAACGCCGATTCAAAAAAAAAAAAAGCTAAATCAGACGAAATGTTAAGAAAGCAGGGTAAAAGTTTATCAATCAAGTTTATAACCAATAGTCGCAATGAACTTGCTGATGAAGTTAATAATGAACTAAGAGCACCGGCTTCAACTAGTTATATTGCTTCGACAAATCTAGCAAGTTTAAATGATAAAAAAAATAACACCTTAGTCATGGATTCATACATCACGAGTCAAATGAACACAAGTGTACCGCCAAATTATAGGGCACTTCCAACAGCCCCAATCAACATTGTAACAGAGACAATTTCAGTTCCGCAGACTGTTCTAAAGCCTCCAGTTATATCAAATATCCGATATCCCATGGAACAGAGATCTAAAACAAAAGAGCTACTAGAAGATGATGAGCAGCTGCAACGCGCTCAAAGTGAATTTATTCTGGCTAACCAAAACAATGGCCCAATATACGAACGGAACAAGTACAGCGTGATAAGCTTACACAATTTGAAGGAAAACTCTGTATCTGTTGAAACTTTTAACGTATCTAACAAAACATCGAACAAAACAAACATTACTGTTCAACATAATGTCTCACAACAACAGACTCAAGGAGGTATCCCATCCTCACGCACTACAATGTCCTACACAGTATTTTTTGACCCTTTAACAATTAACGATGAGCTTATGGAACTCGAAAAACCAACACCAACGGTAGCACATGTTCCAGGAATTTATAACAACAGACAGTATGAGAGTAACAAAATTCACCTTAATACAGATACAGCCATATCTGATGCACCAAAGAAAAATATATCAGACCAATTTATGAGTGAAAATCAGCGCGATGATCCTATAATGCAAAAAAAGGCTATAGAAATGTTTGGCGACCTGAACGATGTGCAAGCGGAAAAAATTATGTCCGCAATTAAAATGGCCGATAAAGATAAATCGATGCGAAGATTGATTTTGCTTTTGATACGTACCTGCGATGACGATCCAACAAGTACGGGTGAAGAATCACGAAAAGCTCTTTTAGAAGCTTTAATAAAACTCGGTGGTGTCGTGGGTCCACAACATACTGATGAATTACAAATTTTATCTGCCAAACAAAAACACGATACCACCAATCGCCGTGCTAAAGAAATTGGATATGGTCAAACTACTAACTTTTTGTACGATGAATTAACTGATCTGACAGAATCTCAAAATATTACAGCAACCACGGAAAACTATGCAAATATTTCTTCAAACTATGAGAATAATGGTGGAGATTCCGGAAGTCAAGACGAAGGTAGTGAGGAATGGTCTAAAGGGAGCGGAACTACGGATGCAACAACAAAAATCTATAACTCACCAGGCGAAAGCAACCTACCAAAAATTGCCACTAGCAAATGGGTATATGGCTATGACGAAACGAATCCTCCCCAGTATACAACAACACCACTACCGTCAACAGTGTTCCAAACTACAGTCGATAGTACTTCAACCGTTTTTACAATGATTACGGAGCCTACAGTTATAACAACTATGGCGGGAAGTGCAACATCAGAAACATCTGATTATGGCAGCTCTTCAACCATCCAGACTACACCAGTCGACTTCTTTGATACTGAATATAGATCACGAGAATCTTTAGAATCTGATTCATCTTCAGAAATGAAACCAACATTCACCGTATCCAAGCGTTTACCAAAGGATCTATCGAACTCATTGGCTAATCCACTGTCTGATAACCATAAACAATTATCTCCTCATAACTCCGACACACGTGCACTTGAACTATTGAAATCGCTTTACTCTTTGGCGGCACGATGGGGATAATTTGAGGACCTATTTTGCGCATATGTATTGTATTTCTTTATGTTTAGTATGGGTCGATATACGGCTCAAGTATTTATTTTAACATGAGTTAATCGTAAATGACACAGTAGTAACAGATAATCTTTGATATCATTCATACATAAATACAAATAGTCAATCTATGGAATATGTTAAAATTAGCCATGGAAAAATCGTATTTACATGAATTGTAATAGGCCGTACTAGGGTTTACGATCAATGTTCGTTTATGAATAATGAATAATAAATAATCGAGCCATATTTATCATATATCTGAAGAAAGGAATTGTTATACTATTATAAAAGCTATAGCTTGCAAAGCACTGCTTAAACTAGTAGAATGAGGAATATTTTATCCTTACAGCCAAGCAGTAGATCATGTGGAGATGCACTTATGGGTGAAGATAGCTTATGTCATAAATTATTTAAACCACGTAAATATACATTTTATAATGCCCATTTTAACGAAACATAATTGTAAAAATTGTATTAATATGTGCTTCAATTAAAAATTTGTTGTTCGTACAATCCTGTGTTTCTGTGTTTTTTTTTCCTCAAAGCGTTTTTCTTATTCCCATACTAAATCGAACTACCATATTATTTTTAACATAAAAAAACAATGACAAAACCATAATTGTTGCATCGTTGGCAGCAGGCTCTTTCTTTACCCCGATAGATTATTAAACGTAAACTAAACAACCTTTTTTTAAGCGGTCTTGGTTTTTCTTATTTTATTTCGACGCTAAAAAATAACTCATTCGTCTCCGGGTTAAGTGAAAGAGTGTCCCATAAGATCGTTACTTTATCAACGTTCGTGAGATTTCGGGGATACGGGAGTAATCGGCGCGATCAATTCGTGACGCTTTCCACATTACAGTGCCGTTCGCTACTAAATGATGAATGCCGTACAACACGTACTAAACAAAGGGTTATTTTAATTAACAGGAATTCATTTTAATTTCCCAGGATTCCCGGTGAAAGCATTGCGAATATATTAGCGTAAATCGAATGTCTGTATATGTCGTTGTTCATTCTTACGATTTCGGATAATGTTCTTTCGAGATTCGGTGTAACTTTTTCTAGCGTTTTATAATTACCGGGTGTTGTTCCTTGTATTGCACAATTAGAAGAGAGTTTATTTCACGCAATTCACTTATACTTATAAACTAATCGATCGTGCCCGAACGCTCCGAACTCAACGAATGATCTTCGTGTTTCGTTAAACACGAATCAACTGGCAGGGCTTCCCTGCCTAAGCCTGAACAGTCGTTTTTTCATTAATGCCAAAAATAGAAAATGGTAATTATAAACTTTAGTTTTATGCACTAAATTATTCATTCAATTATTTTGAGTTTGCAGCATTTGTGATTTGTAATACGTGACAGTTCTGCAATGTGAGTACAGTCTGTAGCCGATATTCGCGGTTTGCGCGTTCCCAAGGAATCCGTGTAAGTCGAATTTCGCAGTTTTCGACCAAAATACAATTTATTGTTTTGTATTTTTGGTTCAATTTAGTGCTTTTATACACTTTATCATTTATTTGATACGATTCGTGCAGAACATTCTGATATTTTTTACTTTTAAGTGATTTAAGTTTATCGGTAAAAATGCAATGTATAGTGCATTTGACATAAGAAAATTGTACTGATTTGTCATTTGATTTGTCAAAATTAGAAAACCGCGTATCTGCGAATCCGCTTAAGTCGAGAACCGCGTAACTCGGGAACAGACTGTATGCCAAAATAAGGTATGTAGCAATGTACATGTGCATATTTATTAAACTCGCTTTTATTATTTTGCCAAAAAGCCATGGTTTATTTTGAGATATCGGGCCCCTCGGACCAAAACGACCCACCACAGCAGTAAAACTGGCCCACGAAAGGATTTCAATTTTGGATTTGTACTAATTGGAAAAATCTATTAGCAAACAAATTACTAGACATCCTCTAGTATGATATTTCATACCGTCGAACTCTTTTAAATTAGATTATAGTAAAATGGATAGGCGCACTAATCATTATGGCTGAACTCAAAGTTATATTTGGCGTCGTCCATCAATTACTCAATCAATTAAAAATTGCAAATTTTCGACTCCGACGCAAAAATTGCGGGAGGCCCCCGTTCAAGTAGAATCACAAAAAAAAAAGTTTTCACTCAAGCATGTTTTTGCAGCTGCTTTATTGGTAATTCACTGTTTTTATTCCAAGACCAAGTTTATCAAACCAAAACAAAGCGCTTTTTTTTATTCAACTGCTTTTTTTATTCAACTCCCCGATGACGCGTTAGTTTTTTGGCGCTTTCCCCTCTTCTTTCGGGTTACCTGATGGTAATCATCGTTTTCGGCCACCGCGCTTGATTCCTCTTCTCAATGCCTCGGCAGTGATGCCATCATGCCCCAGCCCCTGCCATCCTATATGAGAGCAGTGGTGCCATCACTTCCGAGCCCGTCAAACATTTTTGGAACGATGGCAGTGGTGCCAACATATCCCAGCCCGTGCAACCTGCTGTTCCAATCCTATGCGGTCAGCAGGCTTCACTACACCTCCATCACTGCCAACTTATGCACTGGTCTTTTGAGTGTGCTGCCCTTTGCTGTCTGCACAGTAGCACTACGAATCCTTCCGTCTTTTCCTTTGAAGACCTCCTGGATACGTCCTCTTATCCAAGTTCTGCGCTGACCATTAGCAACATACACCAAGTCGCCCTCGGCCACAGGTTTACTTTCGTTGAACCATTTTGTTCTCCTATTCAGGGTAGGAAAATATTCCTGTTGCCAACGCTTCCAAAACTCGTCCGTCAGAAACTGTGTTCGGCGATAGCTGTTTCTTAAGGCGTCTCCTAACTCTGTAAGTGTCTTCGCTTGATCTTGGCTTCCAGAAGAGCTTCCTAAGAGGAAGTGATTTGGCGTGAGAGCTCGACTGGTAAAAGTGCTTTGAGGTACATACGTTAGCGATCGTGAGTTGATCAAATTCTCTGCTTCTGCTAGTTCAGTAATGCAAGTTCCACCTCTCAGTTTACGATCGTAATGAAGGTTAGTTATTGCTTCTAAAACATTTCTAACTAATCTCTCCCATACACCAGCCAAGTAGGTTTTGGCTGTAGGTGTTTTAGCAATTTTCCATAGTTGTTCTAGACTGTCGTTGTACCACTTTCTATCGCTACTGTGTTCCGCATTTTTATACAATTCAATGAAATACAAAATGTCATCTATGACTTCAAACTTCCACTTCATGTCGGTAGCAAGTCTCTTTCCTTCGCGATCAGTGGTTTGTTGCAATATTTCTTTAGTTCTGACCTGATCCGTTGGGTCGGGTATGAAATCGGTTTGAGCTGCTGTCTCATCAAGAATAATCCGTTTTCGTTTCAATTCATTAAGTTTTTGTTCACTGATTAAGCTGCAGTTTTGTTCAGCAACGCTATAGTGATGTGCGAGAAAATGTCTTGTTTCAAGCTGGTTGTCACAAGGACCATACACCGACCATCCTAACACGCTTCGCACCGCTATGGGTTCTCCAGGCTCACCTATTCGACTCTCGATAGGGGCTATTAGGTTGATGTTCTGTATACCAATGAGCACCTTAGGTTCAGCAGGACCATAATTCAGTACCGGAATATCTCGGAGATGCTCATACTTGCTTATCGAGCAAGGATCTAGACCCTGCACGGGCAGCTTTAAACTTTGTACTGTTCGCGCTCCTACAAGCTGAAATTTGATGTCAACGCCTTGTGCAGATATTTTCAGATTTATGCGCTGAGATGTCGGTTCGGTTCGAGTTACATCTGAAGTCCATGCTAATTGGAGCGGTTCTGTAATTCTTTCAGCTCCAAGTTTTTGTGCTACAGAGGACTCGACTAACGTCAGTGACGAACCTTCATCAATGAATGCCAATGTTTCTAGTTGCTTATCGCCGTTGTACAAGGTTACGGGTACAACTTTGAATAGTGTCGACTTGGCGGGTTTGTTCTTTTCGTGAAACTGTATTACATAGTTCACATAGTTCCTGTACTACTAAGCCAAATCGTATTAACGAATCAAGCCGATCTGCTCTTAGTACTTCTGCTCTACGCACCTTAGTCTAAAGGCTCTTCAATAACAGTTGCGGTTTGCCGTACAATTCACGCATTGTTTCGATTGCTGCTGCCGTTGCGTTAGGAAATCGTAGCTTCGGGCGAATTAACTCACGCGCTGGACCTCTTAAACATTCCTCTAGTTTTATAGCATTCTCTACTGCCGTAAATCCACAGGCTATGGTGGAATCTTCGTATGCTCTTATAAATACGGGCCATTCTTCTGGATCGCCTGAAAATGTTGGAAGCTTCTTCGGCCAAACATGCCTTGCTGCATTTTGTGCAGCGTTAGGAACAATAGAACAAACGGTACTCACCTGTTGCGGGGCAATACCTTCCAAGTAAGACAGTTGCATCTGTTCGGGACGCATGACGGGGTATGCCGGATCCGCAACTCTAAAATGTGGTTGCTGTTGTACCTGGCTGGAGTAGGCACCATACATTTGCTGCTCCGGACCGGGGACTTGTGCACGTAATTGTACCTGGGCGGGGTACGCACTGGACTCCTTCCTATACGTGTCGCACGACTGCGCGTTGCATCGTACCTGGACGGGGTACGGGCTACAATTATGCTCCTCCAACATAGGAACATTCTCTTGGGTGTGTACCTGGGTGGGGTACACACCACGTCGCTTCTGCTGATAATCGGGAATCTGCATGGGGCCTTGCACCTGGACGGGATACACGCCACACCGCTGCTGCTGCGTATCGGGAACCTGCACGGGGCCTAGCACCTGGACGGGGTACACACCACTCCGCTGCTGCTGCGAATCAAGAACCTGCACGGGGCCTTGCACCTGGACGGGGTACACATCACACCGCTGCTGCTGGTAATCAGGAACCCGCACGGGGCCTTGCACCTGGACGGGGTACACGCCACACCACTGCTGTTGTGAATCGGGAACCTGGACGGGGTACACACCACTCCGCTGCTGCTGCGTATCGGGAACCTGCATGGAGCCTTGCACCTGGACGGGGTACGCACCACACCGCTGCTGCTGGGAATCGGGAACCAACGCGGGGCCTTGCACCTGGACGGGGTACACACCACTCCGCTGCTGCTGCGTATCGGGAACCTGCACGGGGCCTTGCACCTGGACGGGGTACACATCACACTGCTGCTGCTGGTAATCAGGAACCTGCACGGGGCCTTGCACCTGGACGAGGTACACACCACTCCGCTGCTGCTGCGTATCGGGAACCTGCACGGGGCCTTGCACCTGGACGGGGTACACACCACTCCGCTGCTGCTGCGTATCGGGAACCTGCACGGGGCCTTGCACCTGGACGGGGTACACGCCACACCGCAGATGCTGCGAATCGGGAACCTGCACGGGGCCTTGCACCTGGACGGGGTACACATAACACCGCTGCTGCTGGGAATCGGGAACCTGCGAAGGGCCTTGCGCCTGGACGGGGAACGCACCACACCGCTGCTGCTGCATATCCATGCCGATAAACTGCTCGCACAGCTGCCGCTCCGAAACGGGAACCTGCTCGATGCGTGGCTGCTGTTCCATGGCGCGGACCTGCGCATCGCGTTGTGGCTGAGCCAGATACTCACTCTGCTGTCCTGACGCTGTGGCCGGGTTGTTGGTAGACACTCGTTGCTCCATATCGGCCGACCGGCTACGCTGCAGCATTCGCTCCTCTTCGCTTTCATCAGATGCTGCGTTCAACTGTTGTTCCGCCCATTGCGAGGTTCGTTCTCCATTGTCTGACAAAGATGAATCGCTGTCAAGAGATTCCTCCAAGCGTAGCAATTCTTCGGTATGCCGCATTTTCATCCTCAGCCGTCTCTCCTCCAAATCTATGTTAAAACAACGACGAAAAGCAAACCATCAACCGAGAGAAATGAACGCGACGAACTTTGAACAAAAAGAATAACGACCAAGCTTCGATGTTAATTCTTTTATTCCTGAGACGCAACTGTACAAGTTCACAATTTTCGATCGCTTATATACTACCGTACGCCAGTACTGTCAAACCCTAACAGCAAAACGTTGCTTATTATTAACACTCCTCCTCAACGTTTTGACATGTAAAATTCAAGTATTTAGACATATTTACATGTTTAATCGCACCTAAAGGTTTGGTCAGAATGTCCGCTTTCATTTCTGCACTTGGGCAGTACCTGATCTGAACTACATTATTGTCTATTAAACCTTTGACAAAGAAAATTTTAGTCTCAATGTGTTTTGATCGTCTTGTGCATCTACCCGATTCCGCGAAACTAATACATGCTTGATTGTCTTCATATATCACCGTAGATTCGTTAACTGACTCACCCATATCATTTAATAAACGTCTAAGCCATATTATTTCCTGACATACTTCAGTTAATGAACAGTATTCAGCCTCCATTGAGGACAAACTTACACTAGTTTGGCGTCTACTTGCCCATGATATTACTCCTCCTGCATAAAATACTACGAATCCTGTTGTAGATTTCCTTGAGCTCATATCACCTGCCGAATCAGCGTCTGAGAAGGCTTCCAACTTTTGATTACTTGTCCCTCCAAGATTCAAACACCAATCCTTTGTGCCTTTTAGATATCTGACTACACGTTTTGCAGCAACCCAGTCCTTTTCCGTGGGTTCATTAAACTTTCTGCCAAGAAATCCTACACTAGCGGAAATATCTGGCCTAGCGCAATTAGCAATAAACATCAGACTACCAACAACGCTTGTTGGGAACTAAAACCAAAGCGGATGAAATCTCTTGCCAATAACGATTTATTTTCTTATTACGCGATTGGTTTAGAAAAGGGCCCGTTCCTATCTTGCGGCCCTTTTTAACGCTTTTTTCCTGTTACGCTTCGTGCCTTGTTCGTGTACTGGTCGCTCGTTTTAAAACGTCCCGTTTATGACAGGTAGTTGGAACGCGAGATTCCAACATTGTCCCCCCAAGTGTACCACAGCTTATCTGCCTTTAATCACCTCGCGTCATTTTAGCTGTGGCTTCACTTCCTTGCTCGACCTGTCATAAAACGCGTGCATTTGTTTACGTTTCGTTTCCTCTCTAGTGCGGCCTCGTGCTTGGGTATATAATTTCAATTGGTTTCCGTGCATATTCCTTGCTCCCTCTGGTTGTTATTTTTCATGCCTACATCTAGCTTGGCCAATTTATGCGCTGGTCGTATGTATGTGCTGTTCACTGTTTGCACCGTAGCTTGCCTAACCTGTCCGTCTTTAGCTAAAACCGTCGATACAACGCGGCCCTTTGGCCAGCAGTTCCTAGGTAAGTTATTGTCTGCGATGATCACTAAATCTCCCACTTCTAGCGGCTGTACAGGTTGAAACCACTTGGTTCGCCGGGTGAGTGTTGGTAAATATTCTGTAACCCACTTTTTCCAGAATAAATCTGCTGCGTATTGTGCCATCTTCCAGGTCGATTTCACCGCCGCGGGACTGTCGCAAAGTATGGCCGGGGGCTTACTCCCATCCGGGCTCCCTAGCAGCAGGAGGTTTGGCGTTATCGGCTCCGTCGTCTCGTCATCCAGGGGTACGTAGGTGAGAGGCCTCGAGTTCAGGATAAACTCGATCTCGGCGAAGGTTGACATCAGGATTTCATCCGTCGGTCGTCTAGGGAAAACGAACTGGTTCAGCACCGTCTTCACCGAGCGGACTAAACGCTCCCAGCAACCGCCGAAGTGTGGAGCGCCGGGGGGTTGAACGTCCACTTCATTTGCGGTCCGCAAAAGGCTGTCATAAGAGCGTCGTGGTCAATCCTCTGTATAGCTTCGTCCAGCTCCCTCGCAGCACCAACGAAGTTAGTGCCTCTATCGCTGGTCATCTCGAGCGGCGTCCCACGTCTAGCGATGAAACGCCGGACTGCCAGGATGCATGACGCTGTGTTCAGCGATGCCGCTACCTCCAAATGGACTGCTCGGCTTGTAAGGCAGGTAAATATAACACCCCACCGCTTCTCTACCCTCCGTCCGATGGCTACTAGAAAGGGGCCGAAGTAATCAATTCCTGCGAACGAAAAAGCACGCTGACCAATAGCAACACGTTGAAACGGTACATTACCCATCAGAGGTGGTTCCGGAAGCACGTTGTCCACCTTGCATTTTTGGCAACTTCTCCTGATGCGTCGAAATTCCCCTAGCAGCTTGGGAATGTAAAACCTCATTCTCAACGCGCTCAGAGCTGTACCGTGATGGACGTGTTTGTACCTCGCATGGTACTCCTGCATGATGAGGTCTGTGCCGTATTCCTTCCGTGGCAAAATTATAGGGTTGCGTAAGTGCACATTGATCCCTACACACTCCGTCAAACGTCCCCCCACTCTGAGGATCCCATCATGGTCCAGAATAGGGGATAGCTTATAAATGATGCTACTTTTCTCGATTCCTTTCTTCCAGGAATGTTTCTCCATGCTTCCTTTCTGCAGACTGTTGATCTCGCGATGAAATGCGTTTTGTTGGATTATGCGGATGAGAATGCATTCCGCTCTCCTGAGTTCATCTTGTGTTAGCGGGCCAATCACTTTCGGTTCTTTTTTTCACCGAGCCACGCGCATTTGATATAAAGCGCGTCACGTACGCCGTGGCTCGGAGCACTCGGTTCCATCTAGAGAACCGTTCCAACCGTACCAGTGGCTCCACCACCTGATGGAGGTGAATACTTTTCCGAAGCTCCTCTGCAGTGTCTTTCTGTGTGGCGTCATGATCTGGCCAGGCACTTTCCGGCCCCCAAAGAAAGGAGGGTCCGCGAAACCACCGTCCTTGCGCCGATAGATCTGGCCTCGTCGACCATTTTGTGCCTTCATCGGCGACGTTCTGCTTGGTCGGTATCCAACGCCACTGTTCTACGTTAGTGGCCTCCAGGAGTTCTCCTACTCGAAATGCCACAAATTGGTTATATCGTCTATGATCGGATTGGAGCCAGCTTAATACATTCCTTGAGTCAGTCCAGAAGATAGTTCGTTTGATCTCCAGCCGATGATCTCTTGCGATAGTACTGGCCAGCCTTGCCCCAATGACTGCGGCTTGTAGCTCCAGCCTAGGAATAGATATAAACTTAAGCGGCGCTACGCGCGTTTTCGACGCTATCAGGGTACACTCGATATTTTCTCCTTCTTCAAACCGAAAGTATCCGAGCGCGGCCATACCGTTCTCGCTTGCATCACAGAAAACGTGAAGCTGTACATTGGCACTTGCAGAAGTTATAAGTCGATAGCAACGGGGAACGGCCACGTTTTCGACTTCTGGAAGCACCCGCAACCATCTCACCCATTTTTCCGTGGTCCGCGCGCTCAGCTTTTGGTCCCAACCAATACCCTCACGCCAGACTTCTTGTAATAATGACTTAAGATACATTAGGAAGTTACCGAGCAATCCCAATGGGTCGTAGATGCTCATTATCGCCCGATACGCACTGGACTCCTTCCTATACGTGTCGCACGACTGCGCGTTGCATCGTACCTGGACGGGGTACGGGCTACAATTATGCTCCTCCAACATAGGAACATTCTCTTGGGTGTGTACCTGGGTGGGGTACACACCACGTCGCTTCTGCTGATAATCGGGAATCTGCATGGGGCCTTGCACCTGGACGGGATACACGCCACACCGCTGCTGCTGCGTATCGGGAACCTGCACGGGGCCTAGCACCTGGACGGGGTACACACCACTCCGCTGCTGCTGCGAATCAAGAACCTGCACGGGGCCTTGCACCTGGACGGGGTACACATCACACCGCTGCTGCTGGTAATCAGGAACCCGCACGGGGCCTTGCACCTGGACGGGGTACACGCCACACCACTGCTGTTGTGAATCGGGAACCTGGACGGGGTACACACCACTCCGCTGCTGCTGCGTATCGGGAACCTGCATGGAGCCTTGCACCTGGACGGGGTACGCACCACACCGCTGCTGCTGGGAATCGGGAACCAACGCGGGGCCTTGCACCTGGACGGGGTACACACCACTCCGCTGCTGCTGCGTATCGGGAACCTGCACGGGGCCTTGCACCTGGACGGGGTACACATCACACTGCTGCTGCTGGTAATCAGGAACCTGCACGGGGCCTTGCACCTGGACGAGGTACACACCACTCCGCTGCTGCTGCGTATCGGGAACCTGCACGGGGCCTTGCACCTGGACGGGGTACACACCACTCCGCTGCTGCTGCGTATTGGGAACCTGCACGGGGCCTTGCACCTGGACGGGGTACACGCCACACCGCAGATGCTGCGAATCGGGAACCTGCACGGGGCCTTGCACCTGGACGGGGTACACATAACACCGCTGCTGCTGGGAATCGGGAACCTGCGAAGGGCCTTGCGCCTGGACGGGGAACGCACCACACCGCTGCTGCTGCATATCCATGCCGATAAACTGCTCGCACAGCTGCCGCTCCGAAACGGGAACCTGCTCGATGCGTGGCTGCTGTTCCATGGCGCGGACCTGCGCATCGCGTTGTGGCTGAGCCAGATACTCACTCTGCTGTCCTGACGCTGTGGCCGGGTTGTTGGTAGACACTCGTTGCTCCATATCGGCCGACCGGCTACGCTGCAGCATTCGCTCCTCTTCGCTTTCATCAGATGCTGCGTTCAACTGTTGTTCCGCCCATTGCGAGGTTCGTTCTCCATTGTCTGACAAAGATGAATCGCTGTCAAGAGATTCCTCCAAGCGTAGCAATTCTTCGGTATGCCGCATTTTCATCCTCAGCCGTCTCTCCTCCAAATCTATGTTAAAACAACGACGAAAAGCAAACCATCAACCGAGAGAAATGAACGCGACGAACTTTGAACAAAAAGAATAACGACCAAGCTTCGATGTTAATTCTTTTATTCCTGAGACGCAACTGTACAAGTTCACAATTTTCGATCGCTTATATACTACCGTACGCCAGTACTGTCAAACCCTAACAGCAAAACGTTGCTTATTATTAACACTCCTCCTCAACGTTTTGACATGTAAAATTCAAGTATTTAGACATATTTACATGTTTAATCGCACCTAAAGGTTTGGTCAGAATGTCCGCTTTCATTTCTGCACTTGGGCAGTACCTGATCTGAACTACATTATTGTCTATTAAACCTTTGACAAAGAAAATTTTAGTCTCAATGTGTTTTGATCGTCTTGTGCATCTACCCGATTCCGCGAAACTAATACATGCTTGATTGTCTTCATATATCACCGTAGATTCGTTAACTGACTCACCCATATCATTTAATAAACGTCTAAGCCATATTATTTCCTGACATACTTCAGTTAATGAACAGTATTCAGCCTCCATTGAGGACAAACTTACACTAGTTTGGCGTCTACTTGCCCATGATATTACTCCTCCTGCATAAAATACTACGAATCCTGTTGTAGATTTCCTTGAGCTCATATCACCTGCCGAATCAGCGTCTGAGAAGGCTTCCAACTTTTGATTACTTGTCCCTCCAAGATTCAAACACCAATCCTTTGTGCCTTTTAGATATCTGACTACACGTTTTGCAGCAACCCAGTCCTTTTCCGTGGGTTCATTAAACTTTCTGCCAAGAAATCCTACACTAGCGGAAATATCTGGCCTAGCGCAATTAGCAATAAACATCAGACTACCAACAACGCTTGTTGGGAACTAAAACCAAAGCGGATGAAATCTCTTGCCAATAACGATTTATTTTCTTATTACGCGATTGGTTTAGAAAAGGGCCCGTTCCTATCTTGCGGCCCTTTTTAACGCTTTTTTCCTGTTACGCTTCGTGCCTTGTTCGTGTACTGGTCGCTCGTTTTAAAACGTCCCGTTTATGACAGGTAGTTGGAACGCGAGATTCCAACATTGTCCCCCCAAGTGTACCACAGCTTATCTGCCTTTAATCACCTCGCGTCATTTTAGCTGTGGCTTCACTTCCTTGCTCGACCTGTCATAAAACGCGTGCATTTGTTTACGTTTCGTTTCCTCTCTAGTGCGGCCTCGTGCTTGGGTATATAATTTCAATTGGTTTCCGTGCATATTCCTTGCTCCCTCTGGTTGTTATTTTTCATGCCTACATCTAGCTTGGCCAATTTATGCGCTGGTCGTATGTATGTGCTGTTCACTGTTTGCACCGTAGCTTGCCTAACCTGTCCGTCTTTAGCTAAAACCGTCGATACAACGCGGCCCTTTGGCCAGCAGTTCCTAGGTAAGTTATTGTCTGCGATGATCACTAAATCTCCCACTTCTAGCGGCTGTACAGGTTGAAACCACTTGGTTCGCCGGGTGAGTGTTGGTAAATATTCTGTAACCCACTTTTTCCAGAATAAATCTGCTGCGTATTGTGCCATCTTCCAGGTCGATTTCACCGCCGTAGGACTGTCGCAAAGTATGGCCGGGGGCTTACTCCCATCCGGGCTCCCTAGCAGCAGGAGGTTTGGCGTTATCGGCTCCGTCGTCTCGTCATCCAGGGGTACGTAGGTGAGAGGCCTCGAGTTCAGGATAAACTCGATCTCGGCGAAGGTTGACATCAGGATTTCATCCGTCGGTCGTCTAGGGAAAACGAACTGGTTCAGCACCGTCTTCACCGAGCGGACTAAACGCTCCCAGCAACCGCCGAAGTGTGGAGCGCCGGGGGGGTTGAACGTCCACTTCATTTGCGGTCCGCAAAAGGCTGTCATAAGAGCGTCGTGGTCAATCCTCTGTATAGCTTCGTCCAGCTCCCTCGCAGCACCAACGAAGTTAGTGCCTCTATCGCTGGTCATCTCGAGCGGCGTCCCACGTCTAGCGATGAAACGCCGGACTGCCAGGATGCATGACGCTGTGTTCAGCGATGCCGCTACCTCCAAATGGACTGCTCGGCTTGTAAGGCAGGTAAATATAACACCCCACCGCTTCTCTACCCTCCGTCCGATGGCTACTAGAAAGGGGCCGAAGTAATCAATTCCTGCGAACGAAAAAGCACGCTGACCAATAGCAACACGTTGAAACGGTACATTACCCATCAGAGGTGGTTCCGGAAGCACGTTGTCCACCTTGCATTTTTGGCAACTTCTCCTGATGTGTCGAAATTCCCCTAGCAGCTTGGGAATGTAAAACCTCATTCTCAACGCGCTCAGAGCTGTACCGTGATGGACGTGTTTGTACCTCGCATGGTACTCCTGCATGATGAGGTCTGTGCCGTATTCCTTCCGTGGCAAAATTATAGGGTTGCGTAAGTGCACATTGATCCCTACACACTCCGTCAAACGTCCCCCCACTCTGAGGATCCCATCATGGTCCAGAATAGGGGATAGCTTATAAATGATGCTACTTTTCTCGATTCCTTTCTTCCAGGAATGTTTCTCCATGCTTCCTTTCTGCAGACTGTTGATCTCGCGATGAAATGCGTTTTGTTGGATTATGCGGATGAGAATGCATTCCGCTCTCCTGAGTTCATCTTGTGTTAGCGGGCCAATCACTTTCGGTTCTTTTTTCACCGAGCCACGCGCATTTGATATAAAGCGCGTCACGTACGCCGTGGCTCGGAGCACTCGGTTCCATCTAGAGAACCGTTCCAACCGTACCAGTGGCTCCACCACCTGATGGAGGTGAATACTTTTCCGAAGCTCCTCTGCAGTGTCTTTCTGTGTGGCGTCATGATCTGGCCAGGCACTTTCCGGCCCCCAAAGAAAGGAGGGTCCGCGAAACCACCGTCCTTGCGCCGATAGATCTGGCCTCGTCGACCATTTTGTGCCTTCATCGGCGACGTTCTGCTTGGTCGGTATCCAACGCCACTGTTCTACGTTAGTGGCCTCCAGGAGTTCTCCTACTCGAAATGCCACAAATTGGTTATATCGTCTATGATCGGATTGGAGCCAGCTTAATACATTCCTTGAGTCAGTCCAGAAGATAGTTCGTTTGATCTCCAGCCGATGATCTCTTGCGATAGTACTGGCCAGCCTTGCCCCAATGACTGCGGCTTGTAGCTCCAGCCTGGGAATAGATACAAACTTAAGCGGCGCTACGCGCGTTTTCGACGCTATCAGGGTACACTCGATATTTTCTCCTTCTTCAAACCGAAAGTATCCGAGCGCGGCCATACCGTTCTCGCTTGCATCACAGAAAACGTGAAGCTGTACATTGGCACTTGCAGAAGTTATAAGTCGATAGCAACGGGGAACGGCCACGTTTTCGACTTCTGGAAGCACCTGCAACCATCTCACCCATTTTTGCGTGGTCCGCTCGCTCAGCTTTTGGTCCCAACCAATACCCTCACGCCAGACTTCTTGTAATAATGACTTAAGATACATTAGGAAGTTACCGAGCAATCCCAATGGGTCGTAGATGCTCATTAGCGTTCTTAATATTTCACGTTTGGTCGCCGCCTTTCTCCCAGACAGAAGCTCCTCGTCATGTTTCGGTGTTAGCCGAAAGGTGAACGTGTCGGCTGATATGTTCCACCACATTCCCAATACCTTCTCATTTGGCAGCTTATGACTCATGTTGACGTTTTCTTCTTCTTCTAAATCTCCCTCCAGGTGTCGGACTACCTCGCGAGAGTTCGAAATCCAGTTCCTGATTTCAAACCCGCCAAAGGCGTGAATATACCGGACTGCATCGGCCAATTCCTTGGCTTCCTCCTGGGTCTCGACACTTGCGAGCATATCGTCGACATAATGTTCATGCTTAATGCATTCTGCTGCTCTTGGAAATGCATCTGAAAACCTGTCCGCGTTCAAGTTCTTAACATATTGAGCGCTACTGGGGGAGCACGCTGCGCCGAAAGTCATTACGGTCACGACGTAAGTTGCCGGTCCGGTGCCGGGACGTCCACTGTCCCAAAGGATCATCTGACTCCGTTGATCCGTTTCTTTGATGGCCACTTGATGGAACATCTCTCGTATATCTCCAGCAATAGCTACACGATTCTCTCTGAATTTCAGCAGCACCGCTAACAGTCCGGCAAGCATATCCGGACCGGGAAGCAGACGAGAGTTCAGGCTTACCCCGCCTACCTTAGCCGCTGCATCGAAGACCATGCGAATTTTTCCCGGCTTGCTGGGGTTGGTTACCGGAAATATGGGGAGGTACCAATCGTTCTTCTGGCGCGCGATCGAAACGGTGTCAGCGAGCTTTCTGATGTAGCCTTTAGCTAAGTACTCCTCCATCTTGGCCTGCACGGCTTCAGCTAGAACGGGATCTTTACTTAATTTTTGTTTTAGGCATACATACCGTTTCATCGCCGCAGCCTTGTTACAGGGTAGGTCGGGATCATCATAACGCCATAAGAGTCCAGTTTCGTAGCGGCCGCCCTTGAGCTTGGTTTCTCGCTCCAGTATAGCAAGAGCTCGCTCGTTGTCCTTCGACTGCATGGTGTTGGTGGGTTTACAAATGCCGATCGACTCCAGGTTGAAGAACTCCTTCACGACAGTGGAAAGTTGATCATCCGGTGTACCATCACAGGCGCAAATGTGGAATAAACCACGGTCGAGAGCGGGTATTACGTTCGAACACGGACCGTAAACGACCCATCCCAAACGGGTCTTGCTCGTGACGGGCTCGTCGCATTTGCCTTCCACGCACTTCAATGATTTGCTCAGACTGCAGTTATTTACTCCTATTAGAACGCGAGGCATAGCGTTTACGTAGGAGCCCAATGGAAGGCCCCCTGAAGTGAGTATATTTTGCAGCTAGACGGGTCACATCCACGGATTGTGTAGGCAGCGCTAGATTGTTGACGGTATGTACCTCCGACAATTCGTGTATCTTGTGTGGTTCGTTGTAGGCGGATATACGAACAGATAACCTCATCGAATGTTTCTCTTCTCTTTGTACGTTTCCGGTCCATTGAAGGCATAACGGATGCGGTGTTCCGGATACGCCTAGTTCTGCCAGCAGCCCATGATCCATGAACGTGGACGTAGACCCATCGTCCAGGAATGCGTATGTATCTACGCGCCCAGCGGGTCCATGTAGGGACACTGGCACGTACTTAAGGATCGCCCCGTCAGCCATTCCTGTGTGGGTTAGAATATTAGCACTAGACCCCTGGACGTTACCTGTCAGCCCACTTTGTTGTCGCTCGTAGCTGCTGGAGTGGAGTGAAGTAGTGTCCTCAGCGTGCAGCAGCTCATGGTGTTGAACGCCGCATCCATCTATTCCACACGGTGGAGCACGGCATTTGCCAGCGTGGTAACCGAGGCATTTCCTGCACATCCTTCGCTCGTTCACAAATGCTCTCCTTGCAGCTACGGTAGTTCCCAGGAATTTCTCGCACTGTGACAGCGATCCGCAACTCTCACCGCAGACGACGCAGGCTGGCATCGACACAGGTATGTCGATCTCTGGCGTCGGGTCACTAACTTTCTTCTCTTGCAGGACCGTCGCGTTGCAGTAGGCCGGATGTGCTCGCCCCGTGCCGTTCGATTCCATCTGGGTCGGTCGAGAGGACTGGAACCGCTCAGGCGGATTTCGACGATTCTGGAACGGTTGTGGTTGGAACTGCTGTCGTTTTGGGAGCGGGTCAGGATGTCGAGGTGCCGCATCGTGTCCCCCAAGGACGGGCGTCATATCAATGACACGACACAAATCGCTCGCCAGCTCACCAATCCACCGTCCAAACTCCATCAACGTTACCTCACGCATCCTTCTTGTGGTCCTCGCCCAATCGATACAGATGACCGGTGGCAGCTTCTTCACAAGTTCCTTCAGCAACGTGACGTCGTACATATAGGCACGCAGCCTTGACACCTTAACTGCTCCGAGCAAACGTTTCACAGCGAACCCAAACTCCACCAAGCTGGGCAAATCGTTTATCTTAGGAGCGGCCATACACCTTATTTTCCGTATAACGGACTCAACTATCAAGTCGGGCCTTCCATAGCGAGACTTGAGGGTCTCGATCGCTTCGTTCAACCCGTCCGGGAAAGATAAGAGGTGCCCAACCGCCTCCAACGCGGGCCCGTTTAACGGGTGTTGCAGCCGGGTCACGTTCTCGTCATCCGTATAGCCACAAGCAGCGGTAGTGCGTTCATACGCGGTGATAAATACCGCCCAATCATCCACATTCCCAGAGAAGGTTGGCAAATCTCGAGGTACAGGTTGCCGTGCTGCGATCTGGCTCTGGCTCAAGAAAGTGTCGTGTATCTGCGGCCGTGTGTTGTGCAGTGTTGTGTGTCCCAAGTGCTCCGTATTCCCAAAGTGCTGTGAATTTTCCGGGCGGTTCGCGTACGCTTGATGTGTAGTGTACCCGTACTGTGTCACGTTCGGTTGTGTCTCGTACCCAAACGATGCAACGTCTCGCGGATGCGTCGCGTATCCTGCATGGTGCATGTGTGTCGCGTACCCTGCATCCTGTTGTGTTGTGTACATGCCGTGGCCATATTGTATCGTGTGAGGATTTAGTGTGCGTGTGATTCTCGCGTCGGGGTGTTGAACCACAGGATGTTGACCCCGCGAACGGCCATCCTTGTCGCGAACGGGCTGGCGCATGGAATTCTCCATGTCGCGGACCCACTCTTGAAACTCTTTCTCTTTTCGTCCAAAAGTGTTCGGGGGATGCGCGATGGCGGTCTCGCCAGTTTGCGCTTCCGCAATATCGAGCTTTAGCAGCTCGCGTTCAAGCACAATACGCCGTCTGTGCCGCTCCTCACTTTCCCATCGTGCACTTTCAGACGCTGACAGCGTCTCTTCCTCGTCGCGATCTGGATTTGCCGGACCGTTACCACTTGCCTCACCTGTCTTACTCGACGCTCCTGGTTGAGGGGTCTTACTTCCTTCTTGAGGAACGCGCCTCCGGGCGTCATCTTCGAACGAGGTTGGCTGGTACTGCTGCAATTTTTCCGCCTTACTTGCTGCCCACTCGTGCACATATTCCACAGTGGAACCTTCCGACGGGGAGAGAGTCTCGCGCAATGCTCCTGGGGTGGACGATGCTCCGCGGGGGCTAGTGTACACGTTGACACGTTCTGTCCCTTGGACAGTCCCTGCGGTAGCCGGCTCTGCCCTTGGCATACCACGCAATTGCTGCTGCTCCATTGCACTTTTTGGTCACAGGCACTTCGACACACACCGCGCGTGATTTATTTTTCCGACTCGCGAAACTACACGACGAACGAGGAATGCCGTACACGAAATCGTTTATTTTGGATTTATCGAACCAAAATGTATTTGGATTTATCGAACCAAATTTTTTGGAATGTTGGGAACTAAAACCAAAGCGGATGAAATCTCTTGCCAATAACGATTTATTTTATTATTACGCGATTGGTTTAGAAAAGGGCCCGTTCCTATCTTGCGGCCCTTTTTAACGCTTTTTTCCTGTTACGCTTCGTGCCTTGTTCGTGTACTGGTCGCTCGTTTTAAAACGTCCCGTTTATGACAGGTAGTTGGAACGCGAGATTCCAACAACGCTTCTATATTTTGTACTTTCCGTCAGCGTTTTACTTGGGTTTTCATCACGTAAAAATCCTACGTCCATTGGAGTTTTAGTTATATTTGCATTTTCTAAACCCAATTTTGAAATGAGACCTTCCATATGTGTTTTAGCACTCAAACTAAAAAAACCTTTATCATTTCTAATCACCTGAATTCCTAAAAAATGTTTTACGTTGCCTAGCATTTTAATCGCAAAATATTTCTTTAATTCTCTGAAAACCTTAGTGATACTGTTTTCATCTTTACATGCGACTAATATATCATCAACATAAACGATTAAGAATACATTGGAACGCACAAACAGACATGGGTCAGCTTGACTTGCCTTGAAATCCAACTTTTCAACTACATTACTAAGAGTAAGATTCCAGCACCTTGCTGATTGTTTTAAGCCATAAATGCTCCTCCTCAAAAAACAAACTTTATCTTCTTTTCCGCGTTCTTCATAACCAGGAGGTTGGCGCATATAAATTTCCTCTTCTAAATTTACATGAAGGTAGGCTGGCTCAACATCAAAATGTTTTACAACTAAATTATCTCTACCAGCTATCGCTAGTAATGTGCGAACAGTATTAAATTTGGTAACCGGCGCAAATGTTTCATTGTAATCCGTACCGTATATTTGATTAAAACCCTGCGCAAATATTCTTGCTTTGAATCGCACTACCTGTCCTTTTTCATCTTTCTTCATTTTAAACACCCAACGACTCCCAATCGCTTTCTTACCCGCCGGTAAATCCACCTAACACCATGTGTTGTTCTTTTCATGCGATCTTAGCTCACAGTCCATAACGCTTTCCACGAATTAGAGTTGGTTGAATTCATCCGATGATATTGTTGCATTTTCGACACAATGAGGAGCTGTATCGAAAACAACAATGCTATTGTCTTCGCGCTGGCTACTCGTGTGGTCCTCACATTGGTTGCTTGGATGCTCGTTTTCCAGGAACCTGGCATCACGACTCACTGTTATTTTGGCCGTCTTTACGTCAACATAACGGTATGCCTTTTGTTCTTCAGAATAGCCGATAAGTGTGAGTTTCTTCGCCTTGCTCGCAAACTTTACACGCTTATTTTTGGGAATATGTACCCAAGCACTATAACCATATGCCCGGAGATGATCCACTTTTGGTTTTCTTTTGAACCACATTTCGTATGGAGTATTATTCACCGCGTTGGATGGCAAACGATTTTGCAAGTAAGCCGCACAAATTACTGCTTCCCCCCAATATGTTTTGTTTAAACCAGCACCCAAAAGCATCACGGTTGTCATTTCCTGCAAGTACCGGTTTCTTCTTTCTGCAACTTCGTTTTGTTGCGGCGTGTATGCGGTTGATGTTTTCAGCAAAATACCTTCTTTTCTATAGAAGTTTTTCAATTTTTCACTTGTATACTCTCCGCCTCCGTCCGATCGAATCACTTTTGGTATTTTCCCGAGCTGATTTTTCACTAATCTCACAAAATTTATTATTTTGTCACACGCATCCGATTTCGAATGCAAGAGATACACATATGTGTATCGACTGTAATCGTCGATTAGTGTTAGGAAATAACGATTTCCACTCGGGGTTTCGACCGGCATGGGGACACACACATCACTGTGCACTATTTCTAGTATTTCGTTAGTGCGTCGCTCAGCGCATTTCGCGCGATCTTTGTTCTAGACAATTTTCCCTCCAAACACACTTCACAAGTGAAATCACACGCGCATGTTTTTACACCAGCACCAGTACACATATTTTTCTTGAACAAATTTTGGATCGCACTATTTTCACGGTGGCCGAATCGCTTATGCCACTGATGCACACAACAATCACCATTATTCTCGCATACAACGTATGCTGATTCTGTACGGTGCGTGTATAGGTTATTGCGCAAGGAACCTTGAATCATACAAACGTTGTTTTTGTGAATTTCACAGGACTCCTTTGTGAAGATTACTTGATAACCTTCCTCACAAAAACAAGCAACTGACAGCAAATTACTGCGTAAAGTCGGCACAAATAATACGTCTTTCACAAAAACTTTTCCTTTAGGGCCACTTACAGCACACTGTCCTAGACCTGTTGATTTTATCGTTTTTCCATCCGCCAATGTAACATGTACGGCATCATGCTTAGAAAAACTATCTAACGTTTGAAACATCTTGACGTCGTTGCACATGTGCCGGCTGGCACCACTGTCAATTATCCAACTATTTCCACTCATTGCAGTCATAAGGTTTGCAAATACCTTTTGCTGTCCTTTATTCTTTTTGAACTTTGGACAATCTCGTCGAAAGTGTCCAGGTTTGCGACAATGATAACATATTACTTTGTCTTTTGGTGATTGAACGCTAAACGCAGTTTCATCCGTTCCAACACTGGCACCACTCTCAGACCTTCTACGATATTCCTCACGCAATTTGTTCATTGCGAATTCCGAAGTCAACTCGGCTTCACGGCGATTTTCCAGGGACACTATCAGGCTATCATACGATTGCGGTAAACCCGACAATATTAGCGCCATAAACACACGATCCTTGAGTCCCTCATCTACTGCTTGTAGACGTGTATGCAGTTTTACCATTTCATTGAGGTGAGCCGGTAAATTTCCATCCTCTGGAAGTTTAAGGGAACACAATTTCCTTAGCACACATAGCACTGATGGTAGCCCACTACTCTTATGAACAGAGCAGAGTGAGTCCCACATTTCTTTCGCGGTTTGCTTATTCATAATATGAACCAGTTGGTTATGGTCCACCGTTGCACTTATCACTCCACGCGTCTTTGCATCACCAGTTTTCCAATCATTAGTCGGAATTTCCGGCTTAGCATCTATCACATACTTGGATAAATCTTGCCGCAATAATTCCATCTCTACACGGAATTTCCAAATTTCAAAATTATCCTCTCCCAAACGAGGGAGTACCACTTGCAAAGACGTCATGATTACACCGGAGTTTTTACTACATTAGAACAATTACAGGCACAAACACTGGGCCCATAACCTGTTAAAACAACGACGAAAAGCAAACCATCAACCGAGAAAAATGAACGCGACGAACTTTGATGATGATGATGATGATAAGTCCCACCTCTTACCCCAACACAGGTTTGAGAAGGACGGAAGTATCTTTACGATAATATTACTTTAAGGTAGTTTTTGAATAAAATAAAAATTTACGAGCAAGTGGTGGCATCGGACGTCATTCAAAAGAAATCACCAAGTCATACACACACCCAAGACGACCGACGTAGTTTCATCAAGAAAAAACGGGTCAACTCCATCGAACACATCAGGACATAACTGCGACATGCATATGGCCAGTTCCACTGGTGCCACACCGGCTCCAGGGCACTACCTTCCGAAGCAGCAGAACCTAATGTATTGGAAATTATCAGGGCACACTGCAACATGCATATGGCCAGTTCTGCTGGTACCAACGATGGCACCAGGGCACTACCTTCCGATGCAGGAGAACCTAATGTATCTGGAATTGACCACTTACAATCATCAATGAGTGAATCTCGCTGTGACCTCCCAGACATGCAGACAGCAAACTCTCCCAAACTAAATCCGATTGTCCACTTGTACGCGCGCGTGTCTCAAACTTATTTTGTCTCTTTCTTATATATTTTTTCTAATTTGTTTTCATATATAAAGAAAAATCTTATCATCATCATCAAGCTCATGATGACAAGTGCAGTTGTACATAACATAGTGACATAGGACTTCTACACAAATATGACATTACACAGTTTGTTTAACATATGCCGCACACCTACGTTTGAAGTCTGGCAAGTTACTCGCATTCTTGATTTCTCCGGGTAATCTGTTGTATAATTGAATCCCCTTGAAAAACAAAGAGTTTCTGGCACCATGTGAAATTAAGTTGGGAATCCCCGGCTCATTTGCTCTGCGTGTACAGTGCCGATGAACATCAGATCCTCGAACAATGCGTTCCCCTAAATACCCTGGCAAAAGGCCCAAAAGGTGTTTAATGCCCCAAAAGTTTAAATATAAAGGTCATGGTTTGATACACAATCCTCTGCTCTACAGACATCCACTGAAGAATATCTAGCATAACAAAAGACGACGTACGTCGGCCACACCCTAAAGCTAACCGCATAATACGATTTTGCAATCTCTGAAGCCTTTTAATTTGTCCCTTATTGCCAAGAAACAGAATCGACGAGCAAAAATCAAAATGTGGTGAAATCAGTGACTTATAGAGGTTAACTATCCCAAAAAATCGAGATCTTTTGCCAGCCTACTAATAACCCCACACTTTGATGCCACTTTAGCGATGACCCAGTCTATGTGAGTGTTGAACTTCAATCTGTCGTCTAAAATAACCCCCAGATATTTAACCTGACGGACTCTTTCGATTGGTTCCTTATTTATCACGATGGATGGGGGACTGTCTAATACACCAACAGTCATTACCATGTAACTAGTCTTTTTAACGTTTAATGCTAGCTTTTTGTACCTAAGCCAACCATCCAGAGCGTTTAAATCGAAATTAATCAGAGACTCTGCTTGCTTAATGTCTTTGTGCGAGATAAACAAAACAGTATCATCGGCAAAAAGATTGATCTCACAAGACTTCAAAACCTGTTGCATGTCATTGATATACATTATAAACAAAATTACAGTCGGGTGGAGAATCCTTCAACCAGATCGACCACGTGTTAATAAGCCGCCGACGACAGTCGAGTCTGTTAAATGTCAGAACATATCGAGGAGCCAATATCGATTCCGATCACTACTTGGTTGGCTTAGTGATACGTTGTAGAATCGCCCGCCCCCGCGCCAATGGGGGCGGAGAAAACACGCAGGCTCGGTTCAACACGGACTCTCTAAGGGACATTGCTGTCCAACAGGAATTCAAAACCGCTTTAGAAGAGTCTCTACTACCAGAAGACAGATACGAAACTACGAGCGAGAGGTGGAACGCTCTAAAAACAAAAATAATAAACTGTGCAAGAAATATACTCCCACCACGTCGTGGCAACACCAAATCTGGCTGGTTCGACGATGAATGCAGACAAGTGACCGAACGTAAGAATACTGCATACCGAGCAATGCAGCAACGGCATAGAACGCGGGCATGCGCAGAGGAATATTCACGGCTTAGACGCGAAGAGAAACGAGTTCACCGCTCCAAGAAGCATGCTTTGGAAGAGCAAAACATGCGGGAACTCGAGCAAACCAGAGAGGCGTACGGACCGACACGAAAGTTTTACCAAGCGATAGCAGGTCACCAAAACAACGTTGTACCTAAGGTAACCTGCTGTCGCAACAAGGATGGAGATCTGGTCAGTAACCAGCCAGAGGTCCTCTCGCGGTGGGCTCAGTACTTTGATGAATTACTCAATGACCAGTTTAGCGAACAGCTAGAAGCGCCACTAGCAGATAATGTCATGCTACTGCCACCTAGCATAGAAGAAACACGAAAGGCTATCCGTCGGCTGAAAAATAACAAGGCACCCGGAACCGACGGAATTGCAGCCGAACTGGTCAAGAATGGAGGTGCACGACTAGAAAACGAGATTCATCAAATTGTTACTGAGGTGTGGGATAGCGAATCGATGCCTTGTGATTGGAATCTCGGCATCATCTACCCCATATACAAGAAGGGAGATAGGTTGGACTGCAACAACTACAGGGGTATTACGGTGTTGAATACCGCCTATAAAATATTCTCCCTGATCCTTCAGGATCGCCTTGTCCCGCACGTCGAAGAGATAGTAGGAAACTATCAAAGAGGATTCCGAAACGGAAAATCAACCACTGATCAGATCTTCACCATGCGGCAGATCTTGGAGAAGATGGCTGAATACAAAAACGACACATACCATCTCTTCATAGACTTCAAAGCCGCATACGATAGCATAGCTTGGGTAAAACTGTACGACGCTATGAGCTCTTTTGGAATCCCGGCCAAACTGATAAGGCTAGTTAGAATGACTATGACCAACGTCACATGCCAGGTTAGGGTGGATGGAAAACACTCAGGACCTTTTGCTACCACCAAGGGTCTGCGCCAGGGGGACGGGCTTGCCTGTCTCCTATTCAACTTGGCGCTAGAGAGAGCCATCCGTGACTCGAGGGTGGAGACTACGGGAACCATCTTCTATAAGTCAACCCAGATCCTGGCATACGCTGATGATATAGACATCATTGGTCTGCGGCTCTCCTATGTAGCAGAAGCCTACCAAGGGATCGAGCAGGCGGCAGAGAACCTCGGATTGCAGATAAACGAGGCAAAGACCAAACTGATGGTGGCAACATCAGCGGGCCCGCCAACAAATAATCAGAATCTACGTAGGCGTGACGTGCAGATAGGTGAACGCACTTTTGAAGTCGTCCCACAATTCACCTATCTGGGATCAAAGGTCAGCAACGACAATAGCATGGAAGCTGAGTTGCGCGCAAGGATGCTGGCTGCCAACCGGTCATTCTACAGCCTGAAAAAGCAGTTCACCTCAAAGAACCTGTCGCGACGGACGAAGCTGGGACTATATAGTACCTATATAGTACCAGTGCTCACATACGCCTCTGAGACATGGACACTGTCCAAATCTGACGAAACCCTCTTAGCCGCGTTCGAGAGGAAGATGCTCAGAAGGATACTTGGCCCCGTATGTGTGGAAGGACAATGGAGGAGCCGCTATAATGACGAGCTATACGAGATGTACGGCGACCTCACTGTCGTACAGCGTATAAAGCTCGCCAGGCTCCGGTGGGCTGGCCATGTTATACGCATGGAAACGGACGACCCAGCCCGTAAAGTCTTTTTAGGCCGTCCACAAGGACAGAGGAGGCGTGGTAGGCCCAAATTGAGGTGGCAACGGACTGGCAGACGAAGGCGCAAGACCGTGAGCGGTTTCGGACACTCCTGAGGCAGGCCAAGACCGCAAAGCGGTTGTAGCGCCGGATAAGTAAGTAATTAAGTATAAACAAAATTGGTCCAAGAACACTTCCTTGCGGAACTCCAAGGGTATTTTCTATAGGCTCTGATATAGTTTCCAAAAACTGTTCTCTGAGTTCTGTCTTTTAAATAATTTTCGAACCAATTGAGCTCTTTCCCCACAATACCAAAACGCCTTAAGGTCTGCAGCAATAACGGTCTTGATATAGTCTCAAATGCTCGTTTTAGATCCAAGAAAACGGCAACTATCGATTCCTTTCGATCCATCAACACCTTCCACCTCGCCAGTACAAGATTTAAAGCAGTTTCACAAGAGTGTCCCTGTCGATATCCTGATTGTTCACTAATCAATAGGTCATTTCGAGTTAGAAACTGGACCAATTGCTCCTTAACCACCAATTCCAGCACCTTTTACATGCAACAGATTGATATTGATAGGTATTACCAATGATTCCTTCCAAGTCTCCGGAAAAATACCCTCCTCCAGCGACTGATTGATCACTATAAGAAGAGACTCTCCTACCACATAGAAGCAATCCTGAATAGTATTACAGTTAACATTCCCTATGCCCGCTGTTTTGGACAGGCTGAAACAAATAGTTTTTAATTTCTCTTTTGTGATTTTCTGAAATTTGAATTGGTTTCCTGGAGCATCATTACAAAACAAAGAATCAGGCGCTCTGGCATCAGCAATGTTTTGATTTATATCTAAAACACTGTTTACAAAAAACAAATTGAATTTCTGGCATATTATTGAATCTTCCGATTCTACCAACCCATCAAATTTTACAACAGAAACGCGTGATTCCTCTGGCCTTAGTAAACTTTTAAGCACTTTCCACAACTCCTTGCTATTTCCTTTATGCTTAGATATCTCCCCACTAAAGTAATTTCTACGAGTAGTTTTGAGATTCCTGCTGTATGTATTCCTTAGTCTAGTGTATTCAGTCCAATCGTAACCTGAGTTTGATCTAATAAAATGTTGGTGTGCTTCGTCTCTTTTCCGTTTCGCACGGCTAAGTTCCAAAGTATACCACCTACTAGTCTCTCTTGGCAAGATTGTCTTCTCTTCAACCAAGGTGCCCATAGCTTTTTTCAATGTGTTCCATAACAAGTCTGCAGCTTCGTTGAAGCTCGGTGCTTCTTGCCTTAATCCTTGTGACACATGATTGCAAAGAGCAAATTTCGAGTACCTATTCCAGCATTTAAATTTTCGTTGAATCGTTTAACCACGTTTCACGTTTATATTCAAAACAAGTGTTTCATGATCCGATATTTTTAATAACGGATCAGTAGTGACCTTGATTGAGTCTGTGTTACTGTAAACCTGATCGATCAATGTTCTGCTCTGCCTAGCAATTCGTGTGAATTCGTTAACTTTTTGTTTCATGTTTACTGAATCCATTAAGCTTTTCAACTTCGCAGATTTTTCAACATTTAACCAGTCAATATTGAAATCACCGACGATAATGTTAAGTTTGCTAAAATTCAAGAACTTATCTAACCATTCTTCCAAAATGTCTACAAACCTTGAGTCACTTGCACTTGGCGAATGATACAATATCAAGTAATTGCCTGCTGTCATTCCCTTAGAAACTGCAACACCAAGAAACCAATTACCCTCCAATGATTCATTAAAAATCACCTTTAGGACAATTTCGCTCCTAGCATAAACAGCTACACCTCCTGTATGACGTGAGTGGGACAAACACGACACAACCCTATAACCATTAATATGAAACTGCTGAAATGCTTCTTCCTCAATCACATGAGTTTCAGAGATTAAGACCAGCAACGGTTGAACTTTCTCTACTGTCTCACGAAACATGGCGTAGTTGGACGAAAGACCGGCTACATTGAAATATAAAATCTCTCTGAACCGTCCTAACTCCTCCCCTACCTGCTATTGAGAAAGTTGCATACGCCTTTCTATCTGTTTTTTAAACATCGGACAATTATAATCATTGGCCGCATGTCTTACATCTAGTTTAAGGTTTCTAACAGATTTTGCTAACACGCAATTCACACATTTCAAAGAAGATTAAGTACATTCAGACGTTTTGTGTTCATCACCACATTTTGAACAAGCTTGCTTATTGTTGCACTCGGTGCTCTTGTGATTAAATTGACCACAACCATAACACCTCATAACATGCACGGACTTCGAAATTTTACACCTATCAAATCCCACATTTATTTTTCCTAATTTTGCCAGACATAGGTCAGATTCATAATCAATTTCCAAGACCGCATTATATTTTTGGTACTTGTAAATTTTATTTTCAAACATTCCTATGACCTTGACCTGTTTCCAGGGTATTCCCTCATTTTGAGATTTTAAAAGATCTACTAAATGTGAGTCAGTGTATTTTTCGCTCATCCCAATTATCTTTACACGTGACAAAATCTCGCAAAGTTCATAAAAATGACCTAAAAATTAGATAACAACAACAAACAAATAACCATTAATAGACAGTTTAATAACAAAATTAAAGAGTTAGCTTTTAACACAGTCAAGACTATAGAGCAATCAAATTCATTAGAAACCCATTCAATTGTTATATATATGCACTTAGAAAAAATTATAGAATCTGTTCAAGAAATTATAGATAGTATAGTTTGGACAAAAGCGAATATTGTTAATGAAAAGATTTTGTCAGATTTGGAAATGAATTTGCTAGAAAAAAAAACTTACAATCTGAAAACATACCCTTCACAACGAAAGCTGAAGCTCTCACGTTCATCGAAACCTCAATCGCCACCAATAATCGCGAAATAGTTTTGCTACTAAAAACCCCTAAACTCGACCCCAGAATCTTCCGTAAAGTTAAAATCTATCCTGTGTTGTACCATCAAGGGCGAACCACACATCATACGTCATTAACGGAAACATTAGCTACATGGTAAACAGTCTCAATCAACACGTATGTTCCATGAGTGAAGTCAATCAGGATCGATCAGAATGTGTACCAAGGTTAATTGGAGGACAACAAGCTTCATGCAATTTTACAAAACAGCCACGTACATTTGAAGCGTTTCGAGTAGGCGACCAAGCCGTGTTGATCAACTCAATCCAAAATTTCTCGCTTTTCAACAATTGCGGAACCAGCAATAGAACGTTAAAGGGATCATTCGTCGTCAGAACGAACTCATGCGACGTATGGATAAATGATAAACAATTCTCATCGAAGGTGGTAGAAATGATAGGCGAGCTCTCGTTATATCAGTTGGACGCAATAGTCGTCAATAAGCAGCACGAAGTTATCAATATGTCTATCGAACACCTTCTAGACCTACACCTTAAAACAAGGAAAGAACTCGAGCACATTCGTTTAGAGAACCAATCGCTATCCATCACCTGGCCATCCATAAGCCTATTGGGAGGAACGTTTTGCTACACGGAATTTTGCTGGTATGTAGAAGAAAAGCAAAAGCTAGAGTTGATTTGACGATCGCACCTGCAAAACCTGCCTACTAAACGTTTCCACGCCGTAGCTATGTTCCGGGGACGTCAACAACAAAAGGAAGGGCGAGTTAGCACATCGGCATCAAACTGCTGATGCGGCGGGTTGAATAACTTGGGTATCGATATGCTGATCGATATATGCATATCGATACCGTTAGCCGACCGGTCACATTAAACGTTGGTAACAAATAATGGAAAATAAAGTCAGTTGGTTTCTAGCACTCGAAAGGTCCACTTCTTTCTAGCATCGAAGAAAGAAAAATAACTCGCGCAACATAAGCAATTCAAGCGTTACTGCGGCAAAGTGGACAAACAGAGAACGCATAGCAACTTATTGCTAAAAGCGCAGTGTAGGCAAATATCGACGAACGCACTCGTTCTTTGGCTAGAACAGTTGAAACTTTCCAGAACCTTTGTAAAAACACTAAAAACGCAGCATAGGCACACATTGACAGACACCTCACTCCAATACAATGTATGAATTGTACCTCATATCAATAACCTTTAATTAGGACAAAACACATTCCAAAACCAAATGTACGAGACCCATTGAGTATAAATAAAATCAATTCCGACCGTGGCAAGTCAGATTCGTTCGGACTGCCAAGATAGGACGTTACGCTTCCTAATACTTCGCATTCCAACTTATTTCAAGAGTTTAGTTATGTCCCCCTACCCAAGGTAAGGCTTCTAAACTCCAACGTTTCCAGTAAGGGAAACCTCCTAAAGGTTTCTATGATCGCCTGGACGATCAAGTGTTGAAAAGTCCACTTCGAATAAAGTGTTATTCTACCTCGGTTCATGTCAGTAAAAACTGACCTACCGCGACGGTATTTGAGGTACAGCTGTACGCTCATCACATGGCGACCGTAACTATCGCCAAACCCATTACACTGAATTTGTCGCCTTCGCTGACCCTTGTCCTGTGCCATGTACCATGTGCGCCCATCAACTCCAGCCACCGAGAACGTTGGATCCGTGCAAAAATATTTTGAAACAACGCGGTACAATTATTCCGTGCCGGAGTATCCGAACCCGCTTACGGTCTCTCGCCCTCGCCAGTCCATTATCCTGGCCTTAATGACTGAAGCCTCCAAGTCATCTGGCCACCTTAATTTAAACTTTCTTCGCCCTCTCCGCAATAGCGGAGGCCCCGTGGATATAAAGTTCATATACGATGTTCATCATCACTCTGATGGTGCCTGTGCATGTGCTTGTGCTTCGATCGTGCTCCGTTTGTTTTGTCTGTTTATCATTGCTTCTACGTTGTGCTCAGACAAAGTATTTTGCACTTCAGTTGGTGAATGGACCGTGGTGCTCTACGACCATTGGCGACATCTCATAACAGTCGGTGTCCTGTGTATTTTGTGTTTGCATCCGTTCTAAAGTTCGCCGCTGCTTGCCGATTTTGTTGCTGCTTATCGTCGGATCGAGTGAGCCTGTATTAGTGTGTTATCAACTATGTCGGAAGTGTGTCCATCCTGCTCTGCTCCTGTAAACGATATCGATGTATATAAGTGTGATGGTTACTGTAAGTCTTCATACCATCTTACGTGCCTGGATATTAGTGAAGCTGTGCCGTGGGAAAGGTGTCTTCTTGGAAGAGTTGTCAATTACACTGATGGATCTAAAATCGGAACTGCTAAGTGAATTTGATTGTCGTGTTTCTGCCGCTTTGGATACCATTCGCAAGGATGTATTATCCATGTTCGATACTCACACATCTATGAAAACGCAAAACACGTATGCAACCAACACTACTCTGAATATTCCGAGCATTGAAAATATCACCACTACCACCACTAAGCTCGCGCCCAGGCGATGTCGACTGGGCTTCCCGTAACGCACCCCAACGCAACGCGCCTAAACGTAGGCTTATAGGCTTTACGCCACCTGATGCGAACCCTGCTGCTGTTTTAAACACTGGTATAGCCCCCGTTACACCTTCGTCTCGTGTTGTGTTGACCGTTCCATGGAACGTCCCAAACGGCCAGATTCTGGCTATATATTACACGTATCGCCCCTTCGGTTACTGACGAGGAAATGCGTGAAATGGTAACTACTCAACTGGACACTGATGACGTCATCATCTATAAGCTGTTACCAAATGGCAGAGAGGCAAGCACATTGACTTTCATCTCATTTAAAGTCGGGATGTCGCTTGACCTTAAGAGCAAGGCTCTGTCCGCATCTACATGGCACAAAGGAATCATCTATCGCGAATTCATCGACCAACGCACCACTACAGCCCCAAATTTTTGGCGACCAGCACCTCGAGACCCACCTTCAACGACCCAAGAGCCTGCACCTCTCCTTCCTTTGAACACAACAACACACCATCCGTTGACACAAACAATAGCACCATCTACAATAGCACAATCACACAATACGCAAACAATAGCACCAGAACAAATGTAATCACCAGAGCAAATGTAAGCACCACAGCAGATTCAGCTTCCCTTTCGACAACCAAAACCGATCTGTTTTTCTATTACCAAAACGTCCGAGGTTTCCGCACAAAATTAAACGATCTCCGTCTCACTGTATCTACCTCTGATTTCGATGTATGGGTGCTCACCGAGACATGGTTAGACGACTCAATACCATCATCGCTCATCACCGACGATCGTGTTCGGTACTCACTCACACTAACGCTTCGCTCGAATCGCTTTGGGTATACATCAGACTCAGCCACCGTTCATTGCATATCGGGGTTATATATATTCCTCCGGACCGAAGCTCACCATCAACAGTATTTGACGCTATGCATGACGATATTAGCGCGATTTGCGAAAGAATGCGCGCTACCGACTTACTAATATTATTTGGTGATTTCAACACGCCATCACTCGCATGGGAATTCCCCCACCCTTCATCGAGACACCTATATCCTCGCCGTTCATCGTCGAGTAATGTCGCTCTCATAGATGGTATGGTGTTCAATGGGCTTCATCAACTATCCGATGTAAAAAACGGATTGGGTCGTCAACTTGATTTAGTTTTCGCCAACGCTGCAACTACCGATATTGTTTCCTGAATAAGCCCTTCCGTTGCACCTTTACTCCCATTGGATCGACACCACCCGGCACTTGAATTATCCATTCCTGTCTCTGCAAGTTCAACCATCACGCCGCCGTAACACCATTCCCATCGAACCACACCGGCATGCAGATTCAACTTTAAAATAATGAACCACGCCCACTTCATCGAGACATTATCAAATGTCGATTGGTCTTTCATCGAGGATGCGGGCAGCATCGACGATGCAGCTCCTGTGTTCAATACTGTTATTACACATTCCCTTTATGTTGTCCTCGTCTCAAACCCCCACCTTACCCCCTGTGGTCGAATAGGACGCTCAGATCGCTGAGAGCCGAGGCACGTCGTTCCCGCCGAATTTTTCACAATAACCGCAATCATTACACCTTACGTATCCATAATTACGCTACAAATGCATACCGCTCCTATAATCGATGGTGTTACTCATCATTTGTAGCACGGCTGCAAGTCCAATTTAGATCGAACCGGCGGTCTTTCTGGCGTTTCTGTAAATCGCGTCAGAAACAGAATGGCATCCCTTCCAACCTACCCCTTAATAATGAGTCCGCTTCTTCTCCCGAAGACTCGAGTAAACTTTTTGCCAAACATTTTTCTAGTGTTTTTGTGGACCCCAGCAGCAGTCCAGTTAATGTTTCTGATTGTCTTGTTCATACACCGTCGAATGTGATTTCGTGTAATAATGTCTCAATTTATGTTGATTCTGTGTTGGTTGCCCTATCCAAACTCAAACTCGGGAGTCTCGGGAAGCGAAGGCGGTCCTTGTCTCTGGGATGGCCAGCATCGCCCGAGGGCGGAGGGTTCTTGCAGGCACGTACAGCTGTATCGACGAGAGAAAAACCGGACAATCGATGCTACCATTTTTTTTTTTTTTTTTATTAAAACAATACAATAGAAGGTTCTTATCTACTAATTATCCTATCAAAGCTTTAAGTTCATGTTTATCCGATACCTCAAATATCTGTTTGTTTTCTATAAGTTCTATATAATTTACAAATAGACTCATAGCCTTTGCACGTTTTGTTGAATTCATATTTTTTAATTCCGGTCTTAACATTTCAACAAATGTAGGGAGCCTTATATTATAAAATACTACTATTTCTGAAAACATCCTCCAGTATTGTTCAATTTTTTTGCATGTTTTAAATTTGTGTTCATAATTGTCTTTGTTTCCACAAAAAGTACAATATGGGTCAGTTATTTCTTTATATTTTTGTTTGAATTTCAGTTCTTCGCAAATTATTTTTTCATTTACTAATAGATAATATGTACTTCTTTGATTAGAATTAAGCTTATTGCAGTTCAAATTTCGCCATACTTTTCTCCATTCCACTGATTGGCTGTTTTTTAGTTGTATAGGGGGAAGTGGAAGAAAGTCTAAAATAGTCGTATGAATTTGTCTAGCTGTGGGTTTTTGAATTATTGCATCTGTTAAATAAGCACATTCTTTTGTTATTACTTCCAAACATGGATAGAATTTGGGCACTGATTGAATGTTTGGAGGGTTTTCTATTTTTAGCAAGAATTTAGAGGTAAAAGGCATATTAGTTTTTTCTTTAAGATGTCTATTGATCAGTAATGATGGTAGCTTTATGCTTGGTAGGAGCAGATTTAGACCTCCTTTAGCTTTGGATAGCCCAAGTTGATTCATGCTGACCCTCAGTCCACCTTTAGGCCACATGAACTCACCCAGTAAGGATGTGAGCGTTGCTGTTTGTTTTTTGTTTGCTGATATTATTGATCCTATGTACCAAAGTTTAGCTGTTAGGAATGTGTTTGATAATATGGCTCTCTGTTGCAAGTTGATATCTCTATGTTTGTGATGTCTGATTAGTTGTGCAAATGTTTGTGTGGTTCTATCCCAATTTAACTTGATTGTTAATCTTAGCGAGTTGGTGAAAATTATTCCCAAAATTTTTAAGCGATACTCTGTGCTAATCCAAGGAACTTTTAATTTATTGCGCTCTGTGATATAACCAATATCCAGACCTTTTGTTTTTTCGGTGCTTAATTTAGCTCCTGATACTGATTGATATTCCATAAATATTTTCCTGATGTCATTAATTGTCTCTTGTTTAGTTGTTATGATAGAAATATCATCAGCATATGCGTTTATGATGTCGTCACATCCGTTACACACTGATTCTAATTTTTCCAGTAAGGGGTGTAAGTATAACACAAACAAATGCATCGCAAGTGGATCTCCTTGCCTCACTGACTTTTTGATCGGGATTTTTTTTGATAGGCTTCCGTTAATATAGAGTCTAGAATATGTGCATGCATTTATTTTCTTAATGAATGTAATCAAGCTTGGGTTAAATCCTATTGCTTGCATTGTTTTATACAAAAAGCTGTGATTTACTCTATCAAATGCCTTGGAAAGATCAAAGGCGATGAGTTTCCCAATTTTCTTTTTGTTGTTAATTTCTAGAATTTTATCTTTAATCGATAAGAGGGCTTGAAAAATATTATTGTCCTTATTACTACTTTTTTGAGAGTTTGTAAGTATGTTGTGTTCATCTATAACTTTTGTGATCCTTGTTTTCATTATTCTATTAAGTATTTTAAAGTCGGTGTTCAATAATGTTATAGGTCGAGAAGCTTCTATATCCTTCTTCTGTAGATTGTTTTTCCGAACAAGGACTACAATACCTTCCGTGAATTTATCCGGAATATTTTTACATAGAGCTTCATTGATTATCAAATTTAGTTCTTTATGTATTACATCAAAAAAAGTTATGTAAAATTCAGTTGTCAGTCCATCTATCCCAGGACTACGATTTTTTGATGATCTTAGTATTGTGTTGTAAATGTCCTTTGTAGTTATTTCTTTTGTTATAGTTCGGTTAATTTCACAGTTATCAGGTATCTTTGATAAACAAGAATATTGAGACTCTTGGATTGGATCTTCCATCGAGAGTAAATTTTCAAAGTGCATAACTATATAATCATGTACTTGCTTTGGCGTTTCTAGTAAAGTTCCATGATCATCGACTATATTATTGATTAATGTACGTTTTCTCCTTCGTTCATTCAAGTGAATTGTTGACAAACTTTCACCATAGATATAATAATTGCTTGGTTTTATGTATTGTTCTGTGATTTTTCTTTGCAAAGATATCATTTTTGCTTTTATTCTATTGATATTGCTACGTTCTTGTGGACTATCTAGATATTTTATATAGGATTGATCTAAATCTTTTTCTAGTTGGTTGTATGTTGCGTTAAATTCTTTGAAAAATAAGCTCCTTTTCCATAAAAAATATTTTTTGATTTTGGGTTTAGCGAATGTAACCCACCAATCTATCCATGTTGGGAAGTTTTTTTGTGCCTTGTCCAAAACATCCACTTTTCCTTGAATTCATTTTTTGTAGCATCATTAACAATATTTTTCTTGAAAGTCCATAACTTGTGTGAAGATAAAGGATAATTTTTGCTTTTAATTCTAATTCTAATTGCATATGCCTTGTGATCACTAAATGAGACACTGTGCATTTCTGCAGAGGCAAGTTCGGTTTTTAAATTACTAGATACATAAATTCGGTCTATACGGGATGCAGAGTTATGCGAAAAATACGTAAATTCCACGTTATTTTTTAAAAGGTTCCATGTATCATAAAGTTGCAGATGTTGTATAGCGTTTTTAAGTGCAGCACTATTATTCGAAACCCCTGTTGCGTCTTTTTCGTTAATTACACAATTGAAATCCCCTGCAATTATCAATTGCTCATGCGGCACTCGCAGATGATATGCTAAGGTGTGCCTAAAGAAGTGCTCTCTACTCTGTCTGTTTTGCGATCCAGAAGGCGCGTATACATTTACAATTTTAAGGTTGTTATTAATGCATACTGAGATAATCCTCCCGTCTACGCTCTTCTCTATGTGTGAGTGTTTCAAACAGAATCCGTTCCGTATGGCTATTGCTGTCCCTCTTTTTTTATAATCTACATTTGTATACGTTGTGAAGCCATTGATTTCAAGTTGATGATCAAAAACTTCTTGCATACATACAACATCTGCATCTAATTTTCTTATAGTCGAATGAAGACAGTCCAATTTAGTATTGCTTGATAAATTGTTTAAGTTTATCGATATAATACGAAGGCTTATATTTATATTATTCATAATGTTTGATTTTTCGTACCTTTTTATGTCTCTGATTGTTTGTGATTATACTTAATACGTCCTCTTTTCGATTCCTTGTTAAACACGTCCGTTATAATCTTATCGGCTACTCTCTTATACAAGACGCTCTTGTTGATCGAAACCGTGAGCGCGATCGTAATCCATGTGGAGAGGAGGATAAATGTCGTTTAGGTGAGAGATTTTCGTCGCTGGATATCAGCAATTCGCTCTCAGAGAGAGTTCTATTTTGCCCAGCTTTTACTCTCTTAACTGGCTTTTGTTCACTCTCTTTAGGTGGTGCACTGTTCGCCGAGGTCGACGGTATTGGTTCAGGCAGTTTTTTGTTGCTTGTTTTTTTCTCTTGCATGTGTGGATTTGTATCCTCAGCAGCTGCCACTTGCGCGTAAGTGGTAGTTAACCGCTCGCCGATGTCGTTTTTTTGGCTTACTAGCCGACGGTTTAGATTACACGTTATTCCGTAGTGTACGTGCTGCCCACAATATCGACATGTGGGTTTCTGACCTCTGTGTGTAGCCAGAGTTGTTTCTCCTCGTATTTCTACGTACGATGGGATTGGTTTTGCTGCCACTATTCTGACAAATCGGTACCCATTCGGGAGACCGGCAAACGGACTTTCTTGATTCCAACATCCTTCAAAGATGTGGATTACTTTCCCGTATTTTTGAAAGTGAAACTTTATTTCTTCATCCGCAATACGGGGAGAGAGATCGTGCAGTTTAACCAACACAGAGCCATCATCCATAGTGATGGGAATAAATACTTCAGTGCCTTGACATTGCAGGGCATGCTTGCCGTCGTGCTCTTCCACGATCTTCAGAGCTAAGCTCTGGTCTTTCACGTCAATAAAAGCGCATGTAGACGTTGTTCTTAGGTGAATTCGTGTCACCTGTTCATGTGCTAGGCACAGCTTGGTTGTGAGGAAATCCATTACTTCCTTTAATGTTGGTCTCACAGCCATCTTCGAGAAGTCCACTCTAAGCGAGGCTCCTCCTGACGCCATGATAGGGATAATTGTGCACTTTCACTCTCTCGAAATACGTGTGTTCTCTCGGAGCTCTAGAACCGAACTGGCCACCGATTTAAAAGCCGCCTTCGATAGGATATCTCACGTCATATTACTAGCAAAACTCGACACACTTAGCCTCCCAGATCCCCTAGTTGCTTGGCTGAGATCATACCTAATGGGCCGCACTTATTCCGTTAGGATGGGGCCCCATTTATCTAGATCCCTCCGCGCACAATAGGGTACAATAGGAATATAACATAAATAGTCACACGCTTTACAATAACACAATAATAACAACAATAACAATTACAAGGACGCTAAAGATTCTGGCGAGAGGCGCGAAGTAAATTAATGCTACTCAACACATTTGTCATCGTCATGCCGGGCTCATACGCATCAGATTCCGCATTCAGAGCAAGACATATACGCAAAAACGGGTCTCGGGAGGCGAAGGCGGTCCTTGTCTCTGGGATGGCCAGCATCGCCCGAGGGCGGAGGGTTCTTGCAGGCACGTACAGCTGTATCGACGAGAGCAAAACCGGACAATCGATGCTACCATTGAGAAGCCCAACGATAAAAGCCAGCCTAGCATTTCGTATTCGGTCGTCGAGTTGGGGTAACCCGAGCAACAAACACCTTGTTTTGTAGTCGTTGTTGCTGCCCCACGAACGGAGCGCGAAACGGGTAGCCCTACGCTGGATGGACTCCAAGCGCGCAACCCCCCGAGCAGAGGAGGGCCACCACACAACGCTGCCATACTCCAGCACTGATCGAATAAGAGCAAAATAAAGAGTTTTGGTGCAGATTGGGTCAGAGAGCTCACGAGTCATGTTAACGACTAAACCTAACAATTGACTGCATCTTGTCACACCGTGATCAAGGTGTTGCTCAAACGTGAGTTTCGCGTCGACGAAAACACCCAAGTCCTTGACACAATCGACTCTCTGCAAAGTTTGCCCGTTTAGCGTGTAGTCGAAATGCACTGGAGAGCGCGAACGGCTGATGGTGATGGTAACACACTTATCAACACAAATGGTTAAGGAGTTTCGCGTGCACCAGTTATCGAGTTCTTCTAGTGAAGCCTGGAGTATGCGATGGTCGTCTAGTCCCTGGATTTGCCGAAAGATTTTGGTGTCGTCCGCATAGAGCAGGTGATTATCCGCAGGAAGGATCGTGGAGACATCATTTATATAAAGGACAAATAGTAAAGGTCCCAGGTTGCTGCCTTGAGGGACGCCAGAAGAAGCGCGGAGGGATCTAGATAAATGGGGCCCCATCCTAACGGAATAAGTGCGGCCCATTAGGTATGATCTCAGCCAAGCAACTAGGGGATCTGGGAGGCTAAGTGTGTCGAGTTTTGCTAGTAATATGACGTGAGATATCCTATCGAAGGCGGCTTTTAAATCGGTGTAAATGACATCTACTTGAAGGCGAGCATCAATGGATTTATGGCAGCTACTGACGAATTGCATAAGGTTTGTGGTTGTTGATCTATTAGGGACAAATCCGTGCTGATTCGGGCTGATTTAATTGCGGGCAGAAGCCAGTAACGGTTCATAAACAAGCAGCCCAAGCACTTTTGCAATGGCCCCTAGCGATGTAATGCCGCGATAGTTAGAAGCCTCATTCTTGCAGCCTTTCTTATGGATTGGTGTTAACCACGAGACCTTCCAGGAGACAGGAAAGGTGCATGAACGTAGCGATTCCTCGAAGATTTTTACTAGTAACGGAGCAATCGACGCAGTGCACTTTTTCAGGATCACTGCCGGGATGCCATCAGGGCCGGCGGTGTAGGACATCTTTAGGCGGTCTATGGCGCGGGTAACTGACGAGATATTAATGACCGGAAGCATGGGACGAAGTGTATCTGCAACACACCCGCAGATGAAGGGCCTCGGGGTGCAGCATGAAGGGCAAGTAGTGCAGCATGAAGGGCCTCGGGGTGCATGTTTTCAGAAACAGAAGTGTCCTCAAAACGTGTAGGAAACAATTCGCACATATCTGGGAGTGTGCGAGCTCGGTTCCTATTGTAGCAGATCAAACCTGGGAAGCCGGAAGATTTGCGCTTATTGTTTGCGTAGGTCCAGAAGCGTTGAGGATGCACGCGCAGCTTTTTCTCTATATTACGTAGGTACCTGCGGTGGCAGATTCTGTTATAACGTCGATAAAGTGCGTGGACGCTATTGTAGTAAACCCGCAATACGGGACACCTTCGATCACGCGAGTTACGATATGCAGCACGTTTCGCTCTTTTCAATGTACGTAGTGTGCGGTCACCCTTTTGCGGCTTTTTGACGGGGACGCATTCGTTAAGTGCCGTTCGCATAAACTGAGAGAAATCATCGACAGCATGGTCAAGAGTTAAAAAGTTCAAGCAGTCAAAAGATTCGTCATATAGTGAGATCAATCTCTCGAGCTTAGGCAAATTAATACGACTAAAATCGAGCCGCCTTTCCGCAACATTAGATGGTAGTTGGGCAGTAGGAGTATCAATGTTGAGATTTAACTCCAATGGTGGATGGTGGTGATCGACCGGCAGTAGGGGGGTATCAGAGGTCCGTATGGACGGTGAGGCTGAAGCAGCTGGCCAATTTGCATAAATCAGATCAAGAGTTCTGTTCAGATAGTTGTTGTTGTTGTTGAGTTAATATAAAGCGTTCAGGTGCAATCCGTCAATTAATTGGCCATATCGTGCTGATTGAGTATGAGGCTCGAAAAAACTAAAAGCCGTATCTTGTTCGACAGGTGCAGGTGACCAAGAGAGAGTAGGCTGATTAAAGTCACCGATGAGTAAAAATCTATCATCCGGACATAAGGAGGCGCAAATTTCATTGACCCATTTTAGCAATTCATTTATTTTCGTCTCGTCTGTGCTGTGATTTAGTGGAAGATAGACTGCAGCAATATACAAACGATGGTTGCTTAGCTGAATGCAGATGCATGTTACCTCGAGTGTCTGGGACAGCACATGATTCGCGTACGACGAGAGGGAAACACTGCATGCAATTAGAACACCACCTCCGCGAGAGTGAGAGCTATTGGTGGTATCTCGGTCGCAACGGTAAATACGATACTCATCACCAAACAAGAGAGCGGTGCGATTAGAGGGATCAAGCCAGGTTTCAGTGAGTACCAATACATCGTATTCAGTCTCCATTACCGATAAACGGAACTCATCGGCTTTAAAGCGCAGACCACGCACATTTCGATAAAACACCCAAGGAAACATTTTGGACCTAGCTTGAACAAAAACTGGGCTGTCTTGCTCTATCTTCTATACCGCACCTGCTTGCACTCATTCGCGAGCGTTAAAATATACTCTCCCGATTTCATGTTCTCGCGAATTGCCTGCTGCTGCAAGAATGTATGAGTGAATGTGTAGCGTTTTTCTCTGTGCTTCCTCTTCTCCCCCCTCGTTCGTACTCCCTTCTTCCATCGATCCGATGCGCGATTCCTGATTCGACCGCGCAATAACATTTGTAAGGTTCCGCCGCAATGAGATACTGTACGGAAATATACAGAGCATTTCCATTAAGCATCCGTGGTTCACACGGAACGCCGATGAACCTAACACCACCGGTCAATTTCAAATTCTCGATATTGGCGGTGACTGGTGAATGCATGTCCCTCCCCTCCCTCATCAACTTTAATTCACTTTCTTCTCATCTCCTTCCCTTTCCCCTTCTCCTAGAACTCATACAAATGGAATTCTAGAGAGAAGTGGAGAAGAGGGGAGGGGGAATCAGCTTTTTCGCTCTCTCTCAAAAAATAAGTCCAAAATTTTCTGCCTTTGGGTACCAGTTTGGGTACTGAGATAGGGCCCCATCACAGGTCCATAGTTTTACCCATTCATCGCGTTTTGGACGTTTGGGCACGGTTATACGCGTCGCTTGATCGCTGGGTGCTTGATGTAATGAAATGTTAGTAGCTGGTATGTTGGAAATGACGGAGCTTATCGTATATGGTGAGTGTATGATGAGTGTCTGTGTTGTCGAAGGGTTTGCTCGGACCGTGTGAGTACCATATGAGTGTGCTGTTGTGGTGCGGTTACTTCGGAAAAAATTGAGCCATTGTAGTTTGACGCGTTTTTGCTCGTGATGCGGACGGAGGAGTAGGTGAAGTGAGAGTGCGATTCATATCGGTTGGTGAGTGTTCAGCTTGTGTCTGCGAAGGTTCACGGATAAGTGCAGGTGAGTAAGGATTGTTGTGTTGGATGCGAGACAGTTGTGGTAACGGTGAGAGCTGAGTGCAGGGCTGTGGCGCTACCGGAGAATGTGTTCGTATGATGTGTGCGTGATTGAAGAGATCGCGGCGGGAGCAAGATGAACTCACGCACACCGAGCCCGGCCGGCCAAGAGGCTGCGTTAAGCTACGAAGGACAGCGGGGATCCTGACCTTGAATGTTATCGCACTCAGGGAGTTAGGAACCGTTCCAGCTTTTAATAGGCGTAAATAGGCTATTACGTCTGGGGTGTCCAGCTGCGAACTCACCATCGAGATAACTTGTTCAGTGGTGACGTATGCAGCCAGTCTTGATAGGTGCAGCCACAAGTAATCAGTTTTTGGTATTTGTGACACAGTTGGTATTGGAGCTGAGGTAGTATTGGTGCCTGTTATTATAGGTGGTAGTGAAGGTCGATCGATCCGGTGAGTGTTGTTGGTATTTTTGATATTTGAGGTTGCTGCACTGTCAACAAACATGGTATCCGAGGATGCAACTACTTCGCGGAATAATCTCCGTCTTTTTCCGTTAGGAAATGCATCCGGGGGAAATTGGTTGCAGTGCTGGAAGGATGCTGAGTGGGACGCGGCGAATCCGGCAAAGCCATCCCGAATCTCTTGCACTACCGGTGGGACTAAGCTGGACTTCATCGCTTCAACGGCAGCTGTGAGGGCGGCTTGAAAGCCAACTTGCATACCCGTACCCTTAAACACTTTGCTTCGCGGATTACCAATCGCAAGTTTTGACGTTTGACGTTTAATTGTTCGGCCGCATTTCCGTCGCGCTCCGTGATTTTTCAATAATTCTCTTGTGTTTTCTGCGTCGCATCGCATTGTTGCCTTTTCTACGGACTATTAAACTGTTTAACATCATCGCTTCGTCTTGGCGAATTGTTTAGTCCTGCATCACAACTGTGGTTTCCTGCTGTTTTTTCCTGCTCGGCTTAGCAGTGTTGTGCTGTGATTACGCGTGATTTCGCGATGGCGGCTATTTGCTTCTCGTGTGCTGAACCGCTAGAGGCCACCGGCTGCATCATCAGTTGTGCATATTGTGACGCTACGTTCCACCGCGGCTGTTGCAAATTGCCCCCCGAGCTGATTGACGCAGTATTGTCCAATGTCAACCTGCACTGGAGCTGCATTGGCTGCACTAACATGCTTAAAAATCCGCGCTGCCGTTCCGTAAAAGAAATAGGCGCCCAGGTCGGTTTCCAAGCCGTCCTCAACTCAGCTGTAGCAGCTATTGGCAAGCTCGTTGAGCCTATTGTCGCCGAAGTTCGCAGTGGTTTTACCCTCCTTCAAACTGCATCCACGCCTCACAATCGGAACTCTGATCCTCGACCAGCTACTGGTAGAAAGCGGAGGCGTATAATCGAGGATTCGGCATCTCCTGGTGTAAACAAAATTGTAAACAGTCGCGGCAACACCCTTTGTGCCGCGTCATCGCCAAACGCATACACCAACACCACGATTGCCGTCCAGCCGGCACCTACACAACCGCATGAACTGGTGGGAACCGATCCGTTATCATCACCGCTTCAAGCTGCACCTCGTGAGCCATTCACAGATAGGATCTGGATCCGCCTATCCCGCTTATCAACGGCCGTCACTGTGGAACAAGTGGTCGCTTCTGTAAAGCGTCGCTTAGCCACCGATGACGTTATAGCGTATTGCCTGCTGAGAAGAGGGGTTAGTGTGGACAGCATGAATTGGCTTTCATTCAAAGTGAGGGTCCCGGCTATCCTTCGAGATGCGGCACTCACACCATCCACCTGGCCCGTCGGTATCGGTGTACGTGAGTTTTTTCAATCCCGTCAACACGACCACCAAACCTCATCTCCTATAGCCACCCGAAACCGCTTTACTACACGCACACCAGCTACTAGTACTGAACACCGCTACACCACACGCACACCAACAACGACTCACCGTTTAGCCGCACGCACATCTACTCCACCTGATCCTGAAACAACATCATCACAACAGTGTCACCCCCCGGTGAATGATACCTTGGAAGCACCCAACTCAACACTTGTTTCTGGACCGCCCCAAAACCACCGTGCTTCATCTCCGCACCTACACCAGTCTACAATCGATCGCTTTTTTCTCAACTAGACGAAGTTCCGCTCATTGCACGCAACAAACACGCCAAGCCTCATGCTCTGACAACGCAGCTCAATTGACTTACCGTTTACCCGCTTTATCCAACCGCCACAATGACAACGCTACCGCTGAGTATTTAAGCTGCTATTATCAAAACGTTAGAGGTTTGCGTACTAAAACAAAAGAATTTCACTTAGCTGTATCGGAGGCTGACTTCGATCTCATCGCACTCACGGAAACTTGGCTTGTTGACAACATTCCATCTGCTCTTCTCTTCAACAACAACTTCTCTGTTTACCGCTGTGATCGCTCTCTCAGCGGCTCTAGCTCTCGCGGTAGTGGTGTTTTGCTAGCCGTTTCTAACGCATACGAGTCGATAGAATTACCTTCCCGTGATCGTTCTCTCGAGTATATTTGTGTGCGCGTCGCCTGTAATAACGCACATCTGTACGTCATGGTAGTATACATTCCACCGCAGCTTAGCTCCGAGATATCGACTCTTCGCTCTCTACATGATTGTATCAGCAGCTTCACTCTCACACTGAAGCCTTCGGATCTGCTGTTTGTTATTGGCGATTTCAATCAGCCTAGCATAAGCTGGTCCACAGCTGATCCTTCGTCCTCGCCAGCATACTCATCAATCACGCACTATGAACCAACTGCGCGCTCACTGGCCAACAACACCTTTGTGGATGGATTTAAATTTAACGGATTAGTGCAACTTAATCACATCAATAATTCGCACGGACGCATGCTTGACCTGCTCTACGCTAACAATGCTGCAGCTAAATTGTGTTCGCCTGTCTTTCCAAGTGTTGTTCCGCTTGTACCTCTTGACTCCTACCATCCGGCGTTAGACTTCAATATACGTATTAACTCGTCGACCCGACGCAATTCGACGACTCGACAAAACTCGACGACAACCGCATTTTATCGTTATAACTTTGCTAAAGCTGACTATGTGAAACTGAACGACATGATATCAATGTTTAACAATAGCTTTCATTGTTCCAATTTTATTTCACTTGACGAAGCAGTATGTTCATTCTCGTCCTTCATGCTGCAAGCCTTTGTTGTATGCGTCCCAGTTCAGCGTCCTAAACCTAACCCCCCCTGGGCGGACCGCACACTCAAACGACTCAAACGTGTAAAAAGAGCTGCTTATCGTCACTACCAAACGCGCCGCTGCCAAAGATCTCGCTCGATCTACTTTGACACGCACTCTTTATACTGCAGCTATAACAGGTTTCGATATCGCAGATATTTGAGTAAAATTCAACGTAACCTCTGCAGGTGGCCTGACTCGTTTTGGCGCTTCTACAACAGCAAAACAAAATCCACGCATACACCGAAATCCATTACGTACAAAGGAGCAACAAGTACCAACACTAATGAAATGTGCAATCTCTTCGCGGATCGCTTCGCAGATTGCTTTTCACCGGCCATGAATGATACCGATACCATTGATGCTGCTCTCGTCAACACTCCGGCTGGAGCAATTAACATGAGCACTCCTTTCATCGACAGTGAGATCGTTTTATCTGCCCTAGCGCAACTAAAGCCTTCCTTCGCTCCTGGACCCGACGGAATTCCTTCTACCGTGCTGAAACGCTGTCAAACGACAGTAGCACCTATCCTTGCAAAATTGTTCAATGCATCGCTAGCCAATGGCTACTTTCCTAAAGCATGGAGGAAATCTTGGATGGTTCCTATTTACAAAAAAGGCGACAGGACAGATGCCATCAACTACCGGGGTATTACATCCTTGTGTGCCATTGCCAAGGTGTTCGAACTAGTGATATACAAAAATCTGCTACATGCATGCCGCAGCTACCTAAGTCCGTATCAACATGGATTCGTGCCAAAAAAGTCGACTACCACGAACCTGGTTGAATTTGTAACCTATTGCACTAGTCAAATTGATGCCGGAGCTCAAGTCGATGCAATTTATACCGATCTAAAAGCAGCATTCGACTCTCTTCCGCACGCAATTCTTCTCGCTAAACTCGATAAGCTAGGAGTTCCCAGCCCGCTCGTACAGTGGCTTAAGTCGTACCTAATTAATCGCACATACATCGTGAAAATTGATAAGCACATGTCCAAAGAAATAGTCAGCAGCTCGGGTGTGCCACAAGGAAGCAACATTGGCCCGCTTCTCTTCATATTGTTTATCAACGATGTTACCCTCGCTTTACCTCCCGACAGTATCAGTCTGTTTGCCGACGACGCAAAAATTTTTGCGCCTATTAACAACACAGGTGATTGTACATTCCTGCAAGACTGCATCGAAATTTTCTGTTCGTGGTGCAAGCGTAATGGACTGACTATCTGCATCGAGAAATGCTACTGTGTGTCTTTTAGTCGATGCAGGAGCCCAGTGACTGGGACCTACTTCATGGACGGCACTGCAGTTAATCGACAGAATCATGCCAAAGACCTGGGCGTTCTGCTTGACTCTAGTTTGAACTTTAAACAGCATATCGATGACGTTGTAGCCAGAGGAAATCAATTACTTGGCGTGGTTATCCGGACAACTAATGAATTCCGCAACCCCATGTGCATCAAAGCTGTGTACAACTGTATCGTTCGTTCGGTTCTGGAATATTCGTGCGTAGTCTGGAGCCCAACTACCGCTTCTTCAATTGCTCGAATTGAGGCGATTCAACGTAAGCTCACGAGATATGCCCTACGCCTACTTCCCTGGCAGGATCGCAATAATCTTCCTCAATACGCTGCGCGGTGCCGTCTTCTAGGCCTTGAACCTCTTTCGGTTAGAAGACGCAATGCACAGTGTTCTTTCATCGCTGGATTGCTAAATGGCTCTATCGACTCATCGCCATTGTTGCATCGAGTCGATATCTATGCACCATCCCGAACACTTAGGTCTAGAGAAACTCTACGGCTCGCTCAACCCCGTTCCAGTGCTGGTCGGTCAGACCCTATGTTCCGCATGTCGGCTGTCTTCAACACTGTCTCGGATTGCTTCGACTTCGACATCTCAACTCAGTGCTTCAAGGAACGTCTCCGGCTTTTGCCGTGGCCGCAGTGAATTGCGATGCAAATCTTGTTTTTGCTATGTATTTTTTTTTATTGAACTGTTACATCTTAATTAGGCCATACGGCCCGTTGAAGATTAATAAATAATAATAATAATTAGTACACGCAATGCAACTCCAGTGCAGCGAAATCATCCTTTTCACTTCGTCGATCACTGATATGGGCACTTTCGTGCACGCCAGATGGTAAGTATCCTCACAATACAGGCACGTAATTGAGTCTTCAACCGGGCCCAGTGCATCAGAACATGCATGACACACGTCCTCCATTTTAGATGCAAGCTGCGGATGAACGTCGAAGGAGCCACGAATAGAAGCCGAAAATATCGTGAACACAGTAGTTATCGTCAGGAAAGCAATACTAGGATCGCGGGAACTGCACTTATGGACTCAGCAAAACTAGAATCAGTTAGAACGAAAACCGATTACAAGGGTAAAATCGTGGATAAATTCGGAGCGTTAGCAGTAAACACACTAAGTTGGCAGCTGTCAGACTTGGACTTGGACAGCAAGTCATATTTCATTGCCTGCCTCCTTTCCAATGACTTGGATGTTCCCGCCCTCCTATCCTCGATTCCTATCTATGCCCCCTCACGTCGTCTTCGTGACCGACCCCCGCTTCTTATTCCTTCCCGCCAAACTCGTCATGGCCAGAATGACCCTTTCTTGCACGCTCTTTCTGCGTTCAACGATTCGTATCACCTATTTGACTTCAACGTCCCAGTTTCCCAATTCCGCTCCCGTCTTCGTGACTCCTTATCCCATATGGTTCCTTAGATTATAAGAAAACATTTGTAAAACCCTAGAGACCAACAAATTATTAAATAAATAATAATAATAATAATGTGTACAGTAGTCTCATCTTGGGCCTCCATGAACGATAGAGGTTCCATGGACGAAGGGACTCAAAGTCTGCATACAAACGGCGCTCACTGGCCTGCCCACGCCCGAATGCAGAGCCGAACGCATACGATTCTATCTTTACCATTAACATGAGAGTGACCCCAACCTACCATACCCTATCAAAGTTGCCTTTGGATTTTTATCTGAAAAACTAACTTTGGCGAGGAGCGGAAATCGTCACACGCACACATATGAAGACTATGTGCGATGAAAAAAATTCTCGCAATGTTTCTTTCTCTTTTTTTATCCCCACTTTTTTGAGGTTAGATATTTATTCCCGTCATTGACGTCATATGACGTCATTTTCATTTTGATATGACGTCATTCATCATTTTCTCAAAGCACGCTTCATGTTTCTGAGGTTACCTGAAGAAATGGAAAGTATATTGAAATTTATTAGTCTCTATACAGGTGTCCCCCGAGATACGACTGTATTTGGGACCGAAAAAATGTCCCAAAGCAAGGCGTAAGTCGAAATAGTCGTATGTCGAATACATGTGATTATAAAGTTTATAACTGAAATTGAAGAGTCGGAATCTAAGAAATCGTGTATTTTATTTAAAATAATGTACGATAATGTATGTCTTTTCACCAAAAGCGATATAGAAATTCAAGACCGGAGAGTAGTGGAATCTATGTAAATGTGTTTGTAACGGCTATAACCACAGCAATTCAAAAAATATACGAATTCCGTCTCAATGACAACTTTAAACTGTCAAAATCAAAATCGTCGTCCCGCTGTGCAAAGCGACGGAAGGCGTTATGGCGTTCTGAGAATTTTATCATGCCTTCCTTTTCTCTCCAACGGCAAATTTGTCGAGCAGCTCGTCGAGCTGCCCGTCCCTGACTCCGCCTCATACCCCTCGCCTGAGCGCGCTGCCGAAGGTTTGGATGTGTTGGTGCGTCACACGGCCAATCGCTGTCAGCCGTCGTCCGTGCTTTTTCCCTCCATAGCGCTATCTCTTTCTCGCGTGTGGTCAATGCTCGTGAGCTGTTGTGGCGCCAAAAATGCCGTTAACAAACATTGCGGCGATGAAGTTGCATTTTCACAAATCAAACCAAAAAATCGCAATGAGTTCAAACACTGCAATATAAAAATGACTAAGGAATCGCTAGTTTACGCTGGAGGGTTTGCTGTGCAAAGCGCTGAGCCCTAATTCGCATTGACACGATCAGCCCGGCGCTGATTTTCATCAACTTTCCGTTCCACCAGCACCTAGAACGCAGGCTGGAAAGTTCACTGGCAGTCCCTGGGGCCTGCCATCGATCTGAACGTGTAAAGCATTAAACATAACTTTTTTTTGCTTTTGCTTTTGCTAAGCTTTTGCTTTCGTATGTTGTAGATTACACAGATATGCTGTGCCGTCTGTGCAAGGGTATGAGCGTGCGTGTGTGTGCACAACTGTCGCCAAATGTGTTTTTTTTCCGGAATGTTATGATCCGTCGGTCAAAGAAAGGAAGGTGTTGATGAAAGGCGGAAACGCGAATTGAGGCCCCTGTCAACTGGTACTGAGACACAGCTCTTGGAAGATTGAACAGTATACTTAAATTGCCGTCGGATGGGGGGGGGGAGGTTGGCCATGGGACCCCTACGATCATTGGTCACAGGCCCTAAAATTGTAGTCGCCATGGGGGGAGGGGAGGTGCAAATGGTTCTCCAGCCACGGAGCCCTTGTCGCTAATAATCTGTCCACTTGTAGACATACGGCATACTACAGCCTAGAGATCTTCGGCGACCGCTTAGTCCGCCTACCGTTAGGTCCACCGCTGGTTCATGACGGTGTTTTTTTTATCGTGGAGGTGCATCCTTCCCCCTGCCTGCAGCGTATGCATCGAGCAGGAGACAGTGTGGCAGTATGCAAGTTGCACGCTGGATAGGAGCGGGCCCGCGACACCGCCATCATTCCGCACATCTGTATGCCCGTCGTGGGTTCTAACCGCGTATGAACCGTTCGCCGTAGCAAGAACTGACTATCCGGCTACGTGGTACTCAAGTCCTGAAAAGGCCGGCATGACCGCGTAGGCCATTACGCCAATAATAATAATAATACTAATAAAAAGAACTTAGCGTAGCAGTCCACACTCGGGGAAGGTTTATTTTGTATTTTGGTGCTGCCGGGCTACCGCTGTGGCGCGACAAATGCACGGAATGCACTCGACCAAAACATGAACCTACCGATCCGAACCCATTCCAAGGCATTGCCGGTCAATCGGCGTCATGATAACTACTCCAAACCAACAAGCCACCAGATTCTGGACGGACAGGTTCAGCACCATACGCGCACCGTAATAAACAAATCCAGAATCCTCTTTTGTATGAATTCAATTCAATATGTTGTTTCCACTTGCGTCAGCTAGCTGATTTAGAAATAAATGTGCAATATATCACACGCACGTTTGCTTAGATCGTGTGTCTTTTTAATACCCCCAACAGCAGAGCCGATCGCAAAGATGCCAATGCCAATGGTTGTGTTGTCTCCCAGGTAGCGAGATCGAAAATGCATGGACTTTGTAGCCGCAGCGGATGAAAATGTACGCATCAGAATCAAAAAGTTTAAGGGTTTCCAAACGCACGCACACACACAAACACGCGCGTGCAAACTCACACACACACACACACACACACACGCACACACACACACACACGCGCGCGCGCAAGCAATAAGGCACCTACAAACGCGCGCACGCGAGAACGCACCTACGAAAGCGCGCATGCAAGCACGCACCCCCCACCAAACCCCCTCCCCTTCCGCTATCATCAGCTATCATATAGTGCAGGGGCCTCCAAACTTTTCAGCTCGCGGGCCACATTGCTTCAAAAATAACTATATTGAGGGCCATTTGACGCTACCTTTAAATGATTAATGAACGCTTAAATCTCGTTTTTACAACAAAATACTAACGATACTAATACAGTTTCGTGTTACTAAAGCTTGATTTTTGTCTAAGAAAAGTAAAAAATACATTTTTATTTGAATAAGTCATAATAACGTAATATTTATATTAACTCTGGCAAAGTCATCGTGGGCCGCATTATAAGCTCTTGAGGGCCGCATGCGGCCCGCGGGCCGTAGTTTGGAGACCCCTGATATAGCGCATCATCATCCAAAGCGCCGGGCGGGGTGGGGGATCGCGGCATAATAGAGTGAATGGTCACTTTCCCCGCGCTGTGTGTGTGCGTGTGTGTATCGAGACCCGAAAACTCGAGACAGATTTTGGCACATTAAAAAAAAATTATTGCCACTATACACTGTGCTACATGATGCTTAGAAGGTCGTTGAAGCATCTAACATGTTCAAATTTAAAAAAAATATTAGATTAGTGTTAGACGTTCTCCTATGCTTGTTTTAAATAGGCTTCTTCACCCTCAACTGGCAGGGGCATCGAATGGTCTCATCAGCAGCGGCACGAAATAAAATAAACCATCAATACACCGATAACACTTTGAATCCCAATCCAGCTTCTCCCACAGCGTCTCAAGGTCACACACAAATTAATAAATGCTAACACCCACCAATAACAACACACAACAGCAATGCACATATACGATTCAACGCATACACCACAACACCCAATCAGCTGGCGGCGGAAGGCACGAGCAGAAGCACAAGTAAGACAAGGCAGGGCGAGGGAGGGAGAAGAAGCGGACGAAAAAATGGGCGCCAATATTTTTAAATTTTTTGACCGTTTTTTGCTCCGCTGCCATAAATAGTTCGTCCATTTCGCCAACAGATGGCGCTAAACTTGCTCGACCCAGCGCAGGAATCGCTGAAGTCCAGCGCGGGGAACGGGCCAAAATCTGCGCTGGCCAGCGCAGATTTTGGTACATTTTCTGCGCTGGCCAGCGAAGATTTTGGTACATTTTCTGCGCTGGAAACTGCTCGAATTTGCGCAGCGGGGTACGATTCGCACGTCGTAACTCGAGGGGGTCGTAACCAGAGTGGCCAGATTATTTTTGCGGTTTTCGGTAGGCGCATCAAAATTTAATCGGTAGTTTTCGGTAGGAGTTTAACATTTTTTCGGTAGTTTTCGGTAGGCTTTGAAGTGTTGAGCGGGCGGGGGGGGGGGGGGGGGGGTGTCGGAGATGGAAGCTAATCTGTCCCATGAAGAGCAGCACGAGAAAATAACATCTTTTATTTATTTAAAGGAGATAGTTTAGATTTAGTTCATAGCGGTCACGTGAGGCCTTTCTGAAGTGTCGATCTGAAAATTGTACTAGGGAATTTAATCCAACAAATCGTTGGGACGCTCTAGCAGCAATTGAACGCGACATCGCACATGAAAAATATATGGGATTTTACATGTTCGATGTGATAACCCACAAATCGAACATGCGAAGTCCTATACATTTTTCATGTTCGATGTCGTGTTCTATTGCTGCTAGAGCGCCGGGTTACATTATCTGTCAAATTGCATATAAAATTTTATCAGCGCGTTCGACTTCATGAAGTGCAGACAAGGGCCTTAGTTGTCTCTGTTGATCTTGTGGTTCTAGTTGCTAGTGATTTCCATATAGAGTTTTATACATTAAGTGATTTGGGAAATGGTTATATGACTTTTTGGTTAGTATTACGAAAAAATCTGTGATTTTCGGTAGGATAAATGAAAAATCGGTAGTTTTAGGGGGCTCATCTGTGAATCGGTAGGCATATCAAAAATCGGTAGGAATACAGATAAATCGGTATTTCTGGTCACTCTGGTCGTAACTCGGGGAACGCCTCCCGCTGCGCAAATTCGAGCAGTTTCCAGCGCAGAAAATGTACCAAAATCTGCGCTGGCCAGCGCAGATTTTGGCCCGTTCCCCGCGCTGGACTTCAGCGATTCCTGCGCTGGGTCGAGCAAGTTTAGCGCCATCTGTTGGCGAAATGGACGAACTATTTATGGCAGCGGAGCAAAAAAACGGTCAAAAAATTTAAAAATATTGGCGCCCATTTTTTCGTCCGCTTCTTCTCCCTCCCTCGCCCTGCCTTGTCTTACTTGTGCTTCTGCTCGTGCCTTCCGCCGCCAGCTGATTGGGTGTTGTGGTGTATGCGTTGAATCGTATATGTGCATTGCTGTTGTGTGTTGTTATTGGTGGGTTGTTACCCGCTGCGCAAAGCGACGGAAGGCGTTATGCCGTTCTGAGAATTTTATCATGCCCTCTTTTTCTCTCCAACGCCAAATTTGTCGAGCAGCTCGTCGAGCTGCCCGTCCCTGGCTCCGCCTCATTCCCCTCGCCTGAGCGCGCTGCCAAAGGTTTGAATGTGTTGGTGTGTCAGACGGCCAATCGCTGTCAGCCATCGTCCGTGCTCTTTCCCTTCCTAGCGCTATCTCATTCTCGCGTGTTGTCAATGCTCATGAGTTGCTGTGGCGCTTAAAAAACCGTTTATACACATTGCGGCGATGAAGTTGCATTTTCACATATCAAACCAAAAAAAAGCGCAATGAGTTCAATTGCTGCAATGTAAAAATGACTACGGAATCGCTAGCTCACGCTGGAGGGTTTGCTGTGTAACGCGCAGAACCTTAATTCGCATTTACACGTTCAGCCCGGCGCTGATTTTCATCAACTTTTCTTTCCGCCGGCATCAAGAACGCAAGCTGATTATGATAGCGGCATCCTGGAAAGTTCACTGGCAGTCCCTGGGGCCTGCCATCGAACTAAACATGTTAAGCATTAAGCATAAATTTGTTATCCTAAACTTCTGTTGGGGGTGTTGGGGGTGGGGGGGGGGGCAAATGGTTCTCCAGCCATGGTGCCCCAACGACCATCTTTCCGGGGGCCCTTGTCGCTAATACTCTGTCCACTTGTAGACATACGGCATACTACAGACTAGCGATCTTCGGCGACCGCCTAGTCCGGCTACGGTTAGATCCGCCGCTGGTTCTTGACGGTGTTTTTTTTACTGTAGAGTGCATCCTTCCCCCTGCCTTCAGCGTATGCATCGGGCAGGAGACAGTGTGGCAGTATGCAAGTTGCACACTGGATAGGAGCGGGCCCGCGGCACCGCCATCATTCCGCACATCTGCATGCCCGTCGTGGGTTCTAATCGCGTATGAACCGTCCGCCGTAGCAAGGGACTAGTCACCGGCTCAGGCTACGTGGTACTCAAGTCCTAAAACGGCCGGCATGATCGCGTTGGCTAGTACGCCATTAATAATTATTATTATTATTATTTATTATTATTATTATTTATTAATCTTCAACGGGCCGTATGGCCTAATTAAGATGTAACAGTTCAATAAAAAAAAAATACATAGCAAAAACAAGATTTGCATCGCAATTCACTGCGGCCACGGCAAAAGCCGGAGACGTTCCTTGAAGCACTGAGTTGAGATGTCGAAGTCGAAGCAATCCGAGACAGTGTTGAAGACAGCCGACATGCGGAACATAGGGTCTGACCGACCAGCACTGGAACGGGGTTGAGCGAGCCGTAGAGTTTCTCTAGACCTAAGTGTTCGGGATGGTGCATAGATATCGACTCGATGCAACAATGGCGATGAGTCGATAGAGCCATTTAGCAATCCAGCGATGAAAGAACACTGTGCATTGCGTCTTCTAACCGAAAGAGGTTCAAGGCCTAGAAGACGGCACCGCGCAGCATACGGAGGAAGATTATTGCGATCCTGCCAGGGAAGTAGGCGTAGGGCATATCTCGTGAGCTTACGTTGAATCGCCTCAATTCGAGCAATTGAAGAAGCGGTAGTTGGGCTCCAGACTACGCACGAATATTCCAGAACCGAACGAACGATACAGTTGTACACAGCTTTGATGCACATGGGGTTGCGGAATTCATTAGTTGTCCGGATAACCACGCCAAGTAATTGATTTCCTCTGGCTACAACGTCATCGATATGCTGTTTAAAGTTCAAACTAGAGTCAAGCAGAACGCCCAGGTCTTTGGCATGATTCTGTCGATTAACTGCAGTGCCATCCATGAAGTAGGTCCCAGTCACTGGGCTCCTGCATCGACTAAAAGACACACAGTAGCATTTCTCGATGCAGATAGTCAGTCCATTACGCTTGCACCACGAACAGAAAATTTCGATGCAGTCTTGCAGGAATGTACAATCACCTGTGTTGTTAATAGGCGCAAAAATTTTTGCGTCGTCGGCAAACAGACTGATACTGTCGGGAGGTAAAGCGAGGGTAACATCGTTGATAAACAATATGAAGAGAAGCGGGCCAATGTTGCTTCCTTGTGGCACACCCGAGCTGCTGACTATTTCTTTGGACATGTGCTTATCAATTTTCACGATGTATGTGCGATTAATTAGGTACGACTTAAGCCACTGTACGAGCGGGCTGGGAACTCCTAGCTTATCGAGTTTAGCGAGAAGAATTGCGTGCGGAAGAGAGTCGAATGCTGCTTTTAGATCGGTATAAATTGCATCGACTTGAGCTCCGGCATCAATTTGACTAGTGCAATAGGTTACAAATTCAACCAGGTTCGTGGTAGTCGACTTTTTGGCACGAATCCATGTTGATACGGACTTAGGTAGCTGCGGCATGCATGTAGCAGATTTTTGTATATCACTAGTTCGAACACCTTGGCAATGGCACACAAGGATGTAATACCCCGGTAGTTGATGGCATCTGTCCTGTCGCCCTTTTTGTAAATAGGAACCATCCAAGATTTCCTCCATGCTTTAGGAAAGTAGCCATTGGCTAGCGATGCATTGAACAATTTTGCAAGGATAGGTGCTACTGTCGTTTGACAGCGTTTCAGCACGGTAGAAGGAATTCCGTCGGGTCCAGGAGCGAAGGAAGGCTTTAGTTGCGCTAGGGCAGATAAAACGATCTCACTGTCGATGAAAGGAGTGCTCATGTTAATTGCTCCAGCCGGAGTGTTGACGAGAGCAGCATCAATGGTGTCGGTATCATTCATGGCCGGTGAAAAGCAATCTGCGAAGCGATCCGCGAAGAGATTGCACATTTCATTAGTGTTTGCACTTGTTGCTCCTTTGTACGTAATGGATTTCGGTGTATGCGTGGATTTTGTTTTGCTGTTGTAGAAGCGCCAAAACGAGTCAGGCCACCTGCAGAGGTTACGTTGAATTTTACTCAAATATCTGCGATATCGAAACCTGTTATAGCTGCAGTATAAAGAGTGCGTGTCAAAGTAGATCGAGCGAGATCTTTGGCAGCGGCGCGTTTGGTAGTGACGATAAGCAGCTCTTTTTACACGTTTGAGTCGTTTGAGTGTGCGGTCCGCCCAGGGGGGGTTAGGTTTAGGACGCTGAACTGGGACGCATACAACAAAGGCTTGCAGCATGAAGGACGAGAATGAACATACTGCTTCGTCAAGTGAAATAAAATTGGAACAATGAAAGCTATTGTTAAACATTGATATCATGTCGTTCAGTTTCACATAGTCAGCTTTAGCAAAGTTATAACGATAAAATGCGGTTGTCGTCGAGTTTTGTCGAGTCGTCGAATTGCGTCGGGTCGACGAGTTAATACGTATATTGAAGTCTAACGCCGGATGGTAGGAGTCAAGAGGTACAAGCGGAACAACACTTGGAAAGACAGGCGAACACAATTTAGCTGCAGCATTGTTAGCGTAGAGCAGGTCAAGCATGCGTCCGTGCGAATTATTGATGTGATTAAGTTGCACTAATCCGTTAAATTTAAATCCATCCACAAAGGTGTTGTTGGCCAGTGAGCGCGCAGTTGGTTCATAGTGCGTGATTGATGAGTATGCTGGCGAGGACGAAGGATCAGCTGTGGACCAGCTTATGCTAGGCTGATTGAAATCGCCAATAACAAACAGCAGATCCGAAGGCTTCAGTGTGAGAGTGAAGCTGCTGATACAATCATGTAGAGAGCGAAGAGTCGATATCTCGGAGCTAAGCTGCGGTGGAATGTATACTACCATGACGTACAGATGTGCGTTATTACAGGCGACGCGCACACAAATATACTCGAGAGAACGATCACGGGAAGGTAATTCTATCGACTCGTATGCGTTAGAAACGGCTAGCAAAACACCACCACCGCGAGAGCTAGAGCCGCTGAGAGAGCGATCACAGCGGTAAACAGAGAAGTTGTTGTTGAAGAGAAGAGCAGATGGAATGTTGTCAACAAGCCAAGTTTCCGTGAGTGCGATGAGATCGAAGTCAGCCTCCGATACAGCTAAGTGAAATTCTTTTGTTTTAGTACGCAAACCTCTAACGTTTTGATAATAGCAGCTTAAATACTCAGCGGTAGCGTTGTCATTGTGGCGGTTGGATAAAGCGGGTAAACGGTAAGTCAATTGAGCTGCGTTGTCAGAGCATGAGGCTTGGCGTGTTTGTTGCGTGCAATGAGCGGAACTTCGTCTAGTTGAGAAAAAAGCGATCGATTGTAGACTGGTGTAGGTGCGGAGATGAAGCACGGTGGTTTTGGGGCGGTCCAGAAACAAGTGTTGAGTTGGGTGCTTCCAAGGTATCATTCACCGGGGGGTGACACTGTTGTGATGATGTTGTTTCAGGATCAGGTGGAGTAGATGTGCGTGCGGCTAAACGGTGAGTCGTTGTTGGTGTGCGTGTGGTGTAGCGGTGTTCAGTACTAGTAGCTGGTGTGCGTGTAGTAAAGCGGTTTCGGGTGGCTATAGGAGATGAGGTTTGGTGGTCGTGTTGACGGGATTGAAAAAACTCACGTACACCGATACCGACGGGCCAGGTGGATGGTGTGAGTGCCGCATCTCGAAGGATAGCCGGGACCCTCACTTTGAATGAAAGCCAATTCATGCTGTCCACACTAACCCCTCTTCTCAGCAGGCAATACGCTATAACGTCATCGGTGGCTAAGCGACGCTTTACAGAAGCGACCACTTGTTCCACAGTGACGGCCGTTGATAAGCGGGATAGGCGGATCCAGATCCTATCTGTGAATGGCTCACGAGGTGCAGCTTGAAGCGGTGATGATAACGGATCGGTTCCCACCAGTTCATGCGGTTGTGTAGGTGCCGGCTGGACGGCAATCGTGGTGTTGGTGTATGCGTTTGGCGATGACGCGGCACAAAGGGTGTTGCCGCGACTGTTTACAATTTTGTTTACACCAGGAGATGCCGAATCCTCGATTATACGCCTCCGCTTTCTACCAGTAGCTGGTCGAGGATCAGAGTTCCGATTGTGAGGCGTGGATGCAGTTTGAAGGAGGGTAAAACCACTGCGAACTTCGGCGACAATAGGCTCAACGAGCTTGCCAATAGCTGCTACAGCTGAGTTGAGGGCGGCTTGGAAACCGACCTGGGCGCCTATTTCTTTTACGGAACGGCAGCGCGGATTTTTAAGCATGTTAGTGCAGCCAATGCAGCTCCAGTGCAGGTTGACATTGGACAATACTGCGTCAATCAACTCGGGGGGCAATTTGCAACAGCCGCGGTGGAACGTAGCGTCACAATATGCACAACTGATGATGCAGCCGGTGGCCTCTAGCGGTTCAGCACACGAGAAGCAAATAGCCGCCATCGCGAAATCACGCGTAATCACAGCACAACACTGCTAAGCCGAGCAGGAAAAAACAGCAGGAAACCACAGTTGTGATGCAACTAAACAATTCGCCAAGACGAAGCGATGATGTTAAACAGTTTAATAGTCCGTAGAAAAGGCAACAATGCGATGCGACGCAGAAAACACAAGAGAATTATTGAAAAATCACGGAGCGCGACGGAAATGCGGCCGAACAATTAAACGTCAAACGTCAAATTCTCGTAATAATAATAACAATAAAAAGAACTTAGCGTAGCAGTCCACACCCGGGTAAGAGTTTGTCTTGACTTTGTTGTAGCCGGGCTATCGCTGTGACGAGACAAATACACGGAATGCACTCGACCAAAACATGAACCTACCGATCCGAACCCATTCCAAGGCATTGCCGGTCAATCGTCGTCATGATAACTACTCCAAAGCCATCAGATTCTGGACGGACAGGTTCAGCACCATACGCGCACCGTAATAAACAAATCCAGAATCCTCTTTTGTATGAATTCAATTCAATATGTTGTTTCCACTTGCGTCAGCTAGCTGATTTAGAAATAAATGTGCAATATATCACACGCACGTTTGCTTAGATCGTGTGTCTTTTTAATACCCCCAACAGCAGAGCCGATCGCAAAGCTGCCAATGCCAATAGTTGTGTTGTCTCCCAGGTAGCGAGATCGAAAATGCATGGACTTTGTAGCCGCAGCGGATGAAAATGTACGCATCAGAATCAAAAAGTTTAAGGGTTTCCAAACGCACGCACACACACAAACACGCGCGTGCAAACTCACACACACACACACACACACACACACACACACGCACACACACACACACACGCGCGCGCGCAAGCAATAAGGCACCTACAAACGCGCGCACGCGAGAACGCACCTACGAAAGCGCGCATGCAAGCACGCACCCCCCACCAAACCCCCTCCCCTTCCGCTATCATCAGCTATCATATAGTGCAGGGGCCTCCAAACTTTTCAGCTCGCGGGCCACATTGCTTCAAAAATAACTATATTGAGGGCCATTTGACGCTACCTTTAAATGATTAATGAACGCTTAAATCTCGTTTTTACAACAAAATACTAACGATACTAATACAGTTTCGTGTTACTAAAGCTTGATTTTTGTCTAAGAAAAGTAAAAAATACATTTTTATTTGAATAAGTCATAATAACGTAATATTTATATTAACTCTGGCAAAGTCATCGTGGGCCGCATTATAAGCTCTTGAGGGCCGCATGCGGCCCGCGGGCCGTAGTTTGGAGACCCCTGATATAGCGCATCATCATCCAAAGCGCCGGGCGGGGTGGGGGATCGCGGCATAATAGAGTGAATGGTCACTTTCCCCGCGCTGTGTGTGTGCGTGTGTGTATCGAGACCCGAAAACTCGAGATAGATTTTGGCACATTAAAAAAAAATTATTGCCACTATACACTGTGCTACATGATGCTTAGAAGGTCGTTGAAGCATCTAACATGTTCAAATTAAAAAAAATATTATATTAGTGTTAGACGTTCTCCTATGCTTGTTTTAAATAGGCTTCTTCACCCTCAATTGGCAGGGGCATCGAATGGTCTCATCAGCAGCGGCACGAAATAAAATAAACCATCAATACACCGATAACACTTTGAATCCCAATCCAGCTTCTCCCACAGCGTCTCAAGGTCACACACAAATTAATAAATGCTAACACCCACCAATAACAACACACAACAGCAATGCACATATACGATTCAACGCATACACCGCAACAACCAATCAGCTGGCGGCGGAAGGCACGGGCAGAAGCACAAGTAAGACAAGGCAGGGCGAGGGAGGGAGAAGAAGCGGACGAAAAATGGGCGCCAATATTTTTAAATTTTTTGACCGTTTTTTTTTGCTCCGCTGCCATAAATAGTTCGTCCATTTCGCCAACAGATGGCGCTAAACTTGCTCGACCCAGCGCAGGAATCGCTGAAGTCCAGCGCGGGGATCGGGCCAAAATCTGCGCTGGCCAGCGCAGATTTTGGTACATTTTCTGCGCTGGAAACTGCTCGAATTTGCGCAGCGGGTAGCTTTGAGGCTAGAATAATCTAGACTGAAAATTAAAGGCTAGTTTTGTGTGTGACTTTGTATGGAGTGTTTACATGATTTCAGCCTCCAACTGTCAAACTCCATACAAAAAACTGACTAGAATCGTAAAGGGCCCCAATATTTAAAAAAAAAACCAAAAAAGCACAAAAAAAGATTAAATAAAATAATAACCACAAAAACAAAACCCCTATTTTCTTATACACAAGTACAAAAATGTTTTCACCATAAATATTATAAAAAAGAACTTAAATATTTAAAAAAAAAACTGAATTACAAAACAAAAACTCCACAGAACAATTAAAATGAATGCATCAATAAACGAACAAACAAATAAAATTTGTACATAAACCAAACCGAAACAAGGAAAAAATACAAATATAATTAACGGAAAAATCTAAAGGCACAAGAAATCAACCATAACCTGTAAACCAAAGAACAGAACACAGAAAAGGAGAATGGACCCTGAATCCCCCTCCTATAAACAGTTGGTTAAAACTCTGATTATGGCTCCGTATGACGGAAAACATAGGAGAATATATCCCATCAAACCTACTAAGAAGAAGAAGAAGAAGAAAGTTTGTCGGGCCAGCTAGTTTATGTATAGATTTATACATAGATGTAATGAAACATTTTTATTATTTCATGTTTGTGATATTATACACTGAAAGAGTGTTGTATATGACACAGAACAATCAAAAACAGTATATTTCAGATTTTCCGCAATTCCATTTATTTTCCGTTTTCATAAGTTAGAATTTTGACAAAAATAGATATACATCAACACGGTAGATTACAGTGAACTCTTACAAACATTGTTTGGATTTTATTGGAGCCCACTTCAATGCTTAAAATTAATACTGCTCTTATTCTTTTTGAATTTATGATTTAATGTGCTAAATTTTTCAACATATTTTTATCGATCATAAATACCATCTTTGCTCTAAGTTTTTGTGTTTATTTCAGTTTTTCTTAATAAAGATGCAGTTCATTTGCATCGTATTTAGTCGGATATTCTATCTTCCTTTAGACATAATCGTGTCTGTATATACTTACTCGCATGCTTCTTCATCATCCGACGACGAATTAGCCGGTATAGTGGAGAACCAGGCAACTCGATCCTTGTTGACGACCCTGAAGAATAGGAATATAAATTAGGATCAATTGTTTTCCTTTTATTAATAATTGGCTCGTGGTGTTTAATTGCCTAGTATTTTCAGTGAATCAACTGTAAAATACATGTTTTACATCTCATGCATCTCAGATCCTTAGCACGTTGGAGCGAACGACGACATTCGCCGCGACACCCTTTTTCCCTCATCGTGGTAAGCGAGATTTTCATCCTACTTGGGTTTGGGGAATATGTTTATAAAAGGGGGTTCATGGGGAAAATGAACGGTGCTACAAGACAACGTTCGTTCCCATTTCTGAGGAAAGAAATCCGCGAGGTTTTGAGCTGTGGATTTCTAGCGGATTGGTTTGTAGATGAAAATAAGTATATTGCCAAACGGGGGCGGTCCCGTGGTACAGTCATCGATTTGAACGACTCAATAACCCAAGCGCCACAGATTAAGCTCAAACGACTGAAAACTTGAATATCCATAGAAAAAAAATGAAAGCTCCACAGCTTCATTGGTTTGATCAATAGATGGCGTATTACAACTCATCATTATATTGCTATCCTTTTCTTGCAAAGTTTCATCTAATCATGACCTATAAAGCCTTCTAACTTTCCGAGCAAAAATCTATATATCTGGTCGTGTGGTCAGATACGTGGGTATCAACACCAACGACCAATACTCAATTCTCACTTGCTTCAGTGCTGGTGGTTTCCATTGGAGTTTAGTATTTAAACAATCGTATCGCCGTTCTAGTTCTAGCGATGCATAACTTCAATGCGAAACCATACAACAGTACAGAGGAAATGAGAAAGCTTTCCTCCAAGCAAGGAAGCTCAACTGGTTGGGTATCCCAAAAACAGATGGCGCCACCAGCTTTTTTGCTATTTTTAGAATGCATGGGTCGTTTGCCGTCTGCTAAACGAAGTCTTTCTATATTCCGTTTAGGTAGAGTGCTTGAGTCGTTTAGAAGCCGTTTAGTGGTCGTTTAGTGGATTTGTGGCACTTGGGATCATACCCGTCATGGCTTCAAGCCTAGAATGGACCGTCCCTCCGTAGCAAGGATTAACCTTACGGTTTATCATGTTTAGCCAAGTTTAGTATTTTAGCAGAGAACAGCTAAACTGTGGATCAGAAAACGCATTATTCTATCTTATAATAATAATAAGTAAAACGAATTTTATGTAACTACCCGCTAAACATTTCGAGGTTTTTCCTTGATCAAATTACTTTCAAGTATTGGTGAATTTCATCGCTCTCGTATTGATGGCATTGTTTCCTTTGTGTTTCCTCAACACGAGTACACATTAATTTTTTGTGGATTAACCTAGAAAACTATCAAATTTTAAATATTTAGCAACCTATAATTTGCGCCCGCTGCGCAAAATCGAGCAGTACTCTGCGCAGGAAATGGGGCAAAATCTGTCGGTCTCCTGCGCTGGGGTACATAGTTTTGGCGCCCTCTGTTGGCGAAATGAACGAACTTTTTAAGGCAGTGGAGCAAAAAAACGGTAAAAAAATCTAAAAATATTGACGCCCGCTGGGCAAAGCGACAAAAGAACTCATTACCTTTCTATTTTTGCAGGGGGTTTTTATACATTTTTCCCTGTAGAAAATTTAAAGGCATATAATTATCTAAAATACAAATCGGCAAAGCCAATAGAAAATTAGTAAAACCAATGAGGAGAGTATGCATATGGACCCATTGTAAAAATGCACAATGTAATAACATTTTCATGTACAAACCAAACAATAAAGCTACTACTACTACTACTACTACTACTCATTACCTTTCGAGCATTTTCGCAGGCCTTCTCCCTCCCCCCTTCGACAAATTTTACAAGCAGCTTGTCGAGCTACCCTTCCCCTATTCTTCTTCCTACCTTTCGCCTGAGCGCGCTGACACAAATTTAGATGTATTGGCACGCCAGATGGCAAATCGCTGTCAGCTGTCGTAACGGCATTCTATCACTTTTTCCTTCTTAGAACGATCTCTTTCTCGCGAGTGGTTAAGGGCGGTGGTAACGCTTTTTCGCATGCGATTTTATCGGACGGCCTGTCAAATTTTTATATGGGATTTGACAGATAACGTTGGACGACGAAATCGCACGTCCGACGTTATCTGTCAAATCCCAATAAATCTCGTCCGATAAAATCGCATCCGATCAGCGTTGCCACCGCCCTAATGCTCGCGAGCGGTTGTGGTGCTTAAAAAAGCCGTTTAAAAACATTGCGGCGATGAAGTTGAATCCAACCAAAAAAGCACAATGAGTTCAAACGCTACAATGTAATAAGGACCACGGAATCGCTATCTCACGCTGGAGGGTTTGTTGTGCAACGCGCAGAACCCTAATTCGCATTAACACGTTCAGCCCGTCGCTGATTTTCATCAACTTTCCGTTCTGCCGGCATCTAGCAAGCAGGCAGCTGATTGTGAAACCGGCATACTGGAAAGTTCACTGGTAGGTCCTGAGGCCAGCCATCAGGCTGAACGCGTTTATCATTAAGCATAACGTTGTTACACTAACCCCCAGGACAATCGCATGGCAATCGGATTGAACGCGCAACATTTTCCATACAATCCGTAGTGTTGCGTTCTTCCCATCTTCCCTGTTGCTGTTCTGGACTCAGACAAAATTTGTGTTTCTACACTTATGTTCAAAAAAGTAGTAGCTCTTAGGATCTAGTAGCTAAGAGTAGTAGCTCTTAGCAAACAAATATCAAAATGTTATGTTATGCTGCTAATGATATTGCACTAAATTTAATTGCACTACATTAAGTTTTTACATATCTTTCGTAAAAGTTCGTCAGAGTATGAAAATGTCGATACAATTTGTCATGAATAACTTAAATTTTAAGATTTTCGCGCATAAAATTATGACGCGCGCTGTGTGTGCGGCGGCGTAATTCGCTACTCGTATAGCCGTCTCGCTTCTTCTTGTATGTGCTTTACCGTTGCTCACCGCTTCAAGAACATTGCTGCTCACACACACGTCAGTCTGTGGCAAACAATTGGAGGGGGAGGATGTGTCGGTTTGCTCCAGAAATCGTGTGTGATTTTGTTGCTGGATTTGGTTCCATCGCTGTTTGTTTTGGTGAAATTGAAAAGGTAAGAATCATCAACCGATGTAAAAGTGTGAGAGTAAGATGATGCTGATGGTGACTGATGCTTTTCTTTGTTTTTTTTTCGGCTTTTATCCACTGATGGCGTCGAGCATCGCCGAGGATGTGATCGAATGCGGAATATCCTAAACGAGGAGCTTCATTCCGGATTTTGTTTGCAATAAGGCAAGTTATGATAACACACAAAGCATACGAAAAAAGAGTGAGTAATCTTATTCTTAACTTTCATTTCTTCAACAGCGCTGAACTAATCCTCCAGCTTACAACGAACGGTCAACGGATGAGGAAGGAGAGGAGGGACGGCAAAGGTACACGCACAAACGTGCACACATCAGCCTTGTCGGAGAACGAGAACACGGGAGGGGGAGACCGGCAACGTATAGAACCTTTAAGCTCCCTCGTGCGTTCGTGCGTGCGTGCGCGCGCGCGTCTATGTGTGTGTATGTGTGTGCATGCCTGCGTTCGTGGCTGTGTGTGTTTTTGCCTCTTCGCATAACGAGATCCTACGGGATCACCTTGCGAAAAACACCAAGAGAGGGGGAGGGGTAGGTGTATGTGTGTGTGTATGTGTGCTTGCATGCGTGCGTGGCTGTGTATGTGTGTATGTATGTGTGCTTGCATGCGTGCGTGGCTGTGTGCGTGTTTTTTGCTGTTTCGCGATCTCCTACGGAATCACCTTGCGAAAACACGAGGGGGGGGGGGAGAGTGGGGTGTGTGTGTGCTTGCCTGCGTGCTTTGTGTGTGTGTTTTTGCGTTCACGTTCTACGGGATCACTTTGCGAAAAACACCAAGGGGAGAAGGAGGTGTGTGTGTGTAGGGGAAGGTAGGTAAAGACGGACACGTTAAGGGAAATGGTAAAAATCTAGGGATATATAATAACGACCATGAAAATGTGCATATTTTATCTTACACTCATGTTTTATCAGCACATGTGTTGAAACTGTTAATTTTCTATCGATTTTTATATGGTTTTTGTTTTTGTCATGAAATAAAAACATGATTTTTTTCGTGCAGTTTTGAAATGTACGGGTAAGACAGACGGGAAAGATGATACGGGAAAGATGAACACTATGAAGGGTAAGATGGACACTTGTAGAAATCGTTGGAAAGTGGAGGGTTTTACAGTATTTTAATAAAATTCTATCGCTTTCCACGTCCTGGTACGTTTATAAACCAATTCTTGGCCTATTGCAACGGCGATTCATTCAGCCATTAATTTAGGAATTGTAAACGGCGCTTGTAATATATCGTAGAGTGCAGCATCTAAAGCATTATTGACATATCGCGCGGCTATCGTTGCTCCAGCTTACAGAACAACAGTCTAGAACTTCCTTTTAGGAAATTACTCCGCAAAATGTCCACGATCTCAGTATTTATCATAATAATAGTTTAATCCTTGTTAATAGTTTAATCCATTTTCCACCATGGTAAAATTCAACATTTGATTTTTGTAATTCCATAGAATTTCTCATCTATTCCTGAACAATGTCGTACCAATGCCTCTTCTTTTTATTGTTTAAAGTTGTCCAAGTTGTGACAAGATATTGGATTTCGTGAAGCGCCTCATCAGCGTCGAGCGAGTAATAGCATAACGAATGGCTACTATTTTGACCGGTGTTTCATTTCTCGCTTATTTCAATACTTTCTGTAGTTGCTGGTTGATTTATAGATTCGAAATATCCTTATTTAAGGTATTTGATGAAATTTATTCATAACCAATTGATAGAAGAAGTAAAATAAATCAATAAATTCAGTGTCCATCTTTCCCTACAACAAAGTGTCCGTCTTTCCCGCTTTGGTGTCAGGATGTTTAAACCACCAGAAAACAATATTTTGTATTGCTTTCATTCTCGTTCTTTCGCCAGTTTTTTGCTTTACCATCATGACAAATCGTTCATGTAATAAAACTTCCGAAAATATAAACAATGCAAGTTACAGAGCTTAAGATCTGCAGTAATCAAATTAGATCCACAAGGGTGCGCACGATTTGTTCGCGAATCTAACCAATTTTGCATATATTATGCCAAAAATGTTCTCAATGTGTTGTTTTACTTTCAGTTTTGATGCTGCATTGTTGAATTATTCGAAAATTACCTTTTTCATGCATTTATGAGAAGTCTCCATCTACCTTCCCCTATGTGTTTCTTTGCCGATTCGCACTCTCTCGCGGATCTAGTTGTGTGCGTTAGTTTTTTTTTAGTTTCTTCGAAAAATCTTCGAAAAATACCTGGGGGAGGATGTGTGTATGAAAGAATGTACTTCAGAAAAAAAAGTGAAAAATAAAAAAAACGAATATAAAATATGTTAAACGAAGTTTTAAGTGTGTATGAACTCATTGCAATCCGAAAGGAAGCGAAGGGGGCTCTTAAAATGTAGTACACATGTATGCAACATGTATCGTGTCGCCGCGACGGTGTATCTCGCTCAATCCGTTAAGCCTGAAAAGTGCTTCTATCGGATCGTCTAATCGGGCGCCATTTAATCAATCCGTTAGCGAAAAGTCGCATGGATTTTGGTACGGGGGAAGCTTTTGCTTTCGTATGGTGTAGATTACACAGATATATTGAGCCGTCTGCGCATGGGTGTTAGTGTGCGTGTGTGTGCAACACTTTCGCCAAATGTGTTTTCTTCCGGAATGTTATGATCCATCGGTCAAAGAAAGGAAGGTTTTAATGACAGTGGCGGAATAATGGTTCTCCAGCCACAGGGCCCCAACGACCATCTTTCCGGGGGCCCTTGTCGCTAATATTCTGTCCACTTGTAGACATACGGTATACTACAGACTAGCGATCTTCGGGGCCTCTAAATCGGCGGGGCCCCAGGCGACCGTCTAGTCCGCCTACCGTTAGATTCGCCGCTGGTATCAGGGAAACCACCGCGTCGCAACAACTAAACACAGACATCGTCAAAACATGGTCCTATACATCACTACCAAGCCTAATGGAAAGTGGCGTCTACGACTATGAAAATTTGAAGAAGATGAAGGAAATGGTGTACGAACAAGGGGACAGAAAAATAGAGCCTTCAGTATTATACAGAATGATAGTAAGCCAACATCCAAATCTTCAAGGGTTTAAATTCAAATCGCTCATACAGTATCGGACATTAAGATAGAACCCTGGTGTTTTCAACGCACCGTGCACTTGTTTTGCCACGTTACTTGTGTTTGTGTGTGTGTGTGTATGTGTGTGTGTGTGTGTGTGTGAGTGTGTGTGTGTGTGTGTGTGTGTGTGTATGTGTGTGTGTGTGTGTGTGTGTGTGTGCATGTGTGTGTGTGTGTGTGTGTACTAGTAGAAAGAGAGTGTGCTTTTTAATGTGTATTTGCAAGTGCGCGGGTTTGTGTCTGAAAAACGTAGCTTGCCATGATGTCATATTGCGTTGAAAGTATTCTGATAATGTGTGTTATCATGTGAATTATCGTGCGTTTACACTTGGATAAAAGCTAAAGTTTGCATCGACAGCAGCGCTTGTTCCTCGGACGAAAACGCAGGTGTGCTGTTTCATGAATGTGAATGCGACACCGGTGCGAAATGGACACGCGCTCAATAGCAATGAACTCGGCATTCCCTCACAGGTGTTTCTTCAGTCCACGCCATTGAAAGGCCTTCGTGCATCTCTGCGTTGAACGTTGTGTGCGCATGGAAAACTTGGTGCGTGCATTGAGCTGGTGCGCAGTTGTTTTTTTCAATGGGCGTTTTGTTTCATGAGCGCGGCAGTATCCTGTTCTCGATTTTGAAGGGAAGACGCTTACTCGCGTACTCGTTGATAGTTTTTATCCATGCGATGTTTTCGCTGCTGGACAACGATGTAATTCATCACGTATAGAAGTAGAACGCAGGCAGAGCACGGGATCAGCCGTGTCCAAGTTTTTAACCAGCCCGTTCTTGACGGTCCAAGCAAGCAATGTTAGTAACAATGGGTCGAGGTAAAAATTGTACCGATTATCAGCGCCATATGATAAAGCGAATGGCGGCTGCTGACATTAAGCGCAAAACGATCGAGTTCGAAATGGAACGATCGCGCACTTTTGCGGCAAACGCCCAAACGGCACACACACACACACACACACACACACACACACACACACACACACACACACACACACACACACACACACACACACACACACACACACACACACACACACACACACACACACACACACACACACACACACACACACACACACACACACACACACACACACACACAAACACACACACACACACACACACACACACACACACACACACACACACACACACACACACACACACACACACACACACACACACACACACACACACACACACACACACACACACACACACACACACACACACACACACACACGGGTGCATGGTGCGTTGAAAACACCAGGGTTCTATCTTTCTGTCCGATACTGTATCTGTAAAGGTCGTAAAAGAAGTATTCAACATATATTGGAAAATTTTCATAGATAGGTCTATGTGGCTTGGAAATGTCACCTCAACAGCGCTGGGTATTTACATAATAGGGAGAGCGCTAAAATGCGTTATGGACTCCATAATACACAGCAGACAATTCGAAATATATGGCTATGGCTGGCAGCTGCTAACAGCCTTCTGGGATTCATTAACCAACTTTCTATCAAACCGCAGCCACAGTAGGCAACAATCAATGAAGAAGGACAAAATAACTTAACCAGCGATCGTCAACAACACAACCAAGTTGCAACGGAGAATAAATCAATTTATGGTTGGCAAACCGCTTATCAAAACCAAATAGAACGTAGAAGCAATCAGACTGCATCCCGAGAAGAACTAACGCCCGAAGAACCAAACGCCGCAAATATCACGCAAACATCACACGTCACCGCGCAAAACATAGCACCAGCCCAACGAAGCCTCTTTGAACTCATGAAATTAAACTCTATGTAAGCGATAGAGCAGATTAGAATACACATTACGCGATTAACATTAATGTCTCCACGATATACTACCTTCTTCTTCTTCTTCTTTGGCTCAACAACCGATGTCGGTCAAGGCCTGCCTGTACCCACTTGTGGGCTTGGCTTTCAGTGACTAATTGATTCCCCCCCCATAACAGGATTGTCAATCCTACGTATGGCGGCGCGGTCTATTTGGGGATTGAACCCATATGACGGGCATGTTGTTAAGTCGAACGAGTTGACGACTGTACTACTAGACCACACTACGATATACTACCAGTCGCGTGAATTTGGTGAAACTAGTAGTTTTACGAGGGGCGGAATGTTAAGAACGCGAAAATTTAAATTTCATTCATTCATCTCATCATTCATTTTCAACGAACGTTTTTTAAAAATCTTTAACCGCCAACGGCGATATTCAAATTCAAATTAAAATGATTTTCTTTAATGAGCAATTCTTGAATGACATTTTCTACATATCTTTAACTGTCGCGAACGCGACACACGTAATTTTATGAATTTCATTCAAATCAATTTCTCTTCAGATTCAGTTCTGATTTCTTACAAATGCTGAAGAAGCTGAACAAACTTTGCAACAGGATAACACAGAATAATCAACAGTTCAGACTAACAAAACATCATACTTAGGAATCATGATCGCTATTATCGCAACTCGGTGCAATAAAACAACAGCCTAGATACGAGAGCGGTCCATGTAACCAATTCACGGTGAATAACATAAATAACCCACGTCCGCATATGGTTAACATTAGATAGGGTAAAGCAATAAAACCAGCCTAATCGAGCCAAAAAGAAATCGCGGTAAAAAACTCCATGTGAAACGAAGGATAAGACGGGCGGACATTTTCATCCTCAGTCCTAGAGAACGAGACAAGCGATCTAGGCAAAAGATAAGAGAAAAGTGTACCCCGTAAAATCGGGTTAACCTAGAATGTAAAATAGATTATAAGGATTTTTTGGATTGTTAATAAACACTTGCTATTTAGATCTCAAACTGAAAAGATCACGTGTGTCAGTGACGGAAATTCTTTTTTCCTCGTCTTTTAAAAGACGGTACTGCCAACGCGTTGGTAAGGGACTTGATCATTCGTCAGATCGAGCCGAAAAAGGTTTAGTAAACGCCTTGATGTTTTACAGATACAGATCCTGATTCTAGCGTGTTCCTGAAATCCATCCAAAAATTTTATTCGTGTTTCCAAATAACCTTTTTAGGAGCAGCCGAAATACATGTTTAAATACCACACCTAAGGTTTTATAAATTTATTTCATGGGTGGTGACAATAACAATCGTCTAGATACGCGTTGCAGTTTCACTAACCTCTGTTCGATCAGTGCCAGACGAATTGTCTATGAATTGGACGTCCTTTTGATTGAGCATAATATTTTATTTTATTTCTTTGAATCAAATATGCACGTATTGACAAGTGATAATTAGGTTATTTTCTTTCGTGCTGATAAAACCATCCGGAGAACATGTGCGTAGATTCAATCAACCTGTCATGAATGACGTTGCTGAAATCGTTGACGGTGACGGTGACCGCCGTCTACGCGATAGATCGTTATCCAAAGTTCATTTCAGATACACTTTACTCTTATGATGCTCTCCAATGTTCGCTCATCTTATGGAAAGGGCAAGATGGATGCTGTGTTCATATTAAACAACGAGATCCTATTACAGGTAATGTCTTAATAAAACAGCTACATATTTTTTTGCTGCAAACTTATGTTAATTTTTAATACGTTTTGTTATAGGAAACGAAACAAACAAAAAAGTTAGCTCTATGAATATTTATTCCTTTGATGCGTTTGGTGGTTTGATTGTGGCAACGAGGATAACTTAATTCTTCGATGTAGTGTACTATTCCAACAATTTATTGTTGACATGTATGCAAAGGTAGAGAACGAACGACTACGTCACAATCGAAAGAAATTACGAGCAGAAGTATATATCCATCGGCGAGACGCTATCATGAGCGATGTAAACTTTGCCGATATTGGTAATAACGTTATTCTACCATCATCGTACACGGGTAGTTCACGTCATATGCAAGAATATATACATGATGCAATGACATTCGTATGAAAATACGAAAGTGATTCATCACTTTCACATGTAATCTAAAGTGGAAAGAAATTACATGCTATTGCCCGGATTGCAACACACCGCCATGATATAACAGCACGAGCGTTCAAGCAAAAATTGAAAATTTTAATGAGCCTGATAACAAAAATGGATGTATTCGGACCTACATGTTGCTGGATTTATTTAGTTGCTTATATTTCAATTTGGTTAGTCGACAAAATACGTGGATATAAGGATATTGATAGCTTGATATCGGTAGAAATTACAGATCCGTCAAGAGATCAGCTTCTCTTTGTTATTTCTTTTTTTTTCTTCTCTTTGTTATGATTCATAACCTACGTAGGCGTGACGAAGCTGGGACTATATAGTAGTATTGGGTCATACGATTCATTTCACGACCCGACCCGGAGTCGGGTGCAAGCCAGTCGGAATCGATTCCGACCCGTGGGTGCAGCGGGTGCGCTAGGTCGGAGTCGGAATCAAAACCGACCCGCGGGTGCAATGAGTTCGGGTCGACCCGAAAGATCAGTAGGTGCAAGAAAGCATAAGCGACTCCGACCCGTTGGTGCAGCGAGTTCGGGTCGGGTCGGGTCAAGATAGGTTCAATCCGACCCGACCCGACCCGAACTCGCCGCACCAACGGGTCGGAGTCGCTTATGCTTTCTCGCACCTACTGATCTATCGGGTCGACCCGAACTCGCTGCACCCTTGGGTCAAACTGAACCTACCGTGACCCGACCCGACCCGAACTCGCTGCACCAACGGGTCGGAGTCGCTTATGCTTTCTCGCACCTACTGATCTTTCGGGTCGACCCGAACTCATTGCACCCGCGGGTCGGATTTGATTCCGACTCCGACCTAGCGCACTCGCTGCACCCACGGGTCGGAATCGATTCCGACTGGCTTGCACCCGACTCCGGGTCGGGTCGTGAAATGAATCGTATGACCCAATACTACTATATAGTCCCAGCTTCGTCACGCCTACGTAGGTTATGAATCATAACAAAGAGAAGAAAAAAAAAGAAATAACAAAGAGAAGCTGATCTCTTGACGGATCTGTAATTTCTACCGATATCAAGCTATCAATATCCTTATATCCACGTATTTTGTCGACTAACCAAATTGAAATATAAGCAACTAAATAAATCCAGCAACATGTAGGTCCGAATACATCCATTTTTGTTATCAGGCTCATTAAAATTTTCAATTTTTGCTTGAACGCTCGTGCTGTTATATCATGGCGGTGTGTTGCAATCCGGGCAATAGCATGTAATTTCTTTCCACTTTAGATTACATGTGAAAGTGATGAATAAACATCCGTATTTTCATACGAATTTCATTGCATCATGTATATATTCTTGCATATGACGTGAACTACCCGTGTACGATGATGGTAGAATAACGTTATTACCAATATCGGCAAAGTTTACATCGCTCATGATAGCGTCTCGCCGATGGATATATACTTCTGCTCGTAATTTCTTTCGATTGTGACGTAAATATTGTAGTCGTTCGTTCTCTACCTTTGCATACATGTCAACAATAAATTGTTGGAATAGTACACTACATCGAAGAATTAAGTTATCCTCGTTGCCACAATCAAACCACCAAACGCATCAAAGGAATAAATATTCATAGAGCTAACTTTTTTGTTTGTTTCGTTTCCTATAACAAAACGTATTAAAAATTAACATAAGTTTGCAGCAAAAAAATATGTAGCTGTTTTATTAAGACATTACCTGTAATAGGATCTCGTTGTTTAATATGAACACAGCATCCATCTTGCCCTTTCCATAAGATGAGCGAACATTGGAGAGCATCATAAGAGTAAAGTGTATCTGAAATGAACTTTGGATAACGATCTATCGCGTAGACGGCGGTCACCGTCACCGTCAACGATTTCAGCAACGTCATTCATGACAGGTTGATTGAATCTACGCACATGTTCTCCGGATGGTTTTATCAGCACGAAAGAAAATAACCTAATTATCACTTGTCAATACGTGCATATTTGATTCAAAGAAATAAAATAAAATATTATGCTCAATCAAAAGGACGTCCAATTCATAGACAATTCGTCTGGCACTGATCGAACAGAGGTTAGTGAAACTGCAACGCGTATCTAGACGATTGTTATTGTCACCACCCATGAAATAAATTTATAAAACCTTAGGTGTGGTATTTAAACATGTATTTCGGCTGCTCCTAAAAAGGTTATTTGGAAACACGAATAAAATTTTTGGATGGATTTCAGGAACACGCTAGAATCAGGATCTGTATCTGTAAAACATCAAGGCGTTTACTAAACCTTTTTTGGCTCGATCAGACGAATGATCAAGTCCCTTACCAACGCGTTGGCAGTACCGTCTTTTAAAAGACGAGGAAAAAAGAATTTCCGTCACTGACACACGTGATCTTTTCAGTTTGAGATCTAAATAGCAAGTGTTTATTAACAATCCAAAAAATCCTTATAATCTATTTTACATTCTAGGTTAACCCGATTTTACGGGGTACACTTTTCTCTTATCTTTTGCCTAGATCGCTTGTCTCGTTCTCTAGGACTGAGGATGAAAATGTCCGCCCGTCTTATCCTTCGTTTCACATGGAGTTTTTTACCGCGATTTCTTTTTGGCTCGATTAGGCTTTGGCACCCTCGTGTCAAACTGAACCTACCGTGACCCGACCCGACCCGAACCCGCCGCACCAACGGGTCGGAGTCGCTTATGCTTTCTCGCACCTACCGGAGTCGTTGCACCCACTGAACCTACTTGTATCTTTCGGGTCGACCCGAACGACTCCGGGTCATTTACGGATGGCTTCGACCCGATAGGTTCGGGTCGACCCGCCCATCACTACTATATAGCACCTATATAGTACCGGTACTCACATACGCCTCTGAGACATGGACACTGTCCAAATGTGACGAAATCCTCTTAGCTGCGTTCGAGAGAAAGATGCTCAGACGGATACTTGGCCCCGTATGTGTGGAAGGACAATGGAGTAGCCGCTATAATGACGAGCTATACGAGATGTACGGCGACCTCACTGTCGTACAGCGTATCAAGCTCGCCAGGCTTCGGTGGACTGACCATGTTGTATGCATGGAAACGAACGACCTAGCTCGTAAAGAATTTTTAGGCCGTCCAGAAGGACAGAGAATTTAGGCGTCTGCCATTATGGACGGGATAATGAACTGACAGAAAAAGTCGCGAGATCGTGGGTGATTTCGGACAGTCCAGAGGCAGGCCAAGACCGCAAAGCGGTTATAGAACCGGATAAGTAAGTAAGTAAGTATTGTAAAATTTTAGAAATCTGCAAATTTTTATAAATAACTATGCTTACTTAAAATTCGCACTTACGGTACATTTCTTTTGCTAGTGTTAGTTGGCAGGGTTGAAGATACACGATAGTAGTTTTGCTGCTCCTCATCTGCAGAGTCCGGCATTTTCCTCTGCAATGTCATCGTTTCTTGCATGGGAACACACGTTTTGCTACCATCTTCTAAATCCAGATAATAGCGCATATTATTAGCGGAAGATTTGCAATTTTCACATTCACTCAAATAGTCCTCGTCAACACTGTTATCGTTGGGAAGCACGTGTTCCCGGGGGTTGGCACAGTTTGTGATTGTTGTCATCAGTACTGGCAATGGTAGAAAGATGGGTGGTTTCATACTATTACTGTTGGTCCCTCCATCCCCATTAATGGCTCCATCAGCGTTTGTAGATATTACTGTGTTTTCAATCGAACTTTGGCTAGTAATTTGCAAAACACTGTTGTTGCTACTCTCTGCTACTGCTGTTGAAAAATTAACGGAGCCACAGTTGTTTACAGAACTATTATTAGAGTTTATATTGGAATAGGACGTTGTCGTTTGTGATATCATGGGTATGTTTATAACAGAGGGTATATGATTGACCGCCTCCGTAACGAGACTTGTCTTGCGCCCATTATTATTCGAGGTGTTCTTCGGCAACGTATTACAATCGAAAGCTGCTTTTTCATGTAACAATCCTTTCCCGATACCGACAATTCGGTTTGATTTCGATCCTCTACCGAAACTATGCGAGAGTATATTGTCGTTGCGTTGTTTCCGTTCGTAGTTACGGACAGCAGTAAACGAATGTCTAGGTAATGTATTTGAAAATCCACTTAACAAACTATTACCATTACTGCAATTCTTCAGCTCTGTTTCTACGTCATGGGTCACATGAATAAGAGACTTTTGAAGTTCTCGTAACTTATGTTCCCTGCTGACTTTACCAGTATTCATATTTTCTGAAGTTGCAATTGTTTTCAGCTGTAAAATGGAGCTGCTGTTGCCTAGATTTGCGTTAGCTAGTTTTTTGTTATTAAAAGCATTGTTGGAATGATGCTGTTGATGTTGTTGTTTCTTAGCTTTTGGAGGAAGAATAGGATGGCTGTGCAAATTGGTGCTAGTGTCATTATTCATTTTTGTATTTAACGGTATTTGTTTCAATCCAGAGTGTGGGTAATCATCGCTATCGAAACCAGTAGAAGTTGTCAAACGTGTCGATATTATCTCATTTGATGGCAGTTGCGTGGGACCCTTATATTCCGAAGAAACAATATGTGAAGACTTATCTGATTGAGATAAGTATGAATGATGATTATTGTTTTGCTGCTTGGATTTGGCCATGTTTTCACCCGAAGGTATAGCTGTTTTACGATACTGTTTTTCGTGATATCGCTGGGTTGTTAGACTTGTTTCATGTTCTTTCTTAAGCGGAGTTTTGTCACCAACAAAACTTTCCTTCATCACACCTCCCGCATTGTTGTTATTTCGTTTAATACACGTGTTATTGTTTGAGACAATAAGAGGATCACTGGCCATGGATACTTGTTTGTTACATGCATCGCCTCTAAAATGTATACTACGATAAGTACCATCGGCTGAACCTAATGATGATCGCAAAGACATTCCAGGTGCAATTGATTGGTAACCCGGTAAAGCTTTATGTTGTACTGGACATTGGCAGACTTTTCGATTTACTGGAACATTGTTTGTAGTGCCTGTTGCCAGTAGTACATTGTGTCCATTTGTTATGCTTCCTACTTGTGTAGACATTAGCTGGGAGATTTGTTTATCTTTTGTATCTTCTGGCATACGATGCACCTGTTGCACTGAAGTGTATGAATCTGAGGATGCAGAAGATTTTTTTTCAGCTGTTGAAATATTAGCTGAAGCTGTAACGTTGCTATTAGCCTTGATGGGATTTATAATCGGATCAACTACCGAAAAATGACGTGGAATTGTGCGATGATATTTTTTACCAATTAGTCGATTTTTTATCACATCAGATTCTATGGAGCCTCTGAACTTTGTGTCGTTTATCATATCGTCATTGAACATGGCTGGTACTGGGACGGAATGCATAAATGATTGTGAAACTGGCGATTCTGTAGTAGAGGTTAAATGTGGATTTTCGTCACCACAATTATCAGCTACGACCGTGGACTGACAATTACGTTGATAAGTAGAGTCGAAAAGTTTATCAACACCATCTGGTATACGGGTTGACTTATGAAACATGGACATGGAAGAACAATTCTCGTTTTTTATCGCCGTTACATTTACTCCTGTTCTACTAGCCTCTCCACAATTAGTATTAACGATAGGCATTGCAGTTTTCCGATGTGAGAAATTACAGTGATGGGCATTAATGTTCAACGCGCAACTAGCATTCATACATAAATCTGATTCCCCACTGCTAAAGGAAATTGTTTTGTTTCCAGTACAATGATGATTACTAACTACTTTTACGTTTCCATCAATCATGCCATCATCATTGCCTTCTGTTTCACTTTGTTGTAAACGATTTGAAGAATGAAAATTGTAAATTGTCATAGACAAGTCCTCGTTTGTATCATCGTCATGCCTATCTCCTCCACTTGACAATCTAGTTTGTCCATTCCCGTTAGCACGATTGTTAGACAAGCCCGATAAGTATGATGGATCTTCATTGGTAATTGTGGCTACACTCTGAGCACCAACGCTACTATCGGTGCTGCCAATCTCAGCTACGCTAGCACCAGGGCCTGTACCGTTGATGTTTATACTGATTAAATTCGTCGTATTTGCAGTAATGTTAGCAACAGCATCTGCATCTTGCATAACTCCAATCGGAAAATTTCGCCCTGTTGATGTTGCCACACTGAAACGGTAAGAGAAGGAATATATTTTTGTTACATGACCTTAGTTTAGGTGCTAATCATAGAAGATATAATAATGGAATTGGATGTAATCGTTAGGTTTAGGTTAGGTTAAGTAACTTTTTCGATGGTCGAAAAATATAGTATAAAAAATATATAAACGAAAACAAAATATGAATCTGGAGCATCCTTTAAATCAGGTATGTCAAACTGGCGGTTCACGTCGATTGATGCTGCCCGGAGGAATATCGACAATCGATTACTACAAGTTTTCTGGGTGGATTAAGTTTTTCACATAAGAATCATTTTGTCGCAACTTGTTCTATACCAGTGATCTGATTTTTTTTTTCAAGAAACTCATTTGACCCCGAGGGCCAAAATGGTACTGAAAATAGCAGTACGGGCCGCAGCCTAGTTTTTACATGATAATATATGATACAAAAATGAGATCGTTAGCAGATCTTTTCATTTCATTTTGAAATGATAGTAACGTTACAAAAATAAAATCTTTGACGTAAAAAAAGTATAAAAAATAGCGACAGCAAACTATTTTCAATTGGTCATAGGCCAATGAAAAAATACATGAAAAACCCAGATATTTCCAACATTTGCATATTTTAATCGCAAAAATAATGTGCAAAATTGGCCATGACTAACGCGTTAGTTTCAATATAGATCAGTAAATTTTGTAAAATAAAGTTGATATTGACGTCATTTTGATTATCAACATTTTTGAGCTGGAATGAAAATAGCGAATTCTTACTTTTGATACTGTCGTTAGTCCATAAATTACAACAGGTTATTCAGTCCAGTTCAGAATTCCATTTTCACATTTACAAAAAAGCTCTTATTTTTAATTCCTGTTGGCTGAGTGATTTTGTTACTTTGTTAAAGTCTTTTTCTTATAGAAATTGCTTAATTGATCGCCAAGTGTCAACAAAAACAAATGTTCCTAAAGTACAGACATATGAGTGAGACATTCACGATTTTAAATGAGGTTGAAACTAAATCGTGAGTAGTTTATGTTAAGAATTTTTTATCAAATACTTGTTTCTAACAAATTTAATCATCGGAAAGGGTACAACATAATTTACATTGATTTTTTGCCATTTTATTAAAATTTTGCCGAATTGAAAGCTCAGTTTTATTAAAATTACCATGTTTGATTTGTTTGTATGACTACAACAGTTTTTTGCAATTATTATCTTTTTTATGCATACATGCATAGAGAGAGGATAGAAAAAAAACCGACATGGTTTAATAACGATGTATGGTCTGACAAGTTTTATAGAAACCTCCGAAGGTGAAAATCTCTTCATATTTCTGGAATTCGAGATTAACTGACGTGTACTATTGAAGCAGAAATGCTTCTACAAATAAATTTAGGCTCAAGCGACCGGGGACCAAACCAAACATTCGCATGTTTGTGTGTAGTTGATGGCAGTGCAGTGCGTGTTGTCCGTTTTTAATTATTTTTTTCTATGATATTGACCAAGTTAAGCCACAATCTATTTCTTATGTGTGATTTAAGTAGATTTGGAAAGCTAGTAAAGTGTCAATTGTTTTTTGTGTTGGAGCATAGTTAAGAGTGATAATACCGGCGCAAACTTGGCTTATGCATGATTGTGCAGGTTTAGTGGAGTTGTATGAGTACCAAGATGGAGTGCTCTAAGTGCTCAAAGCCTGTATTGCTTACTGGCAATCCTGTTAAGTGTGATGGTGTATGCGGCGGTGGATTCCACAGCCCATGCACACCACTAACCAAGATTTTGGTCCGTTTGATTGAAGACACTCACTTTGTGTGTTTTTTAAGTGTGAGGTATGTTGCACACTCAAACAGGATAATATTTCATATCTGCTAAACGAAAAGGTCGAATCTCTGAAGAAGTGTTTTAATAATACAATTGAGACTGGAATTACAAAACTCCGCGATGACTTTGGCAAAGCGGTTAAAAATGTTAAACAAAAAATGTGTACTTTGATCGAAAGTAGTGTTAGTTCTCGATCAAAGGAATGAATAAACCAATAGCTGTTATATTGAACGAAAGTTTTTTATGTGGAAAGTACACCAACACGCAATGAACAGGAGATTAAGGACAGTTTAGACACCGGCACACAAAACAAATGGGTTTCAGTGCGCAACAAAAGAAAGCGTGTAGACCAAGAATTTGGAAAGCCGATTTTTTTTTTTCAGAGCGTACAGCGGCAAGATACTCCTATAAAAAAGGCTAGCGTGATTGTTTCCAACCAAAATCAAAGTTGTGAGAAAACAAGGGATTATTTGAAATTAAATTTAAATTCAAAAGACCATAAGATCATGAGAGTGAAATGAAAAGATATGGAAAAGATGGACAATTATTAGTCTAACGTGAGTCTAATAAACAACTAGAAAAAAAACAATATTACGGTGGTGTTAGGTTCATCGACGTTCCGTGTGAACCACGGATGCTTAATGGAAATGCTCTGTATATTTCCGTACAGTATCTCATTGCGGCGGAACCTTACACATGTTATTGCGCGGTCGAATCAGGAATCGCGCATCGGATCGATGGAAGAAGGGAGTACGAACGAGGGGGGAGAAGAGGAAGCACAGAGAAAAACGCTACACATTCACTCATACATTCTTGCAGCAGCAGGCAATTCGCGAGAACATGAAATCGGGAGAGTATATTTTAACGCTCGCGAATGAGTGCAAGCAGGTGCGGTATAGAAGATAGAGCAAGACAGCCCAGTTTTTGTTCAAGCTAGGTCCAAAATGTTTCCTTGGGAGCTAATTATTATTATTATTATTTATTTATTTACGTTATCGGGCAGTAAGCCTAAATAACCGATACAAATTCTTAATTAGTAAACAACTTAAACATAATTAACACTAGCCCTTTGCAACTGTCGAAGGTGAGAAACAGGGATATGAAAATCTGCAGATGATTCAAGTCTATTGTAGCTGACACACATTTTAATTAAAGGGTCGTTAGCGCCAAATAAAGAAGATCGAAATGGGATCCTGATTAAAGACCTGCTTCTAAGATCCCTAGTAGGTGCAGAAAAACTGATCAGATTTAAAATTTCAGGTGCATCAATAAGCCCATTTAATAATTTATGCATGAAAATACATTGAGCATTCTTTCTCCTGTGTTCTAAAGTTTCGAGACCAAATAACTGACACCTGACATGGTACGGGGGGCGTGGCATTTGGTTTGACCAAGGAAGACGATAAAACATAGCGCGTGTCGCCTTTTTCTGAACTTTTTCTATCATGTCTATATAGGTCACTTGGTTTGGACACCAAACAACGCAAGCAAATTCTAGTATAGGACGGACTAGGGCACAGTATAACGATGTAAGACAGAAAGGATCTTTAAAGTCGGAAGAAGCACGTAGAATAAAACCTAACATATTTAATGCTTTTGAGACGATTGTGTTAAAATGGCACGATAATATAAGTTTACTGTCTAACATTATTCCTAAATCACGAGCTACAGATGACCGCGGCACACTGTCTTGACTTATTTTGTAATTAAAAGTTATTGGAATCCTTTTCTTAGAGAAAGTAATGCAGTTACATTTTTGTACATTCACAAACATTTCGTTATCATGGCACCACGTCAAAAAACGGTTTATGGAATCTTGAAGTATTTCGCAGCGATTTGAATTTTCAACAGCAAGGAACATCTTAAGATCGTCTGCATATAGTAAAACATTGACGTTGGGAACAGCATACACAATATCGTTAATAAATATAATAAATAATAATGGCCCTAATATGCTTCCTTGTGGAACACCAGAAAAGTTACAGAAAGGGTCAGAAAAAGTTTTTCCAATTTTTACATTAATGCAACGGTTCATTAGGTAGCTTTCTAACCATGCTAAAAAATTTGAGTGTACACCATATTTTAATAATTTAGCAAGCAATAAGTAGTGGTTGACCTTGTCAAATGCAGCGCAGAAGTCGGTATAAATGACATCAACCTGGAGGCCCTTGTCAATATTGGAGTAGCAAAATTGAAGCAAATGAAGCAGGTTAGTTCCAATCGAACGTTTAGGCATGAAGCTGTGTTGCATAACAGATATAACAGGCAGGAAAGGGTAGGACATGTGGCGGAACATAACTTTTTCAAACAGCTTACTACAAGCACATAACATAGAGATTCCGCGATAATTACATATATCAGATTTGTCACCTTTTTTAAAGACAGGAAACATGTAAGAAGATTTCCATATTTGCGGGAAGCATTTCGACTGTAAGGATTTGTTGAAAAGTTGAGTCAGAATAGGCAAAAGAGCAGCCTTACAGTGAATAAGAATTGCACTGGGAATGTTGTCCGGCCCAGAGGCATACGAAAGCTTCAGTTGCGATATGGCAGCATCGACTTCATCTTCACTGATAGTAGATGTGGATAAGTCAACTGCGTCGTTGATTGCGGAAAGTGCTGAAGATAGGTTGAGGTTCGAAGAATTGCAGGTGTACACGGAAGCGAAATGTTCTGCAAAACCTTTGCAGAGGTCATCTTCACCCGAAATGATGTTTTCCTTGAAGTTCATTACAGCTGGAAGACGGTCGCAGGATTTCTTATTTCGTATGAATTTCCAGAATGCTAGTGGATCCTTTTTGAATCTGAATTCGATCTTTCTAACGTAGTCAGCATACGCAAAACGGTTTAACTGTTTGTAAATCCGAGCAAAGTTTGCTTGGTTGGTGCTGTTTCGAAGACTGCGCAGTTTTTGTTGGGCAATAGATCTCCGGCGTTTGGCGACGCGTAGTGAATTATTAGCCCACGGTGGATTCGATGGAGGATTAAAGCAGGGAACAAACTGTTCGAATAATCCATTTAGATGATTTGTGAAGCTTAATACGCTATCGTTGATATCGTGGTTAGACTTTAAAAATTCCCAATTGGTTTGAGTTAGCGCTATTGTTAATTCATCAAATTTCGTACGTCTAAAGTTCAAATCTCTCCGTTCTGGGGACTCAGAAGACGACAAATTCTGTTGCGGAACCATGAAGCTGGTAAATAGAGCAGGGTGATGTGGATCAGGTTCAACTATGGATTCTAAACTCAGTTCTAATGGGCTCAATCGTCCAACGGTCTGGTCATCCGCAAAATTAAATCAAGTATAGTATTGTTACAGTTGGTGATTGAATTAACTTGCTGAAGGCCGGCCGAATTAATTTCATCGAGGAGAATTCGGCAGGTAGGATGTATTCGGGAGTTGCTGAAGTCAAGCGAAGGAAAATCGTTCCGAGTAATCCATTTAAGATAGGGTTGATTGAAATCTCACATCGCGAGCTAATGTCAAATTCTCGATATTGGCGGTGACTGGTGAATGTGTCCCTCCCCTCTCCTCATCAACTTTAAGTCACTTACATCATCTCCTTCCCTTTCCCCTTCTCCTAGAACTCATTCAAATGGAATTCTAGAGAGAAGTGGAGAAGACGGGGGAAATCAGCTTTTTCGCTCTCTCTCAAAAAATAAGTCCAAAATTTTCTGCCTTTGGGTACCAGTTTGGGTACTGAGATAGGGCCCCATCTCAGGTCCATAGTTTTACCCATTCATCGCGTTTTGGACGTTTGGGCAGTTCAACCCGTGCAGTGAGAATGTATGTGTTAATGTGTAGCAAAATTTGTCTCTGTATCTCATTCCTTCACCCCCAAAAAACCACATTCACTCTCCGTGCACTCTTACAATTTTGGCGCGCACGCTACATACAACACAATAAAAAAGGTCGTTTTCACCTCGCGTAGTGATCAAAGTCGCGATGGTTTAATCGGAACACCGACACTCCAAACCAGAGATTTGGTGTGAAAGAAAAAGTTTTTCTGACCAAATCGACAACACACACGCGACGACACACATCGTCACATCGATCGCCGTCGATGGAAGTGTGATGATCTAAAAATAGATCTGTGGGGCGAGTGAGAGGGGGGGGGCAGAACATAGAAGGTAAGCGTGAGTGAGTCGTCGCGTGTGTGTGTGGTGACACTCGAGAACTCATTTTTCTTGCTCTTTCCTGGAACCCACATGTTCTACATTTTTCTGATTTTAAGCAACCAAAGTAGAACGGGAAGTAGTAGGCTACTTCATATTCTATTTTCCTTACTACCTTCGAGCGTTTTGACTCGCTTGGGTTGAGGCCCCCTGTAAATGTAAAATGGTGTTAGGGGGGTGGCGGCAGCGGCACCAAACTGGGCCCTACGATCATTGGTCACAGGCTCAAAAATTTTTGCTCACGGGGGGGGGGGGGGGGGGAGCAATTGATTAGCCAGCCTCAGGGCCCCAACGTCCATCCTTCCGGGGGCCCTTGTCGCTACTACTCTGTCCATTCGGCATACTGTAGAATGGCGATCTACGGGCCCCCTTAATCGGCGGGCCTCAGGCAACCGCCTAGTCCGCCTACCGTTAGATCCGCCACTGATAGTGAGTGAAGGTGAAAACGTGATTGTGATGTATACTTATATAATTTGAAATATAAGCCAGCATCGCGAATAAATGAACACATTTTAACTGTCGTTTAAAGTTCACTTTGGTTTAACCGAGTTCATTTGTTGTTCATTCCTGTCAAAATAAACGATCGTCAAAAGAGTTGATTACTGCTCGAAATGGCTTATAGGCAAACACGGGGGAAAAAAATTGAACAGTATAATTAAACGACTGTTAATTTGCATCGCATACGCTCTTGACATTCGTTTGTTTAACGGCGGCATATGACGAGTCGTTAAAATTAACAAATGAGCTCAATACGAACGCAATGCCAAATTCTAGCAAATTTTCAACGACTCTGGTTATCTTTTAACGACTGTTAATTTTAAACCAATTCTTTCGCGATGCCAGCTATAGTTTCAGAACTGTTCTTGTACGGTTAACGAGAAATCCATCCGAACCATTTTCTGAAATTTTCTCTGGCATCAGAGAAGAAGGAAGATGGACAGCACACCAAAGTGCCAGCTGAGCAACCGGCCAGAAAAAGAGCAAGCCACGATGGAAAAAAATGCTGCTTGTGTACGAAATGGGAGCATGCTGAATGTGCAGAACTGTTCGTGGAGATCAAAGATCCAGCATCGAGGTATGTATGCTCGAAGTGCAAAGTAAAGCAGGAAACCACGGCTGCTGAATTTCGTGACGATCGGCACACAGCCAGAGGATTGCGCAAGAAAGTGTACCTTTCACTCTTCTCTCAGTAGACGTGGAAGAACAGGTTAAGCTAGTTGAAGAAGAGAAACGTTTAAGAGAACGCGAAATAAAAGAGAAGCGAGAGCTGAAACGCCGCGAGAATGCAGAGTTAGCTCGCCAACTAGAGGAAAAGAGAAAGTTAGCCGAGAAAGAAAGTCTTCTTCGGGAGAGAGAGCTTAAAGCCGAAGCGGAGATGAACGCTCTCGAAAACAGCGTACGTCGTGAATCGTTCGAGAAAAAGCGCGAGCTGCTGTTGCAACAATCTCGCGCCAGCAACCTGGGTTCACAGGAGGGCTATAGTGAGAAGGTAGAGTGCTGGCTGAGAAAGAGTTGAGAAATGACTGGAGAAAAGTAAAAGGAGAAAGCTGTCTCTTGCGCCAGCTCGATGCTAACGAACTTACAGCCATTAGTAACATCGAGCGCCAGAAAGAGAACGAACGAAAAGACCAAGGTGGAGGAACGAGTGAAAGAACAATTGGATCTATCCGGGAGGCAGATAGCCTCACGTCACGTACTTGGTAAAGAAGTTTCCTACTTTAGTGGTGACCAGGAAGATTTGCCGCTATTTTTTAGTACCTTCGAAGAAACATCGCAAACAAAGATGCCTCAAAGGAAACGCGCTCGAGCTAGTGAAAGATCAACTTACATTGAAAGAGAATGTGCCCGATATACTCGAAACGCTCAAAATGATCTATGGTAAACCGAGCCTATTTATTCGTTTGCTTCTTAACAAAATCCGCTACATGTCACCGCCGAGACCGGATAGACTGAGAACAGTGATAGAATTTGGTTTATCGGTACAAGCTCTAACTAATCATATGAAGGCAGCTAAACTAAACGCACATCTAAATAACCCAACTCTATTGAAAGATCTTGCAGAAAAATTACCAGGTGATATGAAGTTGAATTGGGCCGCCTATCAAGAAGAAAAGGCAATAGAAGAACTAGAAGGCTTTAGTAATTATGTCTCAGAACTGGCAAAACGTGCATGTGCAGTGTCGAATGACCTACAAGAAATAAGTAGAATAGAAGAAAGAAGAAAAAACATACGGTCGCCTTAAACACACACGTGAATGAATGTTTAAGATGAAACACCGAACGAAAGGTCAACGTCCTCATATCGTCCGCCTTGTGCAACACAAAGGAAACAGTGTGCAGTATGCCAACGTGAAGGGCATCGTGTTTACGAATGCGAGCAGTTCAAAGCCGCCGATGTGGATGAACGTTGGAAATTTATAAATACCAAGTCACTATGCAGGACGTGTCCAAATAACCATGGTAAATGGCCTTGTAAATCCTGGCAAGGTTGCAGGGTAGATGGCTGTCGCCTGAAGCAACACCAGTTACTCCATCCAACAGTAGCAACCGAAGAAGTCGTAAGCGCATGCGCGTCACACACAAATGAGGTAAATGCTATAAGTCCATTATTCAGAATACTACCCGTTACCTTGCATCATTATAACACTCCACTAACAATTTATGCTTTCGTAGATGAGGGTTCGTCATACTCATTAATCGACGAAACGATAGCCCAAAAGTTGAACGTGCATGGCTAAATAAAACCATTGACCCTACAATGGACAGGACAAGTGACAAGGAAAGAGCCCGGCAAGAAATAAAACGTCTGAAATAATACGTCTGCCAATCTCCGGGAGCGATAAAAACATTAAGTCTTCTTCTTCTTCTTTGGCTCAACAACCGTTGTCGGTCAAGGCCTGCCTGTACCACTTGTGGACTTGGATTTCTGTGACTGGGGTCCTTTCCGTTTTAAGTTGGTAGGCTGAAATTTCAGCCTGTCAACTGTTTGCATTGTACAGCAGTTTTCGAGCAGTTTTCTAAGAGGGTTTAATATACAGGTAGACTTATCCCAAGGATTTAGAAGGCTGATTTTTATCGCTTCAGTTTCTGAATGAAGATTTTAAGATTAACAAGCGCAGCTTGTTTGAACAAATGTTTTTACCCATCCTGTCAAAAAGTGATATTCATATTTGGTTAAAAAAACATGCTATGAGACCAGCTAGACTACATACACTTTAATTCTAGATTCCACCACATGTTCTGTTTAATGCACCTTGGGCTAAATGTAAACAACACCGTAATTTCGAGCAGGTACTCGAATCTAATTCTAGCTTTGAGGCTAGAATAATCTAGACTGAAAAGTGCAGGCTATTTTTTTTATGTGGTTTTGTATAAAGTGTTTACATGATTTCAGCCTTCAACTATCAAACTTCATACAAAAAACTAACTAGAATCGTGAAGGGCCCCATTAATTGATTTCCCCCCATAGCAGGATAGTCAGTCCTACGTATGGGGACACGGTCTATTCGGGGCTTGAAACCCATGATGGGCATGTTGTTAAGTCGTACGAGTTGACGACTGTACCACGAGACCGCCCTCAACACATATTTTTTAAATATAAATATGCTCCTTTTATGTTTAAATACAAAGTTTTACCACCGACAAACCGACATGACACTTCGAACAAAATAAGCTTCAAAAGTTATCTCCTTATTTCAAATGAAAATACTTTAAACACTAGCGCCATCTATATTATAATTCGCTTACTATTCTGCATTGATACATACGAGAAACAGCCATACGTTTTGAAATCACAGTTAACTGTTTGAATCTTCTCGCTGATTGTATACAAAAATTTCGTGCATCTCTTAACAACTGTACCACCGATAACCGTTATTGATATTATTGTTATTAATACTACTAATTGCTTTTTTCGAGATTGATAACATAAAACAACCAACATAAAACAGATAAATCATTCGTTATCGGTGTTTGCGATAGAAGTCAAAAAGAGTAAAAAAAAATCAATCGAAAATGTTCATAGATATTGTCAAATACTCAGAGGATTTTATAATGTTTTAACTTTATATTTTTTTTAAATTAATTTTTGCTGGTAGATGGAAATTTCCGGCATGTATTCTTAAAATAAAAAAAAAAACTAATAACAACATAACAAAACACATTAATAACATTTATAGCGGTAAACACATGCCCCGCCTTTCGATTTCTCTTGAAGTTTTTAATGCTTATTTTGGAAGCTTGTTGAGCTTTAGCTTTTTTTAAGAAATCCCTGTATAAACGTTTAGAATATTTTATCAATCAATAACATGAAACATGACTGACATAAACCATCGTCAAAAAGATCATAATTGATATAGCGCTTGAGCCTTGTTTTAACACCCTCTTTGTTTTTGCTCAAAAATTTGGAAAATTTTTGATTGAAAGCTACAAAGCAAAGCTCTCCAATATCGAACAGTGTCTTGTTGGGTAAATGCAAGAAATTTGAGGTCGCTAGTTGCTTCAGCTTGATAAATTGGTATGCATCATCCTTTCTGGTTTCGATGTTTCTTTCTTGCACTAAATTGTGGACTTATTTCTTATGAGGCAACCTACGGGCTGCTGCTCCAACTACATATAACAGTCCGTTGAGTTCTCTAGTCGTTATTTCCAGTGGCTTGGATGTATACAATGGAGGAAGAATTATTTTGAGGTATGTGGAGTATTTTTTTCTCAGAAACGTTTGTTTGTTTGTAGTCCTGGTAAGTAACCAAATTAGATGTGTTGTCTGGTTCACAATGTACGCCGTGACATGATTTAAAGCTAGCTTCAATAGCTGCGTATTTGAAAGCTATGCCAAATCGCAGTGCGTCAGGGGAATCATTGCTTCCGCATTTTCGTCGAATATCACAAAAAAAAATTCTTAAAAAATCTTGACATAACGGGTTGGTACATAATAATCTGCATGAAAAACATCTTTTGGATGATCCCAGAGGAGCTTGAGGCAGTTTATATCGCTCAAAAATCCTCGAATATAATTTGGCTTTCGTTGTACGGCGGTTAGGTGTTTTGATTCTTCGTTTGACTGTAAAAGACTTATTGCGTTAGAACATGGTTTTGAATTTATGTACAATACCTTTGTACGATCAAAGCAGGTTTTTTTTGAGTAAAACATCTTGTTCAATATTGATTTGGCATCGTTCAGAAAAGCCCAGTGTTGAGAGCCTTCTAACAAAGCTCCTTTCAATGGCTATGGAAATATTTGATAAGAGTTAATTTTTGAATTATGTAGCTGTTACATAATTACTATACCTTAGCTGAACAAATCTTCCTTTTACTATTAAATACATCAAATAGTTTGTCATGCATTTCAATAAACTTGGCACTTTGCAAAGCTCGCGTTGGAAGCTCACTTGTGCGGACATAATATCGAATTCTTGTAGCTACGGATTGACTGATTGTTCTAGTAGCTAGAGAGACATTCATGGGTGAAAATGGAGGAACTTTCATGTGTTTTTCGGTCAATTTCGGTACGAGTCTTGGATTGGAAAAGGAATCAATTTCGTAGAATTCCTCAATATCCAAAAAAATTGCTATATTGTTGTTGAACACATTGTGTTTTTTTAATCATGTTTCGTGTACTTTTAGTTAAATGGGGAGGATCCCACCAAATAAATATTGGAATACCATCAACTAAGAAAAAAGGCTTCTCAATGATAGCTCCTGCTTCTTTGGCCATTTTGATATTTGTGACATATTGATCCATTCTCAAAACCAAAGGATTTAATCCAGCTTCCCTAATTGCACGAACGGTATTCTTAATTATCTTCAAGTGATTGCAGCTTCCTAACGTATTATGGGTGATGAAATATCCTAAGCCTTATGAACAAAAAACAATTTAGGATATTTTAAAATCTGATGCAAGAATATGGTAAAATTTGATTATTTTCAAGACGTAACCGATGGCAATACCAGTCTGGGGTTTCTCAAAAAACCCGAGAATCATTCTTTAAACTAAGAGGGATTCTTAAAAAAACAAACTCATACCTGCTTCAACGGTTTAAACATGCCACGCACCATGACGGTTACGGCTTCTGTTGCCAATATCGAAGACCTATTGTGCTCGTTTCGTTTCTTCAAGCCATCATCCGGAAAGCCATGAAATTTGTCCGCTTTTGCACAGTAGCTCAAGGCAGCTTTAATTTTCATACCGTCTATGGCAAGTACGACATTTTTTTTCAATCTCACTTAAATTACAACACTTCTGTTTCATTGCCTTCAGGATTGTAGTGTTTAAACCAGGTTCGAAGCTTACTTCACTGCTCCATCGTTTGATGGTTCTTTTGGTTGGTAAGCACAACACTTTTGATCTTTGGACCATTTGATACGTACGAGGGCCACTCAAATACAGCGATACTGCAAACTTTTTCATTTGCTTGCTAAACCGCCGCGCTCTCTTTACTTTAATTGAGTTTTGCAAGCTGTCATGCATTACTACATTTTGCTTCAGCCGCTGTAGTAGGTAATCATCAAGCCTTATTCGTTTTCGGCATCGTTTAAGGTCTTGGTTCAATATTCTAATTTTGCGATTACTTTTCTCCATAGAACATAACCGTCTCTTGTTGCTTCTTTCTAGATTCGCAGCTTATTTTTAAGTGTCTTAATGGTGATCAGGAGTTGTTGAATTCTATTTCCGTCAGTTTGACTGCAATTATCCATCATATGTTTTATTCCTCCATCATTTCTATTGTACGTTTCGATGACTACACTAAGCTCCTGTTCAACGTTTGCGATACTTGCACAGTCGTAATCAGAACTCACGACGCGTTCTACGGTAGATTCAGCCCTCACCAGATGGTCTCCTCTAGCATGTCCTGTTTCAAATGCCATCATCATGTCATTTCCCTTATCGATTGTAGTGACAATTTCGTTTGTGCTCGAAGGTCTATAGATTATGCTTTCAGAGGGCATCGATTCACATTCTCCAAATATTTCCATTTCCTTTCACTGGAGATCTCTTAGCACGAATTCGACAGTTGGGATTGCAACCATGTTGAGCCTATTAAAATTGATTTTAGTCTGGTTAACGTGTAGAGTTATTTATTATATTTACCCATTATCAGTTCTTTTTGCATCTGCACCTGGAATAGAGCTCATTTTGACAGAAGTTTTCGCCCTATGAGAAAATGACAGTTACTGCGAGTGGGACACTTTTGTAACACCAGTGTCACCGCGCGGCTACATGCGGTGAAATATACAGCGAAGTGAACTATTTGACCAGCGAAATATATATCATACATACATATATGTATATCAAATTTGGCATCGCGATCGCATTGAGTTCATATGTTAATTTTAACGACTCGTCATATACTGCCGTTAACACAAACGACTGTCAAGAGCGCATGCGATGCAAATTAACAGTCGTTTAATTCCCCAATTTTTTCCCCGTGTTTGCCTGTATGCGATATCGACCAGTCGATAACTGTTTTGACGATCGTTTATTTTAACAGGAATGAACAACTCGGCTAAACCAAAATGAACTTTAAACGACTGTTAAAATGTGTTCATTTATTCGCGATGCCAGCTATTGTTTCAATTTTAGGCAGGAGCCCACAGCATTGATTTGTCAAAAATCAACATTTACCGTGTAACTATTTTCTGCAGTACTTAAAATGAATAATTTTTTTTTTCGTGATTTTAAAATTCTAAACGGGCTATAATAAATTCTACAACCATAGAATTTTTCATTAAAACCCACACTTACATTGGTTTACTGCTCTTCTCTTAATAACGAAACTTGCCAAATTATTGGCTGGCAGCAAATCTGCCGAAAAATTGTGAACTCTGCTCATTTTGTTTGATATTTTGAAAAATATGTAAGGAACTGATGTAAAACTTCGTATGTAAACATAAAAGGAGCATATTTATATTTAAAAAATATGTGTTGAGGACGGTCTCCGGGTACAGTCGTCAACTCGTACGACTTAACAACATGTCCATCATGGGTTCAAGCCCCGAATAGACCGTGTCCCCATACGTAGGACTGACTATCCTGCTATGGGGGGAAATCAATTAATGGGGCCCTTCACGATTCTAGTTAGTTTTTTGTATGAAGTTTGACAGTTGAAGGCTGAAATCATGTAAACACTTTATACAAAACCACATAAAAAAAATAGCCTGCACTTTTCAGTCTAGATTATTCTAGCCTCAAAGCTAGAATTAGATTCGAGTACCTGCTCGAAATTACGGTGTTGTTTACATTTAGCCCAAGGTGCATTAAACAGAACATGTGGTGGAATCTAGAATTAAAGTGTATGTAGTCTAGCTGGTCTCATAGCATGTTTTTTTAACCAAATATGAATATCACTTTTTGACAGGATGGGTAAAAACATTTGTTCAAACAAGCTGCGCTTGTTAATCTTAAAATCTTCATTCAGAAACAGAAACGATAAAAATCAGCCTTCTAAATATATGATCCTTGGGATAAGTCTACCTGTATATTAAACCCTCTTAGAAAACTGCTCGAAAACTGCTGTACAATGCAAACAGTTGACAGGCTGAAATTTCAGCCTACCAACTTAAAACGGAAAGGACCCCAGTCACAGAAATCCAAGTCCACAAGTGGTACAGGCAGGCCTTGACCGACAACGGTTGTTGAGCCAAAGAAGAAGAAGAAGACTTAATGTTTTTATCGCTCCCGGAGATTGGCAGACGTATTATTTCAGACGTTTTATTTCTTGCCGGGCTCTTTCCTTGTCACTTGTCCTGTCCATTGTAGGGTCAATGGTTTTATTTAGCCATGCACGTTCAACTTTTGGGCTATCGTTTCGTCGATTAATGAGTATGACGAACCCTCATCTACGAAAGCATAAATTGTTAGTGGAGTGTTATAATGATGCAAGGTAACGGGTAGTATTCTGAATAATGGACTTATAGCATTTACCTCATTTGTGTGTGACGCGCATGCGCTTACGACTTCTTCGGTTGCTACTGTTGGATGGAGTAACTGGTGTTGCTTCAGGCGACAGCCATCTACCCTGCAACCTTGCCAGGATTTACAAGGCCATTTACCATGGTTATTTGGACACGTCCTGCATAGTGACTTGGTATTTATAAATTTCCAACGTTCATCCACATCGGCGGCTTTGAACTGCTCGCATTCGTAAACACGATGCCCTTCACGTTGGCATACTGCACACTGTTTCCTTTGTGTTGCACAAGGCGGACGATATGAGGACGTTGACCTTTCGTTCGGTGTTTCATCTTAAACATTCATTCACGTGTGTGTTTAAGGCGACCGTATGTTTTTTCTTCTTTCTTCTATTCTACTTATTTCTTGTAGGTCATTCGACACTGCACATGCACGTTTTGCCAGTTCTGAGACATAATTACTAAAGCCTTCTAGTTCTTCTATTGCCTTTTCTTCTTGATAGGCGGCCCAATTCAACTTCATATCACCTGGTAATTTTTCTGCAAACTCTTTCAATAGATTTGGGTTATTTAGATGTGCGTTTAGTTTAGCTGCCTTCATATGATTAGTTAGAGCTTGTACCGATAAACCAAATTCTATCACTGTTCTCAGTCTATCCGGTCTCGGCGGTGACCTTTACCAAGGAAAGAATTCAATAATTAATACATTCAATTGTAAAATCTAATTGTTTTATTTGATGTGAAGCTCACATCACCGTTCATACTTTTTTGACTATTTGACTTATTTTCCACACAAACCTGCACAACCTTCTTCTTTTTGGCGTAATTACCTAGGGGTCGTTCAGTCATGTTCAGGCTTTCGAAATTTAACCAGATATTCCATGCTATGGAGTGACGGTCTGGTTGGAAATCTATTCTGATGCGTAGAAGCCGACAAACCTGTCATATGTTATTAATTGCTTAAAAATGGGTTTTTAACACAAGTTCAAACTTCAAGTTCAAACTCAGTCGGGTTCAAACATTGTTGCTTTCAATTCGTCAATTGGTAAAGTAAATTGCCAATTGGTAACGTTAACTTATTATGATTTAAACAAAGTGAGTTGATATATCAGGTGGGATTATCCAGTGCAATTTGAAGTCTAAAAACGAAAAGAAGAAGAACACCTGGTTTGACAGTTAGATCCATAACAAATTGGGTGCTTTAATGTTTTTACTATGTACTGTTTTGTGAATCTGTCCTAAATTTACACAATTTTACGCGATATTTGAGAACAATCGGAGGTCTGTTGAATGAAAAAAATGGATATATACACAGGCACTCTAATAATTTCCTCACTTTAAGTATGATGCTGTATTTGGTTCGGTTAGTACACTGCACCTTGCTTGCTGACTGAACAGATTGAATAATTTCAGATGAAGGCTGAAGTTTTAGCTTTCATAGTTACATCAAAGAACCAATAGGACACATTTAACGATGTTTTTTTTTTTGGTGTTTATGTGTAGAATTTTCTGTATTATGACAAATAATTTCATCGATCTCAGAAACCAGAAAAGGTTTTATAAAAAGATACATACACATAACTCTTAAACTCTTAATCTTACCTGACGGTACACGAACTTAAGGACTCGGCATGAGCGATAGCTATTGCTTCCTCGTAAGGAGGTGGAGCTTCCCCTCTCGTGTAATATGCTCCTGGAGGTTTCCAAAGCTGGTAGTGCGGAGCTATGGCATGGTCTACATACGAATAATCCATATTCATTGTTCCTCCACCGAGATAGCCAATACTACCTCCCATATAACTCACATTGTTAACCATATTGCGTTGATTAGAATCATCGATAGCTTCGCGACCTTCTTGGGCACGACTTTTACGATGCCTTAAGCGACTAATTATGAAGAAAAGCAAGGTTAAGGAAAATGTAACAATCACTCCAGTAGCTACTAGTCACATGCCGATGTCGTAGGTTTTATCCGTAGTGTTGCCTATTGTATCATCTAAACAGATGAATTCGCAACATGAACTACCGATCTGAAAGGATTTACAATCATGAGGCGGTGAGCAAAGCACAGCTTTGCATGCCTTTGGATGACCATTGTCACATAAACACAATCTACACGTATCCGATCCAGGAGGCACATAGTGTGCATCTATGAACGATGCAGAGAATAAAGAGTTATGGTAATGGCTAAAAGTAAGAATAATCATCATTTCAAAGTATCATTTACCTTGTTCTACTTTCTTGCCATTCATATCACGGCACTCTCCCGGAAGCGACACCACGTTTCCATATGCACCTAAAATTGGTAAAAAAAATCGTGTGGTAAAATTCTGCTCCACAATTATTACAAATACATCAAATTGATAATTGAGCATTTATGAGTAAAATATTATAATTCAATAATATCATGTTTGGCTGCATTTCCAAATTGTTTATACAACTCCAACTTACCAATAGTAGAGGGTATATGAAGTAGCAGTACAATAATATACCAAAGCCAGCGCTCATGTAAATCAAAACTAGATTGTGTATTTCCTTTTGCACTCATTGCCATCATTGTGGAAGTAATTTCTCCAAATAATGTTCTTTTGATAGTTAAAATTTAATTCACTTGATTTATTTTCTTTTATTTTTTTATTTAATTACAATCGCTGCAAAGATAGGTGCGCCAATAGTGAAATTTCCACGTTCTTTGCACAATTTGACACAATTAAACACTTTTAAATTGTATCAGATACTCACTGCATAAAAATCACATCACAATATTGGAATTCTTTTATCCTTCATTCGAAAACATCGAAAATTTTGTGCAAATGTCGGCTCTAATTTAACAAGAACATCAATGATATTACTGTTGCTACTGTAGCCGATAAACTTTAGTTGATGTAAGCAATAACTGCGCAAACGCATCGAAAATTTCTCACTCTCTCTTTCTCTCTCTCACAATCACTGAACAGAAACACACACACGATGAAAAATAACCTTACAATTGGACAAAATCCAAGACATTTTAGTTGAAATTTGTTTATAGAATTGACAAATATTAATGATAAATATTTCATCAAATATGCTGCAAATTTCAAGTCAAATACAGTCTGTTCCCGAGTTACGCGGTTTTTGTGTTCCCGGCGAATCCGCGTTACTCGAATATCCGCGTAAGTCGAATTTCACATTTTTTGAATAAAATACTATTCATTTATCAGATTTTTTGATTTTATTTAGTACTTTTATACACTTTATCATTTATTTGATATAATTTGTGCGAAAACTTCTAATATTTCTGGATTTTAAGCGGATTCAATTTGTTAGCAATAATGCAATTCATACCGAACTTGAAGCAAATTGTACTGATTTGACATTTGATCTGTCAAATTTAGAAAACCGCGTATCTCCGAATCCGCGTAAGTCGAGAACCGCGTAACTCGGGATCAGACTGTATATTACAGGTACAGTTTGTTCCCGAGTTAGGCAGCGGTAATCGCTGATGCGGGCGTGCGTGCGTTTTCTGAAAATATATGGAATTTGACACCCGCAGCGGGTGACAGTTTGCAACGGCATGCGTCAGAATCAAACAATTTTGATTTTTCCGCACGCACGCCCGCAGTAGCGATTACCGCTACCTTACGCCGATTCGAAGATACGCGGTTTTCTAAATTTGACAGATCAAACGTCAAATCTATACAACTTGCTTCAAGAACTGTCCAATGCACTATCAATTGCATTTTTACCAATAAACTTAAATCACTTAAAAGCCAAAATATCAGAATGTTCTGCACGAATCGTATCAAATAAATCATAAAGTGTATAAAAGTACTAAATTGAACCAAAACTACCGAGCAATAAATTGTATTTTGGCCGTAACCCGTGAAATTTGACTTACTTATGGTAACAATAAGTCACTGAAAGCCAAACTCACTTCACTAGTGGGTACTTGACAGGCCTTGATCGACAGCGGTTGTTGTGCCAATGAAGAAATAGAAGTTATTCGAGTTACGCACATTCCTTGGGAACGCATAAACTGCGTAATTCGGGAACAGACTGTAGTCCCCGAGATACACGGTACGTCTTAAGGCCCCATTACATTATAGGAATCATTCCGGAATTCATCCGTCGTTGAGCACATCTGACAGCAAAATCCACTTCGCAAATGTAATAACATGCTTGACTTTACGGAACGGAATTTTATGTAAAATACAGTGGCCGGCAAAATAAAGTGCCCACTACTTACTATTTTATATTTTTTACAGGTTTTCCGTGAAAAATGAAGTTATTGTACTGCTTTATTTTTTGAAACATTGTTCGTGATATGCTTAATATTGTGTAGTACCATAGCATGACAAAAATGCAAAGTTTGCTTCAAGAAAAAATATTTTTTTCCAAAATTGATCAAAATCACTGTGCCAAAATAGAGTGCCCACTTTATTCATTGAACAGAAAATATTTTTCTGAACAAATATAACATCAAACTTATAATTTATATGCAATCATTCTTTACATGTTCGAAGATCTTAGACATAAATTATTTTGTTTTTATTTGCACATATTTGGCATTGGTTCTTCCTAAGAGTAAGTTAGACCGATTTGCTGGAAGCAAGAACGCAAGCTGGCATTCCGTACCGACCACCATGCTTCATACCATGCTCCCCACTTCTCGTTTAGAAAACCCCTCCCTGGTCATCACATAGCACCCTTCATACATATTGGTTTATTGGATCGCGTCTAGATATTTTTGAACATCAGTTCTAATTTGGACTCATCTGTCGAAATAACAGTTTTTCAACAATCTAACGATATATTTGCATGTTCTTGATCATATTTATTGGCTTTATTAGTCTTGCTGTAGATCGGGCGAGGAGCTTGAAGGACGCCACATCTAACGGACAGTAAATTAAGAACATGGCAATGTGATAGCTAGGGGGTGTTTATCTTTAGGAGGAGCGGGAAACCTGGTGTGAATCGAAAGTACAACTATGGCTGATGCCTATTTTAACATCCTTCATCAATACTTTGGGATATTTGTTAAAAAAATGGGGTTTGAAAACTAAAAACATGTTCCTACAGGCTAACATCTCCACACACACAATCAATATAAAAACATTTCTCAACTCGTATCGTATAAAACACCTTGCATGTCCTCCATAAAGTCTAAATCTTGGTGCCATCGAGCATTTGTGGCAGATTCTAGGAGCGAGTGAGAACTGGTGTAACAAAGAAATAAATTTAAATTTAAAGCTCTGGATAACGTTTGAGAAGAACCAGATGCAAAAACTAGATGCAGAACTAGATAAAAATTTAATTAATTATAAATAAGAACATGCCAAAGATTCTCGAACATGTAAAGAATGCGAGAGGAACACATGTAAATTATAAGTTTGGTGTTATAGTAGTTCAGAAAAATATTTTCTGTAGAATGAATAAAGTGGAAACTTTATTTTGGCACAGTGATTTTGATCAATTTTGGAAAAAAATATTTTTTCTTGAAGCAAAGTTTGCATTTTTGTCATGCTATGGTACTACAATTCTTAAACATATCACGAATAATGTTTAAAAAAATAAAACAGTAAAAAAACTTCATTTTTTACGAAAAAAAGTAAAATTGTAAGTAATGTGTAGGGGATTCTCGATACAACTTTTCCATTCGGCTTCTGGGTTTTGACTAACTTTATTTCCTATCATTCTTGACATGTATTCGCTTATTCGGGCACGATTAGTGTAGCGCCTGGGAACGATCGTGTAACATCAGGTTTTTGGCTATCTGTACTAATTCAATACTTAACATACCGCCCCCGTGGAAAGGTTACTTTCTACGACTCTTCCTGTAACAATTTTCCTATCCGTAGCTATTCTTCTTGTTGGATCGGTAATACACATATTTTTGATATACAGCGTCGATATTCTCCTTCTTTCGTCCGAACCTCTACTACACGTATGCACGTTGCCATCATTGCCTTCAAAGATTCGTGTGACTCGTCCCACAGCCCATTTCAACGGTGGCAAATTGTCTTCTTTAATCAGTACCATAGTTCCAATACTAATATTATTCCTTTGTCTTGTCCATTTAGTTCGGGGATGGAGTCCGGATAGGTAATCGGTCTTCCACTGTTTCCAAATACGACGGACAAACTATTGAATTTTCTGGAAACGATCCAAACGATTGACTTCGATGCCTTCGTATGATGGTTCAGCCGTAGACACCAAACTGCGATAGATTAAGAAGTGCCCCGGAGTTAAAACTTCCAAATACTCCGGATCTGTGGATAGTTGTATTAGTGGCCGTGAATTCAAACATGCCTCGATTTGAATCAACAACGTCTCAAGGACTTCCTTCAGAAGTATGGTAGCACCAATTGTGCACTTTAGATGCCTTTTCAAACTCTTTATGGCCGCTTCCCACAATCCTCCAAAGTTTGGCGAGCGTGGTGGAATGAATTTGAATTCAATTCCTTCAGAAACGCATTGCGTTGTTATCGCTTCTTGTGCTTGTTGCGTTTTGAACAGATCGTATAGTTCCTTCAGTACTCGAGCTGCTCCACGAAAGTTTTTGGCGTTATCGCATTCTATCAGTGCTGGCTTACCTCTTCGAGCCACAAAACGTTTGAGCGCTGAAATGAATGCTTGTGTGGAAAAATCAGCTACCAGTTCCACATGAACGGTCATCAGACATACGAAGACTACCACAAAACATTTCATCGGTGTTGCTTTTCGTGGTGCTAGTCGATACCACAACAGTCCAGTTTAGAAAGGGAAAGGTAGGAGTTACTCTTTCTGGAGGCAGGTTATCCATTAATTGCTCCATACAAGTAGGTTTGCTGCGAAAGCATTTTACATAATTATGTACTACCCTTCGAGCAATTGATATTAGTAGCTATTGATATTAGTAGTTGCGGAGCCGGATGCTTAAACTGGTGATGGTACGATTGCATAATCAATGTGGTTAATGGGTGATTAGGATCCAAGATGATTGGATGTTTTCGAGTATTCGAAACGGGTGCATTTTGAAGCCTTCCGCCCACGCATAAAATATCGTGTACTAACATAGGGGCTAGCGCTTTTAGCTTGGACGATCCCTTAACTTGACCCTTCTTCACGTTCTCGATCTCTTCTGCAAAGGTTTTCGCTTGTGCCATCCGTACGAGTACATTACAGGCTTGCCTCAACTCTAAGAGTTGTAGGACTCCGCTTCGTCGTTGGTGTCGGTTTACTCTCTTGCTGTTATGACAGAACCGTAAAATGTACGCCACTAATCGCAATAAGGCTGTGTATGATGACCGCTAAAAAGAGCGAATAAAGGATTAGTAGCTTTGGATTAAACTGTCATTGCTATAGCGCGTTCTTCTAGTTGTTCTGGTGTGAAGCTTACATCAGGGGCAGTGATACTTGATGCCCATTCGTTGCTATGCCTCAGTCATTTGGGTCCGTGCCACCCAAGTTTGCTGTACAACAATTCACTGGGGGACATGCCTCTGGATATAATATCTGCCGGATTGTCTTCACCAGATACATGGAACCATTGTGTCCGATCCGTGATATGCTGGATCTCTGAAACCCGGTTCGCTACAAATGGTTTCCATCGAGATGGATTGGCAGCTATCCAGTACAACACAATTGTAGAGTCCACCCAAAATACTCCCTTCGTTTCTTGCTTCAAGCTTGCTTTAACCTTCTGCCACAGATGGCACAGCAATAAGGCACCTGAAAGCTCTAGTCTTGGAAGGGTTACTCTTTTTTGCCTTTTGCCATTTTCTATTGGTGCTACTCTTGATTTGGCACATACCAGCTGTACTGTGATGGTACCATTCGCCGAAATCGTTCGCATATACAAGCAGGCACCATAGGCCCTTTCTGATGCATCGCTAAAGCCGTTAATCTCAATACTGTTTGCTGCATCTCCTATCACCCTTCGTGGGACCGCGATCCTTTCAACGTCTTCTATGCCTTGTTTAAACTTCTTCAAATTTACGCGTAGTTCTTCCTCTAATGGTTCATCCCAGCCGACCTTTTTTCCCGCAGGACTTGTAAGAAGCATTTTGCCATTACGATCACTGGCCCGATCAACCCCAAAGGATCATACAAACGCGCTGCGTTTGACACAACCGCCCGTTTAGTAATATTATCCTCCTTATGCCATTTTGGGATGCTGAATGTAAGCACATCTTGTGCCGGATTCCATTTCAGACCCAAAGTTTTTATCGACTTATGGGGATCAATCAGCAGCTCCGAGCCCATTTCTCGAAGATCTATTGGAAGGGAATTCAGTATCTCTACGGAATTTGATGCCCACTTCCTCAAATGACATCCCGCAGAATGCAATAATTCTGACAGCTCATTGCAAACTAGCCTCCCTTGTTCTGCCGCTAATCATATCATCCATATAGAAATCTGACTTCAAAATCTTTGAAGCTATCGGGTATGATAAATTTGACTCGTTTGCCAGTGCTTGAAGACATTTTGCCGCCAGATACGAAGATGACGATGTCCCGTACGTTACAGTCTTAAGCTGAAATTCTCGAATTCCGCCACCATTTTCATCTCCCCACAGGATACGTTGAAGTGGACGGTCTTCCTCTCTTATCCATATCTGCCTATACATCTTCTCGATGTCTGCGGCAATGCGTATCTCGGGATGCGAAAACGCAGTATGATACTAATCAAATCGTCTTGAATCACAGGGCCAACTAACAAAGCATCGTTTAGTGAAACTCCAGACTCAGTTGCACAAGAGGCATCAAAAACAACCCTCAGTTTGGTCGTAAGGCTGTCCGGACGAATAATGCAATGGTGTGGCATGTAATACGTGGGTTCGTTTATGACTTTAGAGCTTGAACTAATCTCTTCCATGTGATTGAGTTCTAAATATTCATCTAGAAATTCCTGATACTGTTGTTTCAACTCAGGGTTGGCGGTTAGACGAAGATTCAGCGAGTGGAGTCGACGTTTTGCTATTTTGTAAGAGTTTCCTATTCTCCTAAACTTTCCACATCTTTCGGCAATGCTACTATGAATTTCCCATTGATTCCCCATTTTTTAGTGCTTTCAAATATCGCTTCGCATTTCGATTCTTCAGGCGAAAACATATTCCCTGACTGGCACGCTTCTATCTCCCAAAACTGCTTTAGCCTCTCATCTAACGATTCATCGATGCACGCTACGTTAACCAGACTTCTTTGATTTAAACTTCTGCATATCATAGATTTTCCCGACACTACCCATCCAAATGAAGTCTCTTGCAGTAACAAATTATTTTCTCCCGATCGTAGCCTAACTAATCCGTTCAACAATATTTCATTATACACCTCCCTTCCGAGAAGCATATCGATTGCGCCAATCTCTTCACAGGTTGGGTCAGCTAGCTTAACGTTCGGTGGTAGTTCCCATTGTTGCTGATCTACCTTAACTGACGGAAGGTTTCACGTGATCTCAGGTAGCACGTGCAACCTTAAAGGAAAGCAAAAAGTAGTACATTGCGAATGAATCACCACATTTACCGAATGAGTTGATGTTTGGCTGCCTCTGCCCACTGCTCCAATTGCGAGATGATCTCGTAGCCTTTGTGCTCGTAAACCTTGCACTAAACGTTCGGTGATGAGATTCACTTGCACTCCTCCATCCAGTAATGCGCGTGCGATCATTTTGTTGCGATTCGATGCGACGACAGTTAGCAGGACAGTTGGCAACAATATAGATGTTGTAGGCACCGGTTGGTTCGCGGTCGGGGTCAGCATCACCGTATTGTTCGGTTCGATGAAAGATGTCGCTCTCGTTGATGTTGTCACCGTACTCTCTGGAACACTCGCGGCAACTGTAGACGATGGTTCAATCGGCGTCCGATGTAACATAGTGTGATGCTTCAGCTTACACACACGACACGTGCTGGAGGTGCATTCTCGTACGCGATGGTCTGGCGCCAAGCAATTTATGCAAAGCCCTTTCTCTTTCACTTTGTCGTACCGTTGATTTACAGGCAGGTTTCGAAAGGTGTCACACTTAAAGCCGGAATGGTTCTCTCGGTTGCAAAATGTACATTTCTTTTCTATAACGTTTACGGTTGCACACGCTTTGTTGCAAATGCAACTTCTTTCCTAATCGCATGGAATAAACTAGACACGTTTTATAAAACTTTGTTTTAACGAACTATAAAGAACGTGTCTTTATTCGCGGTAGCAGGAAAAAAGGACGAGAGCGCATCTCTCGCCTCTATTTATAATATACAATTCGCGATAGCCGCCGTCGTCTTCGATCGTTCCCTTTCGCCCGCCTCGTGGTTGACTTCGTAAACGTCAATTGGAGTCGACATAGGCCCATGCAGCAGACAGCGCTAAAGGGCGATTACACGTTTGTAATATTCTCCCCATCAGTGAAAACCGCTCGTTATCACTTTAAAACCCATATCGCTGTTTGGTGCCCCAGGGCTCCTATCCCTCACAATCCTTAGTAATTTCGGAAACCTTGCTACTTTCTTCGTCTTCCATGGGTTTCACGTCCAGCACTGCGAGTTTTGTAGCTGGTCGCTCTAAAATTCCGTTCGCTGTTTGCACCGTGGCTCGTCTGACCTGTCCATCTCTAGATCGCACTACTGCTAGCACGCGCCCCTTTGGCCAGGTATTGCGGGGCAGGTTTGCGTCCACGATGATCACGACATCTCCTTCTTTGATGGGCCGTACCGACTGGAACCATTTCGAGCGGCGGGTGAGTGTGGGCAGGTAATCCGCAACCCACCTCTTCCAGAAGATGTCAGCGTTCCGCTGCGTTGTTCTCCACGTTGCTGATACCGCCGCTGGTGAATCATCAAACGGGACAGAGCGCTTGGTACCGTCGGAGCTGCCTAATAGAAGGTGATTAGGCGTTATAGGCATGTCCATCTCATCGTTTAGTGGTACATATGTTTGCGGCCGCGAGTTTATAATCATCTCCACTTCGGCTAAGGTAGACTGCAGCACTTCATCCGATGGGAGTCGTGGCAGGTTGAACTTGCACAAGATTTGCTTCACAGATTGTACCAGGCGCTCCCAGCATCCACCACAGTGGGGTGCTGCAGGGGGGTTAAACGTCCACCTAAAAGTTGAAGTAGAGAACTCACAAATTAATTCATCTTCATTTACCTCTGATACTGCCTCCTTCAGTTCCCTTGACGCTCCGATGAAGTTTGTCCCACGGTCGCTTATGATTTCTCTCGGAGGCCCGCGCCGTGCCACGAAGCGACGTATCCAAGATGCACGATGTCGTATTGAGAGAATGCGCCAGTTCCAAGTGGATTACCCGGGTTGTGAGGCACGTAAAGATAACTCCCCATCGTTTTTCTGTTCTACGTCCCACGACTACTAACATCGGTCCGAAATAGTCCAGCCCAGTATAAGTAAATGCACGTTGTCCAACCGCTGTTCGGCATCTCGGTATACTACCCATCATTGGTGGTTTCGGTGCTGCATTCGTATTTTTAGAGTACTGACAAGAATGCCGTATTCGGTTATACTCAGCCAAGACTCGTGGTATGTAGTACCTCGCTCGAAGCTGGTTTACAGCGGTACGATGGTTGCAGTGACGATATTTCACGTGATATGCCAGAAGGATCAGCCCGGTAACGTGATGTCGGCGTGGCAGGATCACCAGCTTTATCAACGGTTCACTAGCTATTGAGCAGATATCCTGACGTCCTCGCATCCTTATTAACCCACAATCGTCCAGCTCCGACGACAATTGGTATAGGGCGCTGCTTTTCTGTAGTGCTCTGTTCACTTCTCTTTCTTCCCTTGCTTGCTGCTTCAGCAACTTTACTTCTTCTGGGAACGCTTCCAGCTGAACTTGAGCAAATATAATGCATTCGGATGCCAAGAGTTCCTCCTGTGTCAGCGGTCCTCGGGTTACTGGCGTTTCGGTCAGCCGATGTCGAGCATTGTTAACGAACCGGACCACGTAGCCTATCGATCTTTCAAGCCTCGTCCATCTGGAAAATCTATCAAACGTGATTAGTGGATCAGTCACGGAATGATGGAGTACGTTACGGCGTAGTTCCTCCGGTGTATCGCTAGAGATATGGTTGTCAACGGGCCATTCATCCTCGGGACTCCATAAAAAAACTGGGCCCTCGAAACCATCTGCTCGACGGATTCATATCAGGGATCCTCTGCCACTTGGTTCCTTCGTCTGCGACGTTTGCCTTAGTAGGAAGCCACCCCCACTCCTTTACCTCTGTCGACTCTATGAGCTCGCTGACCCGGAACGCGACAAATGGACTATATCTGCGATGATCAGATTTCAGCCAGCTCATTACGTTTCTAGAATCTGTCCAGAAAATCCTCCGCGTGATCTTCATTCGATGATATGTTACAATGCTCGTCGCTAGTCGAACCCCGATCACTGTTGCTTGTAGCTCTAGTCGCGGTATCGACAAGAACTTCAACGGGCTCACGCGCGTTTTCGACCCTATTAGCGAGCATTCAATTGTGTTGTTCTCTTCGAAACGAAAGTATGCTACTGCTGCCATCCCATTTTCACTGGCATCACAGAAGATGTGCAACTGTACATTTCGCACCGCGGCGGATGTTTTTACACGGTAGCAACGTGGAATCCGTACGGACTGAAGTGATGGTAAAGCGCTAATCCATTTAAGCCATTTCTCCGCACAGTCCTGATCGATCTGTTGGTCCCAGCTGTAGCCTGCACGCCAGATTTCCTGAAGCAGAATCTTCATAAACATTAGAAAATTTCCAACAAGACCCAATTGATCGTATACAAGCATCAATGTGCGCAGTACTTCCCGCTTCGTTGGCATTCGCGTACCAGATAGAAGACCTTTATCGTGTTTTAAATTCAGGCGAAAAATAAAGGAATCCGTTGTAGTCTCCCACCACATACCTAATACTTTTTCCGCCGACGAGTCCATGACCACACCTCGACCATCCTCCTGGCTGATTCCCCATCGTAGCCGCTCCAACACTTCATTAGAATTTGACACCCAGTTGCGTATTTCAAATCCTCCTTCCGCATGGATGTGCCCCACTGTCTCAGCAAGCTGCGCCGCTTCTTCGCTCGTTTCTGCGCTGGCGAGCATATCGTCCACATAGTGCTCGTATTTGATACAATGGACGGCACGCGGGAACTGTTCAGCAAACCTTTCGGCGTTATTATTCTTGACGAAGTGAGCTGTACCTGGTGAGCACGTTGCACCAAATGTCATAACAGTCACGGCGTACGTTGTCGGCTCAGCATTATGTGTCTCTTTTTCATCCCATAAGATCAGCTGGCTGCGCTGATCTTCCTTCTTCATGTTGATTTGAAAAAACATTTCGCGGATGTCACCAGCCACAGCTAAGCGAAACTCTCGAAATTTATGAAGAACGCTCATTAGTTCTGCTAGTTGATCCGGTCCTGAGAGAAGAAAGGTGTTAAGGCTCACCCCATGAACTTTTGCGGCCGCGTCAAAAACCATTCGAAGCTTTCCCGGCTTGTTTTGATTTATTACCGGAAATATAGGCAGATACCAATCGCGTGATTTTCGTTCAACCAACTCTTCCTTTTCTACGCGTCGAATGTATCTTTTCCTCTCGTAATCTCTCATTTTTTCTATGATAGCTTTGGCTAATGCAGGATCCCTTCGCATTTTCTTCCTTAAACATTCGTTGCGCCGCAATGCCATGTCTTTATTACAAGGTGTTGGCACGATATCGACCGCGTGTGATCGGACAGGGAACAGCATTATTTACAAACATTAAGCTGACTTGACAACTCGATCAAATACCCAAAATACCCGGCAGATGGCGTACAAGATTCACAAAGAGAGATAACACGATTAGATTGTGCGACAACCAGATCTCCGAAATAAGGGCCAATTCGCGAGCAGGTCAAATAGGGTCAAATAGCACAGCTGATCGAGGAACAGGGCGCCATCGCCAAACGCAGTTAGTAGCAAATATTAAGCCAGAAAGGACAGACGAATTTTTAAACTGCGCAAATAAATATAAACACATAGCCTGTTCTAAAAACGTCTACCAAGCTACTAATAATAAATAGATAGCTACATCCGTAGCAACATTTAAAAATTCGTGCGAAACTTTCTAACGCAAGTTATTTCTTATAAAAGTGTTCGCGATGACCAAGCGCGGATTTGATTGTAGTGGCTGCGAGCGGCATAACACCGTGGAAGATATGGTGCCTTGCGAAAAGTGCAGAAAGTGGTACCATTACGGGTGTGTCGGCGTCACTGTGATGTTAAAATCTTGGTGCAATTTGTGTGTGATGAAGGTGGCAAAATGCGAAGCTAAGGAGATGGGCCGTCTAAAGTCCTCTAAGGAAGCCATTGCGATGACTGGGGTGCCTGCTGAAAGCTGCGAAGGCGACAAAGAGCCAAAAGAGTAGCACATAGCGAGGGCGAAGCCTCGGCGAATAAGCTGGCTACAGAGGAAAAAGAGCCCACTACATTCCATGCTGCAAAAAGGCCTCCTACCGCAAATTCACCGACAACAGCGCAACACAAAAGGTCTAGGCAAGCGGCACTCGAAAAGCTTATGGAAGTGCAACAGCAAGAACGGGAGATGGCCATAAAAGAGTACGAGCTCAAAATGGCTAACCTCAAGCTCGAACATTTAAAGATTCGGCTTCAGCTCGAGGAAAAAAGGCATCAATTCGATCTGCGACCGATGCACGGATCAAGCATCAGCAGCAGCAGCAGCAGCAGCAGCAGCAGCAGCAGCAACAGCAGCAGCAGCATCAGCAACAGCAACAGCACAAGCAGAAACAGTGTACGATAGCAGTGAGTGATGGTGAAATTGGTGAGCCCGCTAACGTCGAAATGGTAAATGTGAATCCTGCGACAGTAGCAGTCGTGGACACGTCAATTTTTGCCAAGTATCCTGAGATGGCGCGGCGATCGACGCAATCACATAACCTTCCGTCGGATCACGTACACTCCCTACTAAACTGCCATGTGCGACACAATACATTTCTCCATGAGACGGTCCAATCTGGAGGAATAGAATCGTTGACAAAAACTTGTGCGTCGAGATCCACGGTGCCGAGGGTACCAATCCGCGAAGTGTCCGTCACGATTTACGAGCATGGACAACAAAATACCAACACATTTGACCAAGAACCAGCGACTGTACTGAACTGCGAAGTGCGAACAGAACTGGCACGAAACGTCGGTGTAACCAGAAGGCCAGGATCACAGGAGAGCAGCTGCGCGGTAGGCGTAACGAAGGACGATTCGTTTGGGAAACGGCGGAACTTGGCAATTTCGGCGAGCGGCAACGGCACACAACACGAGTTTGCCAACACTCGTTTCACAACTCAGCTAAGTTTGCCGCTTGAAGAACCGTACATAAATCCACTAATCATTAATTTTACTCACTTTCAGGAACTGTCGATTCTGCCGTTCCTGAAAGGGGAGTCAAGGTTAATGATCGGGACACAACACACCGATTCGATGGCACCAACAGGCAACATTGGTGACCCTGTAGCTGAGCGAAGACGATTGAGAGGGACAATATTTGGTACCGGCAACCTCAGCGGGACCGAAACTATTTTCACTACCTTGTTCAAAGATAGATCGCAGCATAACATGCACCGCATTACATTCGTCGATAGGGTTTGTCTAAAAGAAAACAATAAGCAAGTTAGAAACCAGTCTACACACACACTCACCTATACTGATACAAATGAGGTTAGGTTTACACCCTACGCATTGCGTGCTAGGGATCAACTATATTTGCGTATTAACGCCCCTCTAGATAGCGGTAGAGTAAACAAGCCTAAAGTCGTAATATTTTCAGAAAATCAGCTACAGTTGATTGAAGGTTTGATAGTAGGGAAGCGCAGGCGCGACCGTCTCAAAGGTGCTGTGAGGAAGGTACACCAAGCGCACGATGTGCCAAACAATGGTGAGCGGTGTAACCAGCGCTTAATCAGGCGACCTTTGATAATATTTTATGTCTCCACAATTGTGTCGAGACATAGGGGACAGATATCGTGCAGAATTTAAGTAAATCCTGCTTCACGAAGGATTCACGGGGTGGGGTGTTGGCACGATATCGACCGCGTGTGATCGGACAGGGAACAGCATTATTTACAAACATTAAGCTGACTTGACAACTCGATCAAATACCCAAAATACCCGGCAGATGGCGTACAAGGTTCACAAAGAGAGATAACACGATTAGATTGTGCGACAACCAGATCTCCGAAATAAGGGCCAATTCGCGAGCAGGTCAAATAGGGTCAAATAGCACAGCTGATCGAGGAACAGGGCGCCATCGCCAAACGCAGTTAGTAGCAAATATTAAGCCAGAAAGGACAGACGAATTTTTAAACTGCGCAAATAAATATAAACACATAGCCTGTTCTAAAAACGTCTACCAAGCTACTAATAATAAATAGATAGCTACATCCGTAGCAACACAAGGTAATCGAACATCATCGTATTTCTATAACAACCCGTTTTCAAACTTACCGGACTTCAGATGAGTCTCCCTTGTCAGTATCTGAATGGCCCTGGTATCATCTGTGGACATTAGCGTTTGAGATTGATTGAAAATCCCTAACGACTCGAGGGCGAAGTACCTTTTCACAGCATCAGTTAGGGCTTCGTTGCCAGTTTCTTCACATTCGCATATGTGGAAGCAGTGTGTATCACTATTAGCGGATGAAGAGGCAATCGGACATCGACCATAAATCGTCCAACCGAGTCGAGTTTTTAATGCGATCGGTCCATTATTTTTCCCTTCCTTGGTCTTTATCGGCTTTCCTAGGTTACTGTTATCGGTTACGATGAGTATTCGTGGTGCCTGATTATAATACGTACTAAAGGGCACCCCACGGAGGTGCTTATATCTTTCCATGAGCTGCTTGGAAGAAACCGATTGCACGGGCAAAGATAAATTGTGCATGGTGTGAGCCCCTGATATTTCATGAATGGATGCTCCGTCATGTATCCCTGATATGCGAAGTGAGATGAGAGAGATCGACTGTGGTTTGACAGTCGACCATGAGAGAGATCGACTGTCAAACCGAGTGGTTGTGCCTTCCTTGTGCTCCTGATTTTTTATGCTGTTTTGCCGTGTTACTGCCTGATTTTTAACATTTGCAACATTGGTACTGCTGAGTTGCTTGTACTGGCTAGTGCGTGCCTTCGATTGTTATCAAGTTGGACTTGAGTTCTTGCACCTAGTCTCCTGTTATTTCGTCATTTTTGCCGAGATATTGTTTGGCTTCGTTCCTGCTCCTGTCACTCATCAGTTTGTGCTGTGTCATCGTTATGCAGTGCTCAACCTGCAATGCACCCACCGATAGTGCAATTTCGGTGTCCTGCGCCGGTGTTTGTGGTTCCAAGCATCATACCCATTGCACGGGTTTGTCCCGTGATTCTACTCGTAAGCTTGGGCGGAATAATCAATTATTGTGGTTGTGCAAAAAATGTAACGAGTTTCGCAATGGCATAAACTCACTCACAAGTGAGATAGCAGCCCTACTCGAGTTGGTGTAAGCAGATATTCTCACCACGATTGACTCATCTCTCTCTTCTCTTAGATCGGCTATCAAGAGCGATTTGCTTCCTGAGATCCTCGCTCTCGCTGATAAGCTAACACCCATATTAGCTAAGCCGTCTGTTTCTCACGCATCGCGAACGCACACGTCCACTAATGCATCGTCACTCAACGCCACTAATACCAGAACGACTAAAACAGCATCCACTCGCCGTACATTTACCAACTCAATGGAGCTCACTGCAGATATCCAACAAGCAGCGAACGATACCAACACTGTGGAAGCTTCTGATAGCTGCAACCACTACACTCATCGTACTAAGGTGACAAGTGATATTAGTGCTGGGCACTGCCGAACAAATACAAAATCATATTCTGATCCTGTTTTGAACCATGATACCACGAACACTGGCATAGCAGAGAAAGTATGGTTATACTTCACGAACATCAAATCGCATGTCTCCGCTGATGATATGCGTGTGTGGCTTAAAGCTGTGCTGCCAACCGACAACATAGATGTTTACCGTCTCACGAAAAAGGGTGCGAACCTTGATTTGATGTCCTTTATATCGTTTAAAGTGAGTATTCCTAAATCACTTAAGGATCTGGCGCTTCAATCTACTATTTGGCCAGTTTCACTTACTGTTCGTGAGTTTGTTGATCGCGGCCTACCAAAGCAACGTATACATGAAAGGGCCCGATTTGACCCTTCTGCGCTTACTTCGCATCGTTCAAGCAGTGCAAATTGCTCTTCAGCTGCGCCAAAAACCACCGCTCATCCGGATCATTTTTTGGAACATCGATCGCCATCCCCACAGCCCGCGATTCAATCACTATCCCAGATGTCCGAGATCCTAGAGGCTATCCAACTGGAGTTTCCTCCCACACCCCCTCAGTTATCACCGGGGGTGGGTCTTCAATCACAGAACAATCTCAGCAACACGAACCGCTCACCACAGATCAGCCCGTTTGCCAAACGGATAGCTCACAATTAAAAGACCCCTTCGTGATCTATTACCAAAATGTTCGAGGCCTTCGCACCAAATACAATGAATTGCGCCTTTCTGCGAATGAATCAGGGTTTGAAATGCTTGCCCTTACTGAAACCTGGTTAAATGAATCGATTCCATCCAACATGGTCCTGGATAGTGATTCTTACAATATATACCGTTGCGATCGCAACAGGTTAAACAATGAACGATCTCGTGGGGGTGGTGTGCTGCTTGCATGTTCCAGTCGTTATCCGTCTGTGGCACTTAACATGAATCAACCTACGCTTGAAGCTTTATGTATTCGTGTTTCTTTTCCTAAGTTTCGTCTTTATGTGGGGATTGTTTATGTGCCACCGTATTTGAGCAGCGACCACAACTATTTCGAATCCCTTACTGCTTTCATCAGCGATGCATACATGCAAATGAAACCGAATGATCATCTTATCCTTCTTGGCGACTTCAATCAACCGGCGTTAGGGTGGTCGCCTGCAGCCGCAGTAAGGTCAGATTCATCTTTACCTATGAGACATTATGTGCCACATATCTCTTTGAATTCATCCAGTTCCTGCTTTTTGGATGTGTTAAATTTGCATGAACTCTATCAGCTGAACGGGGTGCATAACCATTCAAATCATTATCTGGACCTGGTGCTCTCTAACTCTGCTGCTGCTGCTTGTTCTTCTGTGTATCCTGCTTCGTCACTGCTCCTGCCTCAGGATGCCCATCATCCTGCTCTCGAAATTGCGTTACCGTCTTCTTTATTTAGGGCTAGTAGGGTTAGGAATGAATTGCCTTCTGCTCCTAATTCATTGAGTGTTCGTTATAATTTTCGTCTTACAGACTATCGTAAACTTAATTCTATTCTATCTCGTGCCGACTGGTCTTTTTTTTATCAATGTACATCGGTCGACGAGGCTGTCCTATCGTTTAATGCTTTGTAAACCTCTGCACTCCTTTCATGTACACCTATTTTTCGATCCCCTCCTAATCCTCCCTGGTCCAATCGTACTCTTCGCAACCTCAAAAAGGATCGTATGAAATTTCTTAGCAGATATCGTCTGAACCGATCCGCCTACAACTTTCGTTTATTTAAGTACGCTGCCTCTGCGCATCGATTGTACAACAGGGCTCGTTTTGAGGCCTATTCGAGTAGACTGCAATCGCGTTTCCGTTCTGATCCAGCATCCTTCTGGCAATTTGTTAGGGTACGAAGAGGGTGCAATACGTTACCTAACGAAATGGTACTTGATTCTCTAACTGCCTCTACTCCTGTTGAGATTTGTGAACTCTTCTCTGCTCATTTTTCCCAAATGTTTGAGCCACCGGTTAGTGACCCTAACCTTATCGAGGGTGGGCTACTCTACACGCCAGAGAACTTAATTAATCTCTCTGATATTTCAGTTAGCTCTGAAACAGTTGTACAGGTGTTATTTGAGTTGAAACGTTCTTTCACTCCTGGTCCAGATGGCATTCCTGCCTCAGTTTTAATAAACTGTAAGGACGTGCTTGCTCCACACCTTGCAAAAATTTTCAACCTTTCACTTTCTCTCGGGGTCTTTCCTGCTCTTTGGAAATCCTGTTGGCTTTTTCCGGTACACAAAAAGGGGTGCCGTAGCATTGTCTCTAATTATCGTGGGATAACTCAAACATGTGCCACAGCCAAAACTTTTGAGCTATGTATCTTTCCAACCATACTTCATAGTTGTAGTTCCGCTATTAGCCCTAAACAGCATGGTTTTATGCCTGGTAGGTCTACTTCAACTAATCTCATGTCTTTTGTTACCAATATTTTCAGATCTTTTGAGGCATGTACCCAACTTGATGCAATATACACTGACTTTCATGCTGCATTTGATAGTTTGCCCCACTCTTTACTATTAGCTAAACTATCTAAACTTGGTTTTGGTGATGGCATTATAAGCTGGCTGTCCTCATATTTAAGTAATCGATCTCGCAGGGTTAAAACCGGGTCGTACTTATCTGAGGAGTTTTTTTGTACGTCAGGTGTCCCTCAGGGTTGTGTGCTAAGTCCACTTCTGTTTTCTTTGTTCATCAATGATATCTGTAATGTTTTACAAAATCTTTTATCGGATGATATCAAAATCTTTTTACCTGTGTCCTCTTCTTCTGATTGTATGAGTCTTCAGCATTACCTTAATCCATTTGTTCATTGGTGTTCATCCAACTTACTTCGCTTGTGCCCTGATAAATGTTCTGTTATTTCTTTCTCTCACTCTCTTTCTCCTATTTTATTTAACTATACTCTCTCTAACTCGTCTCTCTCTCGTGTTATGTCCATCCGTGACCTTGGTATTATACTCGACAGTCGTCTTAACTTTAAACTGCAGCTTGATGAGTGTTGCGTGCGAAGTGCATGAAGAATAAAAAATCAAAATCAAAAGACAGAAGATCGGTGAATTTCCACGAAACGCCAGCCGTACCCCTCACGATGAACGTCGCTACCAGCACGCGCAGCACCGGTACCGTCTACACAAAGGATTGCTCGATGGATTGATCGATGCGGAATTTCTGGAATCGCCAGTGCAAACAGATGTCGCCGGGAGTGACAATGGAAACCGGGAGCGCAATGGGAGTTTGGGACAAACGGGAATGGGAGTGGGAGGAAAGGCGTAGAATTTTGGGTTAGTATCGTGCAGAAAAAATATGAAATTTTCGTATATAAAGCCGGCTCAAGCTGGAGCCAAATCAGATTCGAACGATAAGCCAAAGAGTTAAGAGCTTCATTTCAGAACATCCGAAATAATCCGAATCTCTCAAGGAACGATCCCCCTTTTTGTTGCATAGACTCCCGAGGCAGCGAGGAGCACTAGCTGAAAGGCTTGGAGAATTCCCCGTTGTAGCCGTAGGAGCCGGAACCTTCGCCCGGCAGAGCCCCTCGGCCGCAACAATTAGGTTCTACTAAAAGCTAATCGAACCCTTGGGTTTATTTTACGTTTTACCTCTATTTTTAGAGATCAAAGCTTCCTAATAATCCTTTATTGTGCTCTGGTAAGGCCTCTTCTTGAATATGCTAGTCGGTTCGGTACTGCCTCACTACCTCCCTATGAAACGCGATTGCAGTTATTCAATTTTCACTCTTTAAGCTTCCGCCGTCAAGTGTCTCAGGCATGTTTTATTGGTGGCTTATTACTTTCTGATACTGATGCTCCTGATTTACTCTCGTCCATCTCGTTGTATGTTCCCTCTTGTTCCCTTCGTCCTCGTGATCCTCTGTCAATTGAAACACGTCATACTCTTTATACTTTCAATGATCCTATTCTATCCTGTTTCAGGTTGTTTAACCATTTTTACTATCTCTTTGATTTCGACTCCTCTCTCAACTCTTTCCGTAACCGTATTTTTTCTTCTAATTCTCTTTAATTATTCTTGTAAGTTTCATTAAGTTTTGATAGTCTCTACGCTCTACCTATGTTTTTTTTTCTTTAATTTTTTTTGCTAGGTCAAGACTAGTTTAGTTAGGCTTAGTTTTTCATGAATTATTTTGTTTATTTGTTAGGGTTTATTTAGTTTTAAGTCTGCTTTATTTAGCCTTGATGGCGGATATTGAATTAATAAATGAAATGAAATGAAACCTTTAGCGAACCCGCTTCGTTTCTTGTTGTGTTTCCAGTCCATTTTAGGCAAATGGGACTGGGAGTTCCCTCTACTTTAAGCTCCTCTACCAGGGAATGATCAACAAACGTAGAGGACGATCCATTATCAATGAATGCAACGGTACGAATGGTTTTATTTGAGCCGTAGAGGACCACTGGTACATATTGAAAGAGGATGCCGTCACTTGAGCCACAGTGGGTAAAACAATGCTCCTGAGATACCACCGCTTGCCGGGCAGTTTCAGCTTCTTCGTGCAGCAATGGATGATGCATTCCGTCACACCCATCTCTCCCACACTCAGACTTCACATAACAGCCATTGTTATGGAACTTCAAACACTTCCGGCACAACTCTTGTCTCCTCACAAATGCTCGCCTATCGGTAGGAGTCAAATTAAGGAATCTAAAACACTCGCCTAGACTTCTACAAGTACCGCGACACATTGCCTGCGCCTACACGTACGGTCCAAAACAGCCGAAGTCATACAAAATCATGAAAAAGTCTGTGCCTTTACGTTCCGGCTACTTCGTCGAGTAAACCCGACCTTAACCGAGCCAACCCGAATAGATGTGTTCGATAAACATGTGTGCGTATCAGGTAGCAGCATTTGTACTGCTTACCTGCCGTATGCCGCTGTGATACCGAGCGAGACGCATAGACAACGCGTCTAGAGGACATGTGTAGCCGAGAGGAAAGTTTTTGTGTCTCTTTTGCCTTGTCCTTGCCTTTAGATCCATCAGGATCCCATCAGGGTGTAGCATGCATACCTTTCGGGTACGTTCGTGGTATAAGCTCTGTCCCTCTCATGTTAATGGTGAAGATACAATCGTATGCAATCGGCTCTGTATTCGGGCGTGGGCAGGCCCGTGGACGCCGTTTGTACGCACCCATTAGGCACGAGCGTTGACGGGGTGCTTCGTTAGTAGAGGTAGTTTCATGAACATTTAAATACGCCCGGGCCCTTCTAGGTGGTTGTGATCGATCGGTATTCCCACGGTTATATTGGTCGGTGTTAGTGTTGGGACTCACCTCTAGCTTTGCGCCCGCTCCTATCTCCGCGATCCACTTACCGAAATCCATAAGCGTTACCTCAGGTAGGCGCAGTTTGTACCGCCCCCATTCCAAGCGCGTAGTCGGGGGAAGCTTCGCCGATAGTTCCTTCAGAAGCGCGACGTTGCATTGGTAGGCGCGTAGTAAACTTCGATGATGAGTTTCCCATTCCTTTCGAGTGTTAGAATCCTATTTGTCGCATAACATGTGCGCCAAAAGCACATTCCAACCATTCGTACAGAAACCAACCATCTCCACCATTTTGATCGTTCGCTCGAAACCGTCTAGCAAAATGATGAGGGACTCGTAACTTTCACGTTTTGCGGGAGAAGTGGCGAACAGATCATCCAGATAGCACCGCACTAATACTTTTTTTATTTTCGTAGCGGGTTTTAAGCAACTCCCATGCAACGCTATAATTTGCTCCTGTCGTTTCTACTGCGTCGATCACTTGTGCTGCTTCTTTGGAAACCACTCGTTTTAGAGAAATTAATTTATCTACATCCGATAATCCAGGATGCCCATCAATCATCCCAACAGACAAAGCCGAAGTCGCTCGAAGGAAATAAGGTTCGAGATGGGTTCGAGGGAGCTTATCGCTCGAACCCTTGCTCGACTTCGAGCGGAAGCGATGGCTCGAACTTTTCTTCGTGCAAAAAGCCGAAATTAGTTCGGGTTACGAATGGGAAAGAAGCAAAACAACACACGCACACACACTGTGCAGTTTGATTTTGGGGCGTTCCTTTTTTCACGTTCGCCTTGGGGGGCAAGGGCCAGGTGGGGTGAACGGCAGGTTAAGCCTGGAGCCGCTTGTGCTTTGTGGAATCCTCTTTGCTGCCTGTTTGCCTGTGAACTGATGGAGAGTTATTTTTGTATATGGATTAAAGGGTACTTACCGCCGGGTCTTGATCCAGCGTTTGTGATGGGAGAAATGTTTGAAACCAGCCGGTCAAACAATTTAACCATTTATTACATCGCGCTTGGCGAGATTATTAATGAAATAAGAATGGATCTTTTCCATCGTTTGATTTTTGTCTAGTATCACAGGCGCTAGCTTCCGCGCAATGAACAGATACCCGCTTACTGCTGAACATTTAAAATATGTGTGTTCGAAGAAAGCAACAGGTTTTTGATAAATATCTTTGAAACTATTCATCGTATCCAAAAACGATCTTCGAGAGCTAGATTCAGCAACTCAAAATATACTTAGAAAAAGTTTTTCATATTTTTGTTTTTTTTTTTTTCATTACGGGTTCAGAAACTTTTTTTTAAATCGATAATATAATCAATCTTAGCAATGCGGCTTTTTAGCGCGGTTCCTATGAAAATATTATCTATAGAAACTTTCACGTGCATTTTAATGAAATATTTGAAAAGTGGCCGGCCTTGTAGTACAGTCGTCAACTCGTCCGACTTAACAACATGCCCGTCATGGGTTCAATCCCCAAAAATAGACCGTGCCGCCATACGTAGGATTGACTATCCTGCTATGGTGGGAAATCAATTAGTCACTGAAATCCAAGCCCAAAAGTGGTACAGGCAGGCCTTGACCGACAACGGTTGTTGAGCCAAAGAAGAAGAAAAAGATTTGAAAAATGGGGAAAAATTTAGAAAATGGTGAAAACAATAACATAGTAAGCAAATATTGCAAAGAACATACAGTTTTTCATAATCATGAGCATGAATCCCACCGCGCGAAAAAATAGCACACCCTTCCCTCAGCAGCGTTGGTATTGGACTGATAAAACCATGGGGAATTGTTCGGGTCCCTCAACTGAACGAGAAAACCCCGCTGCTTCCCATCTTCATCTATACATTCGCTCCGCGCACACACACATCTACACGCGCTGTGTTTGCAGCTGTAGAACTTGATGCAGAATGCATGCTTTCTCGCTCTGGCACAGAGTAAAAGGTTCGAGCGACTTCGGCTTTGTTTGGTGGGAACACACACACGCACAAGGCGACACCCGAAATCTGGTGCGATACCGGCTTTCAGTGGAGCAAGTACACACATGCACACATTTGGCCACACCAGCGCTCTGTTCTAGTGCAGGTAGTTTTCTGCAGTCCACGGTGATACTACACACAGCCACGCACTTGGCGATACACGCTGTGTGGTGGACGTTCAGAATTCAGTGGTGCAAATACACACATGCATACACTTGGCGACACACGCTCTGCTGTGCGGTGAGATTTATGTTCTGTGTCCAGTGGTGCAAATATACACACACACGCACTTGGCTACACACGCAGTACGGCGCGGTTGGCTTGGCAGAAGCGCATACACACATTCACGCAGTAGGCTTCACTTTCAGTCCAGTGAGGTTGGTGCTTGTGTGGTGTTTCAGCGCTTGGCGGATAAACCCCGTAAAAAATGAAGTTTTGTTTAATTTGAGGTAAGTAAAAGTGGTTAAAATTATCAACCAACATCCCCCCTTCCAATTAATATCATTTTTTTTCCATTTCATGTGTGTTTCACGGCGAACGGAGACAACAAAAACCTGTGGCTGTGTCGTAGTGTTGGAGCAGTGGCCCGTACAGTGCAGCGAAAAAAACCAGGAGCAACTGCGATGAGGAACAGAAAGTGCTGTGCTGAATTAGTTTTTTTTCACTGTGCGAGTGTAAAAAGTGTTTTTTTTAAATTATGTGCGTTGATTTAGAATTAAGTGCAGTGATTATTGTGCAAGTGTTGTGTTTTTTTGTATTCTATGTTGGTTCGATATTCAATAAATCGAATTACGATAGTATAATGGTGTGCACTGTATCATTTCGGAAAGAACACCTGGCAAAAAAGGGGGAGGGGGCTATTTTAACGAAGGGTCGTGCCGAGCCCCGTTCGGGTTTTGCTTCGGCTTCGGGACCCGACGGATCACTTGAATAATTTCGCCAACTCAAGTTCTTTTTCAAGCGCGTTTTCAAGCGATCTCTGAGTGCTGGTGCCCGGTGGGGTTCTTTTTCAAGCGCGTTTTCAAGCGATCTCTGAGTGCTGGTGCCCGGTGGGGTTAGCTCGAAGCGACGTCGCTCGAACTCATCATACCGCTTCTCTTCTTCCTCCCACTGCACTTCGTCGCCCGTCTCCAGCAACGAAGCGTGCCTTCTCTCGAAGGCGGCCGCAATTGTCGTTAACTGCTTCGTACACGCTTGTAGGTATGACAAATCAGGAACTGCAGCTTCCACTGCTTTCACGAGAGAATCCATCCTACGCATTAAATGCGCTTGATAACGTCCGACTACACTTGCCATCGATGTCGTTTCCTTTGGACTTGACGATGCTTGCACATCCACAAATGTAGATATTTCCGGATTCGACATTTCCGCACTTTCACTACTCCAACTAAACAATTACTTAAAACGGTGAAAGTTATCAGCAATACTATATAATCCGATCGAAGGACCAAATTTTATGTAGGGGATTCTCGATACAACTTTTCCGTTCGGCTTCTGGTTTTTGACTAACTTTATTTCCTATCATTCTTTACATGTATTCGCTTATTCGGGCACGATTAGTGTAGCGCCTGGGAACGATCGTGTAACATCGGGTTTTTGGCTATCTGTACTAATTCAATACTTAACATAATGGACACTTTAATTTGCCGGCCATTGCATATCTTTTAATTTAAAATTATTATTTAATGCCCAAGGAGTTGTTTCACAAAGACACATTCAGATCTGCTTTTTATATATTTATGTAAAACAGTGGTTGTTTACAAAAAAAACTCATAAAGCAATTCCGAAACTGTCTTTTTAAATAACTCCTTTAATAAAACATCGTTATTTTAAATAGAAAGATATCACTATTATAAAATTCTAGGCAAGGCTGATGAGCGTTACTTTCCAGCGGTATCTTGTTTTTAGTGTTTTGAAATGTATGGAGAAGAATTATACAAATTACAGTCAGAGTTTAATAAATGAACGTTTTTCCGTGATCTTTTGAGATTTTGCTGTACATGGGCTTAGCTAAAAAATGTCCTTTAAGACGTGTAAGTTAAGTTTTCCAAAAAGTGGTCCAAAGAACTGGATCCGGATGTATGAAAACGTTGCGAAAACATTCATACGAAAAAGTAACTGAAACAGATAACCTTCTTTTAGGAGTAACGGGTCATGTAGGCCTATACAGGCTTTCGATACTTAGTACCACTTAGCCGGATAGTCAATCCTTGCTTAGGGCCATGGGATGGGCATGTTAAGATGTCCGAGATGACGATAGTACCGCGGGACTCCTCGATACAACAAGAAATAAAAATAGGAAATCTGGACTGGATGGTTCCATAATTGAGTCAGATTCAGGTACTATTCAGGTCCCGAAATATAAAAGGGAGCAGTATCAGGGATCGTAATCAGGATCTGTTCCATGACTGCCATTGCATCTTAATCATTTCAAGGATCATTATGGGGTTCAGTTCCAGTACCGAAAGGTATATGTTGCAGGATCTGCTTGGAATCAGGAACAGTTCCAGGACTGATCAGTGTAAGGGGTTCAGTGCAGGGGTTCAGTGTAAGTTCTGATGTAGATTCGGGATCAATTCCAAGGCCGGTACGGTTTTAGGAGTCGTTATACCCGTTATAGCCGTTATGTATACAATTTCAGTATCGGTAGGGTAAATGTACCGATAGTGGTGCAATTTGTAGGGGTACAGATCCCTACTAGCAATGAGAATGAAAAAGTGTGCGACTTTCAGGCGAGGGGCATGTAGAAGCATGGGGAGACGGTTGGAAATTCGCGGAATTGCTCGGAGGCGCGAGCGTGTTTTGGTTTCTACACAGTTTTTGCACTCACACAATTACACATGTGTGAATGTGTGCGTTCACTTTCATCCTGCGCGCTCAGTTTGGTTTTCTCGCAGCGGCATGCGGGTATCGGTGTCTCGCTCGCACTAGTGCAGCGAGTGTTCCTCTGTGCGCTCCCTTTCTTGCTACCACACGAAATCGTCAGTTCAGCTCAAGCGTTCGCCGTGAAAGGCTGCGCGCGTGTTAGCCTAAGTCCCGGGCGATCGAAGTTTCGCTAAGTGTTGAAGTGTTGTGCACATTGAAATGAAGCTGCGCTTTTCTTTCACCATTAAACTGAAATGTGTGATTTGCGCTGCTCTATTTCAATGTTTTTTTTGCTGTTTTGAACATCAACTACGGGATCCACGCAGTTAGACGGCTATTTAAAATACGACGATTTTTTTATATAATGAATGTGTGTGGTTTGAAGCAAGATTGTGTGAAGCAATGTATTTAAATGTGCTTTTATTTGCAATAAAAGTGATAAAATGCAAACCAAGTTTGATGTGTTCAAGTTTTTGTTTTGATTCGGGTGCACCAAGTCCGAATGAAGGGAAGCGCACAGCGCGCTACGAAAGAAACGAGCGGGAGGGGGTGTCAGTCCAGCGCAGCGCAATTCGCTGGAATCAAGTGCCCGCTTGGCAAAATGTCGCGCGACATGCATGCTTGAAATCGATGCTTGTTAACATTTTATTTCAAGCATCGTGAGTGTCCCAGCGTGAGCGCTGAGCGCACCTCCCCTCATTCTCAATGCCGCGTTTTTGGTTAATCCTCGCTCCCACCCTTTCTTTCCTTCTCCTCAACGAACCCACCATTCCCGCGAGCGTAGACCGATCAAAAAATTCTAGGAAATTCGGACAGTAAGTGTGCAGTTCACAGAGCTATTCGGGAATATTTCAATTCATGATGGTGCGTGCTAGACGAACGAAACGTTGGCTGCTTGCTCCACCGATGGCGCGTGCTGTTGGAAGAAAAACACTTGCGGTTGGATGCGTTTTCCTGAGGAATGAAAGATATATCGAGCATTAGAATGGTGAACAAAACTAGTACTTTTTAAAACTTACCGATCACGAAGATATTTTAAATTGAACTGCAACTCTGTATGCCCTATCCATCTGCTTTGATCTGTTATCAGGAGCTTTGGTGATGAAACAGCTAGGTGTGATAGAAAATAATAGAAGAATAAACAAACATTAAAAGCAGTACGATTGTTAGAACACAAACATCATTTGGAAGATTCTTCTTATGCATACACTTACCCGTAGATCAAGTAACAAAACAAACTGCATTTACGCCTGCGTTGACATCTTTCATGATTTACTTAACCACTTTTCTATAAACATTTTATAATTTTCGCTGCATCTTCCGGCACCGATCCTTTCCAAATGAAATTTGCATTCGTTCTGGCAATGAGTTTCGAACGATCAAAACACAACGCGAGAGTGAAGAACACAAAGTAAATGGCACTATGTACAAGTGTTGATCATATGGTCAAAATAAAGTATAATGGAATTTATTTTACTTCAAATGAATTGATTTTATTCTGATTTACATTTCAACTATTGTTATCAGCCTAGTTGATAATGTTGAAAATTTTAATGAAGTGAAAACATCATTACCAGATAAATGAAACGATAATCGACGCTTTTTGACCATATCGAATTATGATCGTCTTTACACATAGTGTCATCTCTGGCGCTTCAGGGTCTCACGCTCAGAGCAAAAATTCTCGCAACTTCGCAACGGTGGGAGCGTTCAGCTGTGGAGGGCTGGAGGAGTGCGAGTGTGTGTCTCATGCACACAGCGAAATTTTGGTCAACACCTCGATGGTGGGAGCGTTTTTCCATGGGATGGGGTAGTGGAGTGCGAGTGTGTCGCATGATTCCTTCAAAACTAGGGCCAAGGGGTAGCGAGAGGCATCAAAATGAGTTACTCTTTGCCAAGCGGGTGGGAGGGGGTACCAGTTCAGCGCAGCGCAAGCCGAAAGAAACGGGGAGGAAGGGATATGATGCCTACTAGCAATGAGAATGAAAAAGTGTGCAACTTTCAGGCGAGGGGCATGTAGAAGCATGGGGAGACGGTTGAAAATACGCGGAATTACGCGGAGGCGCGAGCGTGTTTTGGTTTCTATACAGTTTTTGCACTCACACAATTACACATGTGTGAATGTGTGCGTTCACTTTCAGCCTGCGCGCTCAGTTTGGTTTTCTCGCAGCGGCATGCGGGTATCGGTGTCTCGCTCGCACTAGTGCAGCGAGTGTTCCTCTGTGCGCTCCCTTTCTTGCTACCACACGAAATCGTCAGTTCAGCTCAAGCGTTCGCCGTGAAAGGCTGCGCGCGTGTTAGCCTAAGTCCCGGGCGATCGAAGTTTCGCTAAGTGTTGAAGTGTTGTGCACATTGAAATGAAGCTGCGCTTATTTTTTATCGTTTATCCTAAATGTGTGATTTGCGTTGCTTCATTTTAATATTTGTTTGCTGTATTGAACATCAACAACGGTATCCATGCAGTTAGGCGACTATTTTAAATACGGCGATTTTTTTATATAAATAATGTGTGTGATTTTGTGGCAAGATTGTGTGAAGCTATGTGTGAAAATGCCCCTTTATTTGCAATAAAAGTGATAAAATATAAACCAAGTTTGATGTGTTCAAGTTTTTGTTTTGATTCGGGTGCACCAAGTCCGAATGAAGGGAAGCGCACAGCGCGCTACGAAAGAAACGAGCGGGAGGGGGTGTCAGTCCAGCGCAGCGCAATTCGCTGGAATCAAGTGGGTGGGGGTACCAGTTCAGCGCAGCACAAGCCGAAAGAAACGGGAAGGAAGGGGTATGAGGAAAATACGATGAAACAGCGCGAGCGAGCGTTCTTTACAGCAAGAGCGCTTCCCCGACAGACAAAGAGAACGAAATTTTCAGGCGAGGGGTAGGTAGAAACACGCGGTGGGGGCCCGGCCCAAGATCGGATTCAAAGTCCGTTGTTTTTTTATTATTATTATTATTATTATTTATTAATCTTCAACGGGCCGTATGGCCTAATTAAGATGTAACAGTTCAATACAAAAAAAAAATACATAGCAAAACAAGATTTGCATCGCAATTCACTGCGGCCACGGCAAAAGCCGGAGACGTTCCTTGAAGCACTGAGTTGAGATGTCGAAGTCGAAGCAATCCGAGACAGTGTTGAAGACAGCCGACATGCGGAACATAGGGTCTGACCGACCAGCACTGGAACGGGGTTGAGCGAGCCGTAGAGTTTCTCTAGACCTAAGTGTTCGGGATGGTGCATACCCAAGTAACAAAATCGACATGCTTTCTCATTCTACCCAATAGATCAGTAAACCTGAGAGAGCGAGAAAGCATGTCGATTTTGTCGCTTGGTAGATATCGACTCGATGCAACAATGGCGATGAGTCGATAGAGCCATTTAGCAATCCAGCGATGAAAGAACACTGTGCATTGCGTCTTCTAACCGAAAGAGGTTCAAGGCCTAGAAGACGGCACCGCGCAGCATACGGAGGAAGATTATTGCGATCCTGCCAGGGAAGTAGGCGTAGGGCATATCTCGTGAGCTTACGTTGAATCGCCTCAATTCGAGCAATTGAAGAAGCGGTAGTTGGGCTCCAGACTACGCACGAATATTCCAGAACCGAACGAACGATACAGTTGTACACAGCTTTGATGCACATGGGGTTGCGGAATTCATTAGTTGTCCGGATAACCACGCCAAGTAATTGATTTCCTCTGGCTACAACGTCATCGATATGCTGTTTATAGTTCAAACTAGAGTCAAGCAGAACGCCCAGGTCTTTGGCATAATTTTGTGCCGTCCATGAAGTAGGTCCCAGTCACTGGGCTCCTGCATCGACTAAAAGACACACAGTAGCATTTCTCGATGCAGATAGTCAGTCCATTACGCTTGCACCACGAACAGAAAATTTCGATGCAGTCTTGTAGGAATGTACAATCACCTGTGTTGTTAATAGGCGCAAAAATTTTTGCGTCGTCGGCAAACAGACTGATACTGTCGAGAGGTAAAGCGAGGGTAACATCGTTGATAAACAATATGAAGAGAAGCGGGCCAATGTTGCTTCCTTGTGGCACACCCGAGCTGCTGACTATTTCTTTGGACATGTGCTTATCAATTTTCACGATGTATGTGCGATTAATTAGGTACGACTTAAGCCACTGTACGAGCGGGCTGGGAACTCCTAGCTTATCGAGTTTAGCGAGAAGAATTGCGTGCGGAAGAGAGTCGAATGCTGCTTTTAGATCGGTATAAATTGCATCGACTTGAGCTCCGGCATCAATTTGACTAGTGCAATAGGTTACAAATTCAACCAGGTTCGTGGTAGTCGACTTTTTGGCACGAATCCATGTTGATACGGACTTAGGTAGCTGCGGCTTGCATGTAGCAGATTTTTGTATATCACTAGTTCGAACACCTTGGCAATGGCACACAAGGATGTAATACCCCGGTAGTTGATGGCATCTGTCCTGTCGCCCTTTTTGTAAATAGGAACCATCCAAGATTTCCTCCATGCTTTGGGAAAGTAGCCATTGGCTAGCGATGCATTGAACAATTTTGCAAGGATAGGTGCTACTGTCGTTTGACAGCGTTTCAGCACGGTAGAAGGAATTCCGTCGGGTCCAGGAGCGAAGGAAGGCTTTAGTTGCGCTAGGGCAGATAAAACGATCTCACTGTCGATGAAAGGAGTGCTCATGTTAATTGCTCCAGCCGGAGTGTTGACGAGAGCAGCATCAATGGTATCGGTATCATTCATGGCCGGTGAAAAGCAATCTGCGAAGCGATCCGCGAAGAGATTGCACATTTCATTAGTGTTGGCACTTGTTGCTCCTTTGTACGTAATGGATTTCGGTGTATGCGTGGATTTTGTTTTGCTGTTGTAGAAGCGCCAAAACGAGTCAGGCCACCTGCAGAGGTTACGTTGAATTTTACTCAAATATCTGCGATATCGAAACCTGTTATAGCTGCAGTATAAAGAGTGCGTGTCAAAGTAGATCGAGCGAGATCTTTGGCAGCGGCGCGTTTGGTAGTGACGATAAGCAGCTCTTTTTACACGTTTGAGTCGTTTGAGTGTGCGGTCCGCCCAGGGGGGGTTAGGTTTAGGACGCTGAACTGGGACGCATACAACAAAAGCTTGCAGCATGAAGGACGAGAATGAACATACTGCTTCGTCAAGTGAAATAAAATTGGAACAATGAAAGCTATTGTTAAACATTGATATCATGTCGTTCAGTTTCACATAGTCAGCTTTAGCAAAGTTATAACGATAAAATGCGGTTGTCGTCGAGTTTTGTCGAGTCGTCGAATTGCGTCGGGTCGACGAGTTAATACGTATATTGAAGTCTAACGCCGGATGGTAGGAGTCAAGAGGTACAAGCGGAACAACACTTGGAAAGACAGGCGAACACAATTTAGCTGCAGCATTGTTAGCGTAGAGCAGGTCAAGCATGCGTCCGTGTGAATTATTGATGTGATTAAGTTGCACTAATCCGTTAAATTTAAATCCATCCACAAAGGTGTTGTTGGCCAGTGAGCGCGCAGTTGGTTCATAGTGCGTGATTGATGAGTATGCTGGCGAGGACGAAGGATCAGCTGTGGACCAGCTTATGCTAGGCTGATTGAAATCGCCAATAACAAACAGCAGATCCGAAGGCTTCAGTGTGAAAGTGAAGCTGCTGATACAATCATGTAGAGAGCGAAGAGTCGATATCTCGGAGCTAAGCTGCGGTGGAATGTATACTACCATGACGTACAGATGTGCGTTATTACAGGCGACGCGCACACAAATATACTCGAGAGAACGATCACGGGAAGGTAATTCTATCGACTCGTATGCGTTAGAAACGGCTAGCAAAACACCACCACCGCGAGAGCTAGAGCCGCTGAGAGAGCGATCACAGCGGTAAACAGAGAAGTTGTTGTTGAAGAGAAGAGCAGATGGAATGTTGTCAACAAGCCAAGTTTCCGAGAGTGCGATGAGATCGAAGTCAGCCTCCGATACAGCTAAGTGAAATTCTTTTGTTTTAGTACGCAAACCTCTAACGTTTTGATAATAGCAGCTTAAATACTCAGCGGTAGCGTTGTCATTGTGGCGGTTGGATAAAGCGGGTAAACGGTAAGTCAATTGAGCTGCGTTGTCAGAGCATGAGGCTTGGCGTGTTTGTTGCGTGCAATGAGCGGAACTTCGTCTAGTTGAGAAAAAAGCGATCGATTGTAGACTGGTGTAGATGCGGAGATGAAGCACGGTGGTTTTGGGGCGGTCCAGAAACAAGTGTTGAGTTGGGTGCTTCCAAGGTATCATTCACCGGGGGGTGACACTGTTGTGATGATGTTGTTTCAGGATCAGGTGGAGTAGACGTGCGTGCGGCTAAACGGTGAGTCGTTGTTGGTGTGCGTGTGGTGTAGCGGTGTTCAGTACTAGTAGCTGGTGTGCGTGTAGTAAAGCGGTTTCGGGTGGCTATAGGAGATGAGGTTTGGTGGTCGTGTTGACGGGATTGAAAAAACTCACGTACACCGATACCGACGGGCCAGGTGGATGGTGTGAGTGCCGCATCTCGAAGGATAGCCGGTACCCTCACTTTGAATGAAAGCCAATTCATGCTGTCCACACTAACCCCTCTTCTATAACGCAGGCTAACCCCTCTTCTATAAAGCAGGCAATACGCTATAACGTCATCGGTGGCTAAGCGACGCTTTACAGATGCGACCACTTGTTCCACGGTGACGGCCGTTGATAAGCGGGATAGGCGGATCCAGATCCTATCTGTGAATGGCTCACGAGGTGCAGCTTGAAGCGGTGATGATAACGGATCGGTTCCCACCAGTTCATGCGGTTGTGTAGATGCCGGCTGGACGGCAATCGTGGTGTTGGTGTATGCGTTTGGCGATGACGCGGCACAAAGGGTGTTGCCGCGACTGTTTACAATTTTGTTTACACCAGGAGATGCCGAATCCTCGATTATACGCCTCCGCTTTCTACCAGTAGCTGGTCGAGGATCAGAGTTCCGATTGTGAGGCGTGGATGCAGTTTGAAGGAGGGTAAAACCACTGCGAACTTCGGCGACAATAGGCTCAACGAGCTTGCCAATAGCTGCTACAGCTGAGTTGAGGGCGGCTTGGAAACCGACCTGGGCGCCTATTTCTTTTACCGAACGGCAGCGCGGATTTTTAAGTATGTTAGTGCAGCCAATGCAGCTCCAGTGCAGGTCGACATTGGACAATACTGCGTCAATCAGCTCGGGGGCAATTTGCAACAGCCGCGGTGGAACGTAGCGTCACAATATGCACAACTGATGATGCAGTCGGTGGCCTCTAGCGGTTCAGCACACGAGAAGCAAATAGCCGCCATCGCGAAATCACGCGTAATCACAGCACAACACTGCTAAGCCGAGCAGGAAAAAACAGCAGGAAACCACAGTTGTGATGCAACTAAACAATTCGCCAAGACGAAGCGATGATGTTAAACAGTTTAATAGTCCGTAGAAAAGGCAACAATGCGATGCGACGCAGAAAACACAAGAGAATTATTGAAAAATCACGGAGCGCGACGGAAATGCGGCCGAACAATTAAACGTCAAACGTCAAAATCGAAAACGTTTTAAGCTCGAAATTAAAAATGGCGGATGGAGCGCTCCCTGGGAGAGGAGTGCGCTCTCTCGTTTGCATTCAAAATACACGGTACGCTCTCTCGAATTCGCGAGGTTGTTTTCTTTCATTGTGTGAGTGAAACATCGCGGATCTTGCAATGGTGTGCGTGTCGTAGCTTGCTGCGTTTATTCAAAGCTGTCAAATCAAACTTTGTTTACATTTCATATCGGCCAAATAGTTGAACGCGTCGGAGTTATTTGAATAGTGGAACTGGAAAAGGAAACAAAAGTTAGTGAAAAACATTACAAATTATTTTTAGTTTAATGGTTTACATGGAAGAATGTTGACTAACCTCTAATATAGTATTTTACAGCCGTGCATCGTTTGTGTGTTTGCAAAACAGTGATATTGTCCTGGAAAGTAAGAAGTAAAAGTGAGTAATTTTATTTGTTACTATTAGAAGGAAGGAAATGAGTTTAATATGTTAATTAAACATTCATTTACTACAGATGTCGACACCCGCAAAGCATTTGTTTTGTGACCAAAATATGGTGGAATCGCAAAATGAACCGCTGGAACCTGCTGTGCCAGTTATAGTGCATGGACCAACTGTTATGCCCTTATCGAGCGTACCAACTGGCCGACCAAGATGCAAAGTGAATCGAGCTAATCGAGAATCATCCGTAACAAGTGTTGCTGAAGTTGTGTCTCCTGTTACTACGCATTCTATCGGTAACATATACGGAATGCAGCCATCGACGTCGGCAATCAATGTGAATTCTGCTGCCTCATCCGTTGTTCCTTCGATTAATTTGAATACGGCAGCTTTGCTTCCTTCTGGGACCGTGATCCGGATGTAGCAGATTTACTGCTAACAGTAGGTCACATCTAACTTAGCATTGCCAAAAGCCAGGTAAAAAGACGTTAACCACCAGAAGCGCAAGCGCATAGCCAGCAGCCAAGTAAAGAAACATTAAACACCAGAAGCGTAAACGTTCTCGTGTTTTACCCCAGAACATAAATAAGGAAAACGCGCCACAGATAAGCAATTAAACTTCCGTAAAACCCAGGCATAAACAGGAAAACGTTCGCTACATCCACAATGCACGGATAGTTGATAAAACACAGGCACACTAGGTATAATTTAAGAAACACCTGTAAAAAACCCAAACCCGGAAAACCAAGCGAAAGCTCACATTTGACAAACATCTGGTTGCCAAATGTGTCACAACTTTCACACCATATTTGTTATAAATAAAGCTCGAACTGATGGAGAAGTCAGTTCACCTTCCATAGACACGTAGATCACTCGTGTTCTGGTGCATCTCACCAATTTGCAGATTCCGCCGAAGGCTCTGCTCACATTTGATAATCATTTTTGGTTATCAGCTGTTCAGTCGGTTGACCGATCAGCATTACCCTCATCGAAATAAAGTGCACGTTTGCACTAGTTCCACCCAACTTCTCCCACGGTGTCCGTTTCCGCCTCGGTCATCAACTCGACGCGCAAGGTCGATCCAGTCCGCGATTCCGCCGACGTAAGCAAGTGCTTCTTTTCGGACTTAGCGTAAGTGTGAACAGGTTGACGTAACCGATACGCGACGAATGTGTTTACATTTTGGTGTCGCGTTCCGTACGATCCCCTTTCCTCGTCTCACACCCTTTCACTGTGCTCCGCGCATTGACTCACCGAAATGGTTTGAGAAGCGCGGACGAACCTACCACATGGCGACCGTGACAGCGTAGCAAAAACAAAGCTACAAGAACAATAAAGTGCAGTGAAAAAGCAAAAGTGCAGTGCTGTGTAAAAACTCTTGTTGTGAGTACTTACCTTACCACATGCCCCAAAAATCTAAAAAAAAAAACAGTGCCAGTTAAGTGCAAATACACATTGTTGTGAAAATCTATCTTAAAATGCAAAAGTGATCAATGCCTAAATAATCAGTTTTTAGACCTTGAATTTCAACTCTAAATGATGCATCAAAACGCTAACTTAGCAAAACAAATACAAAGTGCAACCAAGTTAAAGAAAAATGGGTAACGATGCTTCCAAATCCGAAAGCAAATACCAAGGGTGATAATGACCTTACAATTATCCAGACCCAAAATGTTCACTCAGAGCAACACGAAAGCCACGATATGAAACTGAACATTGTGCTGATATTGCTTTCAATCATACTCATCGAAAAGATCGTAAAAGTAATCTTCAGAATAGTGAAAATACAAGCTCAAAACGATGCAATGAATAGATTACAACTGCCTAAATAGTTTGCGTTTTGACAATCAAAACATGTCTTACTGCAAGTGATACAAATTTTAAAAAAGAAAAGACAATAGAGTGGATGGAAGAACCACGAACCACGAGAGGTGGCCAGCGTGATTTTATGGAAAAGTTCCCAACGTGGAAGACAAATGATCAAGGCGAGCTTACTGCCTGATCTGGAATGACAGGCGAGAATGGACAGAAGTCCCAACCCAGAAGTTACACCGAGTGATATCAACTGATGACATCGTAAGAAAATACTTCAAGCTCCGAGTTTATATCAAGCCCCGAGTATACACCATGCGCCGAAAGATGATCAGCGAGCAGCATCATCAGCAGCAACGAAAACAAATACATGTTATGTATTCAAAGAAGGTATTGTAAACCATATCCTCATATCAAAATCATCATCGAAAACAAATCAGGATTAGGCTACCCTTGCTATTAGAAACAGACAAACTACCTGAATGCCTGAAACGAACATCAAAAATAATTATTAGCACAAGTTCCATGTTTTACTACATAATTTCATTTACACCAGAAATGAGACGCTAAATGCAACCTCAAACGACTTACGAAAGCAAGTCAGACTTTAGAGTTTGCGCTGCATTAAATATGCGAAATTTCAAAATAAACATAAAAGAAACGAGAATTATCAACAACTAGATTCAAATTATCTATTGCCAACAATGAAAGAATTAGTTAATATATCTATTTCCGACAAATTGTTGTAAATAATCCAACTAGATGGATTGCGTAACAGACAAAAAGGTTTAGATTAATTCGAGATATGACTCTTTCGAACCTCTCTTTTACCATATGAGTGCAATACCGATAATACAGCAAATAGAGAGACAATATTAATGACGAGAAATACTTTTTATAAGTTAACAAGAATGAATTAGAAATTTCGAAAATAAAATATCGTTCAAATTAAGAATTTAGAACGTCAAAAAACTAATACCAAAATGAACTCTCTAGAAATTTTGAAGACGGCAACAAGCCTCATACCATCTTTCAATGGTAGAGAAGACGAAGCTGAAGCCATGCTAGTAGCATTAGAAACTCTTAAAGAAGCTGTAGATGAACAACATCACCACCTTATCATGAGAATTGTTCAATCGAAATTAAAAGGACAAGGAAGAAAGATTGTAGGGAAATTGGTAAACAGCATTGACGACATTCTGATAAGAATCAATGCACATTTTAAGAAAACTGAATTACCCGAAGACATTGTAATAGCCATCTATGCCCTGGAAGCAAAAATTCACAGTGAAGGATTTTGGTGAAAAAGTTCAAGACTTAGCAGAAGAACTAGAGCAGGCTTACCTAAACGAAAATGTCGCCCCGGAGTTGGCTAGCGAAAAAACCAACAGGATAGCAATGAAAGCTTTTGGAAAAGGGTTAATAAACGAGATCCATCAGGCAATAGTTCTGTCAGGTATGATTACTACCTTAGACGCTGCAATTAAGGCAATTGTCAATATCGACAATATAAATAAAAAATCGCAAGAAATGAATCATGATCACAAGCAAAGCAGTCAGGGAACCCGATATAATAGCTCATACCAACTTCAGGCAAATAACACGAGAAACAACGATCATCGTTCAAACAATAGCAGCTGGAGGTCTCAACCTCAGCAAAGCAATAATAACTGGAGAACTCAGGCTCCACAGAACAGTAACTGGAGAAATAAAAATGTAGGAAATGTTCAAAATAGACATCCTAGCGAGACAAACGGGTATAATATCCAAAATAGAAAACCCACTAGCAAAAATATTTTAGAGCAACGCGATCCGAGAAGAGCAATTTATTGTGCTCAAGCAAATGATCAGCTCTCAGAAGAAACAGAAAACATAGTGGACCGAATCCCACTAACACAAAACAATAATGATACTAATCAACGGAATAAAAATCACATTTACAATCAAAATGATAGAGAATATATAAACATTGATGAAAATAACAATCAAGTGCAATTTGAACAAGATTATGTAGAGTTCAACAGCAGAACAAGCTATGAAACTAAATCTTATGAACATATGAACGATCAAATAATTTATGAAGTAAAAAGGCCAAGTAATGACTCAGAAAGAATTATTAAAGAAAATGAAGAGATAGCTAACGAAGATCGCGAAGAACATATAAACAATCAGTATGAGAAAGAATGCGAAAATTGTATGCAAACTATACTCATTAATGAAGTTGTTCAGAGAAATATTATTGAGAAACCAATGAACGACCCAACAGAGGTTATAAAACTGCTAGATAGCGTAGAAAGAAACAATGAGACGAATTGTAAAGACAGCCATGCAACTGAGCAGAATAATGCAAAGAAAAGAAAACTTAGCATGAAATCAAAAAAGAAGAAAAATTGAAGCAAGTAATCAATCATATTACCAGGATATAAAGGCTGAGAAAAATAAAAAAGTCACATTTAGTGAACCAAGAAATATTGTTGCTTACGAAAAGTATCTCAAAGAACTTTTAGAACATTTGCATCATACTATCTCAATGATAACAATTAAAAATTCTAGAATCGTAGAATCCTCAATAAATGAACCTAACAAACGTATCAATGCGATATCAAACTGTTACATTCCCCATTTAAATATCAACGATATTGTATCTCTAGATAATAAATCAATGTACATAAAATATTACCCACCTTAACGATATGAAATGTCAATAAGTTTTTTCAAACAAAAATATTAAACTTACACAAAAAACGTATTAGAAAAAAAAATCAACAAAAATCGAGCAATTAAAATATGACAGAATAACTTCATTTCATTACGTTATTCTTCCGAAGGGTGGAGGTGTAGCAGATTTACTGCTAACAGTAGGTCACATCTAACTTAGCATTGCCAAAAGCCAGGTAAAAAGACGTTAACCACCAGAAGCGCAAGCGCATAGCCAGCAGCCAAGTAAAGAAACATTAAACACCAGAAGCGTAAACGTTCTCGTGTTTTACCCCAGAACATAAATAAGGAAAACGCGCCACAGATAAGCAATTAAACTTCCGTAAAACCCAGGCATAAACAGGAAAACGTTCGCTACATCCACAATGCACGGATAGTTGATAAAACACAGGCACACTAGGTATAATTTAAGAAACACCTGTAAAAAACCCAAACCCGGAAAACCAAGCGAAAGCTCACATTTGACAAACATCTGGTTGCCAAATGTGTCACAACTTTCACACCATATTTGTTATAAATAAAGCTCGAACTGATGGAGAAGTCAGTTCACCTTCCATAGACACGTAGATCACTCGTGTTCTGGTGCATCTCACCAATTTGCAGATTCCGCCGAAGGCTCTGCTCACATTTGATAATCATTTTTGGTTATCAGCTGTTCAGTCGGTTGACCGATCAGCATTACCCTCATCGAAATAAAGTGCACGTTTGCACTAGTTCCACCCAACTTCTCCCACGGTGTCCGTTTCCGCCTCGGTCATCAACTCGACGCGCAAGGTCGATCCAGTCCGCGATTCCGCCGACGTAAGCAAGTGCTTCTTTTCGGACTTAGCGTAAGTGTGAACAGGTTGACGTAACCGATACGCGACGAATGTGTTTACATTTTGGTGTCGCGTTCCGTACGATCCCCTTTCCTCGTCTCACACCCTTTCACTGTGCTCCGCGCATTGACTCACCGAAATGGTTTGAGAAGCGCGGACGAACCTACCACACGGACCATTGCACCATCCACGGCAGGTGCTGTAACATCCGTAGTAGCATCGACGGGAAAAACACCAACGTCAGCCACGTATAGCGGAGGAAATTATGGCTTGCAGCCTTCGTCGTATGCTGCTGTACCTTCAAGTATCTCGTCGGTTAGAATGCCTAGGGCATTTATGTTTCCATCAGGAAACATGATCCGTTTCCCTGCACCAACGGTATCTGTGCACGGTTCAGCAGCAGTGCCTACGTCGGGAACAAGTACGGCATGGCATATGCAGCCATCGACGACTACTACAACAGTAACATCATACTCTGAGCCTACGGTAGGAATGCCGACCTTAGCTAGGCTTCCTTCTGGAACCATGGTTCGGATCGTGACACCGTCGATGTCTGCGCATAGTGCATCCACTGTGGCTAAATCGGGAACGACAACGGCTTGGCGTATGAAGCCATCGACAACTGCTGCTACAGTATATGTCCCATCATACGCTGGGGGTCAAGTGAAAGTGGCTACAACGGATGCATTCCATACTGGAACCGAGGTTAAGCCCTTTTTAAAATCGGTGTCTTCGCATGGTGCGTCGGTAACGCCTGCGCCTGAAACACGATCCACGTCCAGTTATGTGGGGTCTGAGCCTTCAGTGTGTATAAAAACACCATGTGTGCTTCCTTCAGGAACCATCATAAGGCAAATTGGACCATCGGTATCAGCGCAAAGTGTGTCTGTTGGGCTATTGCCTCGATCAACTACAACAACGCCAGCCACTTTTCACTACAACGCTGCAGTTTCTAACAAGCAAATGTCGCCCGCTGCAGAAGTTTCATTTCTTTCTTCCGCCATGCCTTCCATACAAATTATCTCTTCGGAAACCGAGATTCGGACCATACCACCAGCAGCGCCTACACAAGAAACACCGGTATTGGCTTCGAAGGGTGCGGCACCAGAAACCATTGCAGATTTAAATTATCCCGATTATTTAATGCCGCCATTGGCGACGTCTAGCAGAGCTGCATCCGATGAGTCTACGGTGAAAAAAATTTCATTCACAGAAACAGTAAACTTACCTCGTGTTACTGGGTCGCCATCGGACTTGAAAACTGCGTTTCCTTCGTCGAAAACGGCCACGGTAAAAACAAGCACATTGCCCATTGTTTCGCCGACTCAGCATGATTCCGTTGATATGGTTGATCGAACAAATTCTAATGATGAGCCGATAGAATATGATGATACAGTGGAGCACAGCAACATAACAGAACCCGTTCGTGAAAATCAGAAGCAGTGCGAACGAGTACACACATGCTGTTCCTTGTGTCGTGCGAATCGTAAAAAAACAGAAACAAGAATTTCACAAATGTTTGTAATGATTAGTGATATGTTCAATATCTTAAAACCTATGGCAAATGCACGGCTTAACGCGCTTTCGCTTGACATCGAAAAAATCAAAAGTATTGATGAATTAGCTGAGTTGGATAGCAAATTAAATGACAAGCATTTTTTCTATGCAACAACTCAGCGCATAGATGCTGATATAAATGCTGAAGATGCAAATAGTAGGATACATCAAGCTCTTGATAGACTTTTCGATAGAAATTTTTTTGCTACATTCAGTTGGTCGGGAAGAGGTAACCCAGAACCGAAACACAAATTTAGTGAATTTCAAAATGTGTTACGGCTTTTTCAATCAATAGCAACAAATCACTTTGGCATAGAGGTCGATTATTCTTATGTTGAGACTTACATTCAAGGTAAATTGAAACATGCACCGGCAAGAACGAACTTAAATGAATTTAAAACAACTGCAACGAAACGCAAGCGAAATTAACCATTAACCGAAATTAACATTAAGGTGAAGTCAACTGAACGGACTGTGATGTACATACAAATATTATCTTCCAAGTCATTAAAGCTAAATTTTAGACAATAGAGAATTAGTACAATAAGCTGAAGTCATCTGAACGAACTGTGATGTATATACAAATATTATCATTTAAGCTATTTAAGCTAAATATTAGACAATAGAGAATTAGTACAACAAGATGAAGTTATCTTAACGAACTGTGATGAACTGTGATGTATATACAAATATTATCATTTAAGCTATTTAAGCTAAATATTAGACAATAGAGAATTAGTACAGTAAGATAAAGTAAACTGAACGAACTGTGATGTATATACAAATATTTACCTTTGAACTATGTTAGCGAAATCTTAAAAAAGGCTGTATGTTTAACATTTCTCTTGTTGAACAACAAAAATGATTTATTTTCCAATAGGCTAAGAAAAGTTAAATAGCCGTACAAAGACCGAATATTAATGATAGAAACTGCGATATTTGTTAAAGCTATGAGCTATGATTAAATGAATTACTAATTTATTATATAAGTGAATTCAACGGATACGGGTAACATATAGAAATAAAATTATCAAACAAACCAAAATCTGTTTAATTTTTTCATATCATAATGCGTGTAAGCTTTTGGGTTCGAGCTTAACTTTATTACTTTATTATTGCTTTATGCTTTATTAATCCGAACTGGCGAATTGTTGCGAGAGAAGTGGCCGAGCGATCGGCGCATCCGATCGCTGCTTCCTCATTCGTCCTGCACTAAACTAATCTAATTCTAATTTTATATACATACAAATACGCTCTGTCTATTTACTCTATACCACAAGGTGATATCCACTTTAGGTGGTGTATATGAGAGTGGCATTGAGATTGCGGCATCTGATCAGAAAAAATCACCCTTCAAGTTAAATATCAAAACAAAGGTTAGCTGAACAATAAATAGTTGTAAATAGTTATTTATTTATATTTTTACAATAAAGTATGGAGCATAGGTACAAACAATAATCTATTATCACTTATATTAATTGCTACCATTTTACATTTAAAATCTGATTGTAAAAATACCATTTCATTTGTGGAAAGATGGCACATATTCGCTTCAAACATATCTATCATCCACCTAGAGGAGTGGTATGTGGTACTTTCATCTATTTCACTAAAAGCCTTGCCGCTAATGTACATAACTGATCCTTCCATTTTTGCACTGGTATATTGAACTATATAATCATCGTGAGTTAAAAACCAATTGGATTGCTTACTGGGATAAAGAGTAATAATCGAATTAACGTGTGCAACTACACCATTACTTTTAGATTCAATGTAAGGAAAAGGTGAATTTTCACTGCTTGACGAGCGTGTTGGAATCTGTTCAGATATCCTGTTCGCCGTCTGCACCAAAACCTTATGTCCATTTCGTAGGGTTTTACCCACATCCTGTAATTTAGCTTCATAGCGATACGAAGAAAATTTAGGAAGTGGTCCAAATTTGTTCACATCTTCGAAAACATGCAATAAATTATGCACATTACTGGTTATCCGATGTTCCCCGTAAATAGTACCATACTGTACAACAAACTGTTTAAGCATAATATGTGCAGCTGGCCAATGTTCTTTGTAAGAATCAGAAGGGAATAGTCTTATCGCACTAAAGTATAACATGAAATGTTCATACTGTTCTTTTGTTAACACCTCCTTCAACACTATGAAACTAGCATAGTTCAAAAACATATTGAATTCACTGGCTTTCCAAAAACCGGTATCTTCAATACTACGTAATTTGCGGTGAAACTCTAAAGGAATTTCCACCTTGTCAAGAATGTTATTGATCCTATCAATTGTTTCTTTACTCCATTTCGGACCACTACCTAACTTGCCGGATTTCCAGCCGTTTATTGACGTTCGTGTAACTCCGAAGTCAATCAGATGCAACAGATCTGCAATAATAACATTCTTGATGATATCGAAATGGAGAAGCTTAATAAGTGGCGTTGTTTCCCTGTGATGTTCGCCGTAGTTACAGTTCCTAAAGTTTTCGTGCGTTCTCGGCGGTGCGTCTATGTTGGGAAAACACATCACTCTTGCAGTTTTGTTGAATTTTCCTTCAACGGTACATTTCTGGCAACCATTTTTGTGATTGAAGTATGCTACTCCTGAAAAAAAAAAGACAAAAAGAAAGGTAATATTAGTTATACATGTCACAATTTTGGCTGGACCGTAATGGACATCTTTTTTTAAATAAACATGTTGTCTTTTTTACTAGATTTTCAACAACCTACCTTTAATAAAAGCTCGTGCAGGTGAGTCAGCGATGAAAGCCCAAACGCGTACTGTGATCAGCTTATTGGCTATTACAATGCCAGTCTCCATTAATTCGTTGAGCTCATTTACAAGAGGTTCAAGGTATTCCTTCAGGCTTGCGGGTTTTGATTCTCCCAAAAAATTTCCAACCATTAATACTGGAACCTCGGGCATCTCTTCAATGCTCATTAATATTGGCCAAAACTGCTTACGAGAACTTTTGTGTAATGGCAGTCCATCGATGGAGAAGTTTAATGAAATTTTGTTGACTCTTGGTTGAACATTACCAAATTGTTTGACAAGAGCTGCTTTTATTCATGGATACCAAAATTCTCCTCCTGCTATTTGCTTTATTTCTCGTCCACATTGCTTTGTTCTAAGCAGTGTTCGTGCATCTTTGGGCAGCTTTTAACTGGTTGTATCGCGTAATATTTCTAACAGTCCGTTGAGAGCCGTATGCGTCTGATACGTTTTCAAAGCCCAAATTCTGAGTCGTTCCGCCATCGCCTCACTGTTAGTTGGTGCGGTTTGCTGTGCACTATCGGAGCCCGTCTCTTCTATGTTTTCGGTGTCGTCTATATTTTCATAACTTTCTATATTGTCACACTCGTCGAAAATTATCCAATCACCAATGTATTATTCTTCAACGATCTGCTCTTCAACTGGGTAGCTGATACATTCTTGGTCACTTGTTGACGGCGATGCCATATTTTGGCTCTGTAGGTCATCGGACCTACTGCTGCTACTATCGTCAAACGTTTCTGCTTCGTATCGCTTGTTCATATTTTTGATTATTTTATACATCGAACCCGTTTCGCGCATCCTTTTATCTGAACCTTTTGGCACTCGCATTCTGTTTTCCGAACATGCTCCACGCTTCCTTTTTTCAGAATCACGATTTTCACTATTTTCACTGTTCTCAGTTTCACGGTTATCAATTTCACGATTCTCCATAGTTAAAATCCAGGCAAAATACAGTATTCGTAAGCTCCCAAAATATATCTTCAGTCTCACTTATTACAATTTGACTACACAAAAATGTTTAAAGGGAATACGAATGTTCAACTCCTAATGAAGTGACTGCCCGAATACAATTGACAGAAGTACAGTATGTGTTTGTTTTTATAAGCACGATAAAAGGTAAAACAATCGATATACCGATACTTTGACAGGTATTTTTTATGACAAGGTAAGGATAATAACCGATACTTTGTTAGGTAAAAATATATAACTAAGGAAAAATAAACATCGTACCCTTATTCGTGTACCAGAGTTTTTATATGATACGACAAACCAGGTACCAGAGGGGTACAAATAACACGTTTTTAACAACAACAACAAACAATATGTAATGTACAACAAGTAACAAACAAAAACTCACGTTACTTTTTCTTACCTTTGTTCACAAACACTGCACTTTCTTAAAACGTAGTTGCACACTCCTTAAATCATTTCACATATTTCACAAAACATTATATAACTAGCAAAACTTTAAATATCGAAAGCTAAAATAAACACTATTGAAAACACTTGTTTCACGCAGAAGCTAGTGGATTAAAGATAGAAAATTTTCGAAGTGTCAACTTGTCTGCGTCGCTGAAAATTTATTCACGAAAGTCAGAGTGAGAATGCTCGGGGTACTGCGATCAAAAGTTGTAAAAGCGAGACGGAGGAACGCACATGCAACGACGAGCACACCAAACTGAGCGCGCAGGCTGAAAGTGAACGCACACATTCACACATGTGTAATTGTGTGAGTGCAAAAACTGTGTAGAAACCAAAACACGCTCTCGCCTCCGAGCAATTCCGCGTATTTCCAGCCGTCTCCCCCTGCTCCTACATGCCCCTCGCCTGAAAGTCGCACACTTTTTCATTCTCATTGCTAGTAGGGTCGTGTATTTTAAAGGCTAGCAAGAGAGCGCATTCTCTCCGTGGTAGCGCTCCATCCGCCATTTTTAATTTCGAGCCCAAAACAACGGACTTTGGATCCGATCTTGGGCCGGGCCCCCACCGCGTGTTTCTACCTACACCTCGCCTGAAAATTTCGTTCTCTTTGTCGGGATGTGCATTAATAGATTTAAAGTGGTAGGAAGGTAAATTTATGAATATTTAAATGCATAGCAATTGGAATATGTTTTATCTTCGCAATCACAAGCATTTTTACCATAAAACACAAAAAATTGACGAAAAAAAAAGTATATTTTTATGACGACTTCGTTGTGTCTGTAATGGTGGCATGGTTCCTATAGTCGTCCTATTGTGTTACTATAGTGTTGGTAAATAAAGATACCTCAAAAACTGTGTATAATATACATGGAACTTAGTTTTGAAGCTGTTTTCATATGAATAGTAATAAATACATCCATAATATTTATTTCTCACATAATTTGACCGGAAAAACTGTATCAATTTGAGTCATGAACATATTAACAAAAAACAGTGTAACGACTGCAGTACCAAAGCTGCGAAAAATGTGCTTGATTCGAAGTCGATTTTTCACTCAGTTGGAATTGCGAATTTTGGCCTTTTTGAGTAAATTATTTACAGGAAACTCGTTTCTGTTGCTTATTTTTTTGAAAGCAATACGAAATGTTAACAATATCCCAGAAAAAAAATCTAAAATGTCCTGTTTTAACTAATTTTATAACTATGACCACTATAGAAACATGCCTGTTTTGTGTACCTATAGTGGCAAAATTGTACAAAAAACACATAAAAATGCGAAAATATGGTCAAAGGCCTATAACACCTACATATTACGGAAAAAAATCATTTTCAGTACAAGAATAAGTTCTATAAAATTTCAGGTTCAACACGGGTTCGGGATTAGACCCAGAATCGGTATGAATTATAAATCATTTTCTCTTAATGCATCACTTGGATTTAAAAACGACATGGAATTTGCGTTGTCTTTTAAGAAATCCGTAGCACGCAGGTTATTATGTATCCCAGACATTTTCTTGCATCACATAACCCTGTAACCGAGTCAAATTACAGTGGCCGGCAATATAAAGTGGCCACTACTTACAATTTTACATTTTTTCCATTTTTTCAGTGAAAAATGAAGTTATTGTACTGCTTTATTTTTTGAAACATTGTTCTTGATATGCTTAAGAATGCGCAGTACCATAGCATGACAAAAATGAGAAGTTTGCTTCAAGAAAAAATATTTTTTCCAAAATTGATCAAAATCACTGTGCCAAAATAAAGTGCCCACATTATTCATTCTACAGAAAATATTTTTCTGAACAAATATAACACCAAACTTATAATTTATGTGCGTTCCTCTCGCTTTACATGTTCGAGGATCTTTGGCGTATTTTTTCTAATTTTTAAAGGTTTATCTAGTTCTGCATCTAGTTTTTGCATCTGGTTCTTCTCAAGCATTATCAAGAGGTTTAAATTTAAATTTATTTGTTTGTGACACCAGTTTTATCCACCTTCGCACATAGAATCTGCCTCAAATTCTCGATGGAACCAAGATTTAGACTTCATCGAGGACATGCAAGGTGTTTTATACGATACTAGTTGAGAAATGTTTTTTGTATTGATTGTGTGTGTTGAGATGTTAGCCTGTAGGAACATGTTTTTAGTTTTCAAACCCCATTTTTTAAACAGAAATATCCCAAAGTATTGATGAAGAATGTTAAAAAAGGTATCAGGCATAGTTGTACTTTCGATTCACACCAGTTTTTACGCTACTCCTAAAGATAAACACCCCCTAGCTATCACATTGCAATTTTCTTAATTTACTGCCCGTTAGATGTGGCGTCCTTCAGCTTCCTCGCCCGAGCTACAGCAATCTAACAAAGCCAATTGGCTTCAATATGATCAAGAACAGGCAGATATATCGTTAGATTGTTTGGTTTTTGGACAGATGAGTCCAAATTAGAACTGATGTTCAAAAATAACTAGATGCTTTTGATCGTTTTTTTTTTTAAGAGCAAAAAATGATTGTGTTTATTCATACACTAGAGTACATCGATTGATTCAGTTCAGTTGACGAAATCTTATCTAGGTTTCCTGCCTGGTGGTGTTTACGCTAGGGGTTTGAACTTACAGCTCAAGCTTTTCTTTTGTTTTAGGAAGAAAATGAATGTTTTCCTTAATAACAGCACATATTGGCTATGTAAATGAAGCGTTTAGCTACTGTGAGGATAAAATCCATAATGAAATTGATAGGAGAAGAATATTTACAAAAGCTTACTACACTAACTACCCTAGCTTAACCTAACTTAATTGCGAACTAGGGTACTAAAATAAGTTCCTTATGCTATCCGAATCCGAATTTATACAGGTCTGTCGAAGTCGATCTAGGATATCCTGGATCTTCTCCGTTAAAATGGGCAAACCAGTTTGTGCATGCAGATCTGTGGTGGGGTACCGATTTGGCAAGTTCATTATTAATTTCAAAAACCTGTTTTGAATGGTTTGTAACGATTTAAAATTGGAATTTGAACATTTATGCCAAACGTTACATGCATAGGTTATCGATGGCAAAACAATCTGACTGTAAATAATCATTTTGTTTTCCAGTGACAAACTTGATTTGCGCTTGATGAGAGGGTATCTTTAACATCCAGGTTGCCTTGACTTTGATGTTTTGGACATGATGTTTAAAACAGAGCCACTGATCAAAACTACACCTAAATATCGTGCGGTGCTTGTCCATGGAATGTTAATGGGACCCATTTTAATATTTCCAGCCTTAATATTGTGGAAGTTCTAGTGCCAGTTCTGTATGGGACTAATAGCATTTGAGTTTTGTTGGAGTTTATGTTAATTTTCCAGTCGTTCAGATACTTGACAAACGTGTCAAGGCCTCTCTGAAGTCCGGTACCAACGTGTCGTAAGGTCCTGCTTGAGCACAAGATGGCAGTGTCATCCGCGTACAAGGTCAGATCCGTGCCTGACCTCAGTGAAGGAACATCGGCCGTATAGCAATTGTACAACAGAGGACCGATAACACTCCCCTGTGGTACACCCGCACATTTAGAATATGATTCGGATTTTTCCGAATTCACGTAAACAGCCGATGTTCGTTCACTGAGGTAGTTTTGGACCAAATGAACCAAGTAGGAAGGAAAACCCTGCAGTCTGAGTTTGTAAATGAGACCATTATGCCAAACGCTATCGAACGCCTTCTCCACGTCTAGAAGGGCTATGCCAGTGGATTTTCCACTTGTTTTGGCATTGCTAACAATCTGCATCACTCGCTGTAACTGCATGGCTGCCGACCGCTGCCTCCTAAACCCAAACTGTACGCCAGGTAGGATGTTGTTAGCAGACACGTGGGTCTCCAACCTCGTGTGAATTATCCTTTCGAATATTTTGCTAATGGCACTCAATACAGAAATAGGACGATAACTCGATCCCGAGCATGGGTCCTTTCCAGGTTTCAGCACTGGCACTACTTTAGCAAGTTTCCACACTTTTGGAAAATATCCCAATTCAAGGCACCTGTTAAACACCCTAGTAAGCAAGATGGCAGTACTGTAACTAACGTGTTTGAGCATAACATTGAATATGCCATCCGGTCCCGGAGCCTTGTAGCTAACTTGTAGTTCTTAATGGTTTTAAGAACTTCCCCGAAGGTGACACGGTCAATCTCTGTGGTATCCACAGGTACAGAACTTAACTCCCTGATGCTAGAATGAACAGCATCCTCAAACGGGCTTGTGAGTGGATCACTAAGCCTGTGGGCTAGCGCGAAATGGGAAACCAAAGTTTCAGCTCTATTAAAAAATTCTAGTACAGCATTACTGATCAGCATTACTTTCCAGCGGTGGCTTGAATGCTTTTAAATCCATGCAATATAACCGCTTCGGTTATGGAATACGCACTTAGTTTTTAGTGTTTTGAAAGGTTAATTATGTAAAGTTCACTGTGGCCACGGCAGAAGTCAGAGACGTTCTTTAAAGCCTTTAGTTGAATTGTTAAAGTCGAAGCAATCTGAAACAGTGTTACAGCCGACATGCGGAACGTAGGCTATGACCAGCCAGCGCTGGAGTGAGGCTAAACGACCCGTAGAATGTCTCTAGATCTAGGTGGTCGGGATGGTGGATATCGATTTTTTTTTCTTTATTTTTATATAGACTTTAATTCAATTGGCCTCATTCGTCTCTTTCAATCGGTTGAACATTTATATACTTAAAGACTAACATTCTTCTTTGCAAGCCATTTGTTGCTTGCAAAATACATTATACCGGGCAGTATCGGTTTACTTAATACGGACGTCACAGGAAGCGTAAACTCAAAAATTTTACGCGTAAACAGGGTTGCCAGGCGTAAACTTAATGTCAAAAAATTTCAGGTCCGAGAGGGTGAAATCTTGGTGTAAACTTTGAGCGTAAACTTTTGACAGATAAATTTACCGCGCGCTTTTCATCGCACATGGTAAACAAACGAAAAACAAAAAGCGAGCGGTATGTATACAACTTTTGTGCATGTTAAAAAGAATCAGAAAATTAAATTTTTAAATGGTTTTAATATAATTTTTGCAATGGAAAACACAAAAAAAACAGTCCGGAACTACGCAAAACAGGTACTTATTTATAAAAGTAGCTAGATATCTCACTATACTGTATTTACATATTCGGTCCAACACCCACACGTTTATTATTTTTGTATAAGTGATATGTATATACATTCATGTATTTTTTAAGGATATCGAGCAATGCCGTGCCGTAATAGAGGCAGTAAGTAAGCGTCCATCCTTATGGAATAAAAAGTTGGACAGCTATAAAAATCGTAACGTCCAAAATGATGGGAGGACGGCTATAGGTAGTGAGGTAGGGCTTCCAACTGCTGAAGCTAAAGCAGTATGGAAAAACCTCCTCAACTCCTATAGGACGTACAGGAGTAAAGTGAAAAAGTCAAAGCATAGTGGGGCAGGTAAATTGATGATAAATTAAGGATTGAAAGATATATTATTTATATTATTTATATTTTCTTTTTCTTTTAGGCGCATCGGAGGTGTACGTACCAAGATGGTTTGCCTATGAAGCCATGGCGTTCGTCGAGGACACGATGGAGGATGCAAACCATCAGGATATCGTATGTATAATATATGTTTGGTTTAAGTATATGTATGTTTAATTTAGTATTAATGTTTATTGCTTAATGTTTAATGTTTAATATTAACTTGAACTAAATGCTTTTAATACTTTAAAATTAGATTTTTTATAAGATTATAAACTATGAGAATATTGAGGTGATCCCGCGGCATTTCCGCGTAGGACGTTTACGCCAAGTAGAAGAAGAAGCCGGTCTCGTAGTTCAGTCGTCAACTCGTACGACATAAACATCATGCCCGTCATGGGTTCAATCCCCGAATAGACCGTGCCGCCATACGTAGGATTGACTATCCTGCTATGGGGGGGATTCAATTAGTCACTGAAAGCCAAGCCCGCAAGTGGGTACAGGCAGGCCTTGACCGACAACGGTTGTTAAGCCAAAGAAGAAAAAAGAAGAAGAAGAAGAAACTTGGAATTAATTTAGCTCCTAATTAATGTGAAACAGTTGAGCAAATGATTATAGCAGTAAAAGCTTTTCCGAATAGCGGATAGAGAGCTTAATTGAAATGATGAACGTATAAAGGATCAGGTTTCGTACGGCCAGAGCCTTCTATATGCAAAATGAATATCCTGGTATGGATAAATCAATAAAGGTTAAATAATCGAGTCCAATAGAGGTAGGTCGGAACTAACCGAGGTCTAATATACTAATAATTTACTAATTTTAATTTATAGTTTATCATTTATTCGTTTTAAATACAGTGAGGTGGTGGAAAGAGCACATGCTCTAGTTAAGGCTATAACATAAAATAACCTTTGATAATTCCTGTACGCAAGAACATTACTGATGACTCAAATTATGTGTTACATATTTTAAACAAGTTAAACGAAAACCACATATCATATGATTATCCAGGTTTTTGAGTTGTCAGGGATGAATATAATAATAAACCATTACCACAACAATCGAACTATATAGTGCGTATAACAAAAATCAATATAAATGTATAGCTAAAACATAACTTGCTCAAAGATAATATCACAAACGTTATATGCGGGACGACGCGCATTTAAAGGGTCAATGCCATAGCAACACGAAGCTGTTCTGGTTCAAACGCTAATGTGAATGGTAAATCTCCCTATACAAAACGAAGTAAGAGGTGACGCTCACGTCACGCTCACGTTACGCTCATAGGTGAAACGATTGCTCACTATAGGATCTTCCTGTACGAAAAAGTTACTCACTATAGAACGGTTTTGCTAACCAACTATGGGTGCTTGGATGATTTTTATTTCTTTGCGGTGTTTCCATTCTCCGAGGCAACAAGCAATGGTAGAGTGATTGAATCATTGATATATTCAGATCAAAAGACATCATTATTTTCTTCTACACACGTGTTGAAAGTGTGCCAATAATTATCAAATTATTCCCAGTGATTCTAAATAATTCTGTGTTTGAGATTCTACCTCGCTCCATCCGTTTTATCATGCGTAGTAGTGTTTTTTGTGTAGTTCAAAACATTGAAATAAAAAGACTTGCTTCGAACTATCATGTACTTGCTTCCTGTACCATCATCCAAATGCAGTCAAATGCTTGCTTCAAAGGATTGCCAAATTGTACGCTATGAACGTTGAACAATCACAATTTTTCATTGTACATTAACCCAAAAAATGCGTGGTACAATGCAATATAGTGAAACTAACTAGGACTAAGTAAACAACTTTAAAACATACATATAACTGGTTTATATTTCCTATGGAGCGGGTCTCCATACGCAGATTGTTGGATAAGGCTCAGTACGAGTTGTGTTAAACATTTGAAAAAAAAAAAACAAAAATTGAATAATTGAATTTTAAAATGTGTAGCGGGTACACGGAGCTTAGTCCCGCGGCTGTGTCGTTACCAAAAGAAGGGCTTTATTCTCACTTCCTTCTATTCTTATAAACTATCCTAATCCTCTATCCTAATCTATAAACCTAACCTAGCTATAATAATTCCCAATTATTATGGGATCAAGGTTGCTACAATTTATTCATCCATTGAAAGTATATCTTGCGGGAAAAACAATTGTATGGTTCAGCAGTGAAATTACAACTGAACTGCACTGTAAAACTGAAATGAACAGCAACTCCTATTGGGAAAAGTAATGGGATAATAATATACAGGAATAAGGACATTCCTGGGCAACAGGTTCTTTTTTATATGAGCACATGATGAAGCTACAAAATTAAATGAAGTAAGTTTAATTGTTTTATTAGCATTTAGCACTCCTGAATATCCATGGTTGCTTGGTACACAAATAGTCTTGCAGAAGATGAGGCACGGGTCAATAATAAGCCGTGACAGTGAGCCCTGTGGATGGAAGACTCGGACCCATATGTCATATGAACATGTCATGACATTTAGTAGTAGCTATTCCATAAGTTCAGAATGATTAAATTAAATTTTCGTATGTCCTATATGGTTGTGAAAATGGTCAATGATAGCGGAATAGCCAAACATCTTCTTCTTTGCCACAACAACCATAGTCGGCCAAGGCCTGCCTGCGCCGCACCGGGGCTTGGTTTTTAGTGACTTTTTGATAAACCATAGCAGGATAATAGCCAGTCATACTGGAAGTTGAACCCATGATTGACATGTTGTTAAGTCGTTCGAGTTGACGACTGTACCACGAGTCCAGCCGATAGTCAAACATACTGAAACAGAAAGTGGACCACGATTGCTAATGTAATGGAACAACTAACATTAGTAAATAAGACAAAAATATGGAACCTATATTTTAACTTTAACTATAAACCGGGATCACAATAGGATGGAAGCCATAATCTTTTACGATCATAAAAAGTATCAGTAAATAGACATCAAAAGAGAGCAGGATTGCTTACCTACAAGTTTGAATGAAAACATTTAAATGTGCCCTGCAGTTAGTATACACGTCTTAGGTTCTGTTGCTTAAACCTGCAACCGGGCCAAATTAACTAGTGGATTCAAATCCGAAAAATGGGTGCAGCGAGTTTGGCTAGAACTACCCCGCCACTACTCCATATCTTTTGTAGTAATGCAACGAGCAATTAAAGTTATCTAACGCCGCATATTACGACTTGCGTTTTCGCGCCCGCGGAAACGCGTATAACAATCCAGCCATAGAAATGAAATGTCATTCGAACGCGCTACCGCGGAAACGCAGAGATGCTCATGCTGTATTTGTGGCCTCACATGCAGCGCAACAGAAATACTGGCAACAGTGACACGCGGAGTGGAGACCTAATCGCCGTTGATTCTTGAATACTGTAAGTTGTCCTACATAATCACTAAAAGCGAGTAGTAGTTTTGAAACAAACTATTTTAAAAGAACTCAAGTTTTTTCGATCTTTAACCCCTTCAGATAGAAAACGCAACATGACCAGTAGCTGATGAAGAAGGGAAACAAAGAAAAACAAATTCATTTCTTTCCAAGACCAAATGGGGATAATTATCAGTTTTTTTCTTGTTTTATTATCTTAAACGATTGTTGTTCACGAAGTCCTTGTCCATGTGAATACGTATATCTCTCAGTGTATTAGAAGGCCGGGATGAAAAATACTCTAAAGGAGCCAACATTACTCCTCCAATCACCTGCCACAAGCCTCCCGTCAACAACTATATCAAATGCCGTTGGAGGGACATACAAAGTTATTCTTCAGAGAAAATTATGCAAATAAATTGTAGTTCGTACAATTTGAGTAGCTTTTTTTTTTGAAGTTGAATTGGGGTTTGGTATATCCAGAACCGATTTGATATGTGGCCTAAAGCATTTTCGGCTACCGTGCGGCCACGAGAATGACGATAATTGAACACGCGTTCAATGCTGCCCGATGCATGTGTCCCAGGAAATGGACGGATACAATAATCCGTAAATGCAAACGCCTGATCGCCTAGTATAAAATACGGAACGTCTATTGCATACGGCACTCGCAATAGCTTCGGCTCCGGAATATTCAACTGTTTGTTCTCGAATTTTTGATACAATCAAGTGTTTTTGAAAATTCCACCGTCAGAAATGCCTCCTTTGCCTCCAGCATCAGCACACAGGAAATTGTAGTTAGCATCAACTACAACCATTAACACAATGCTATTAAAACCCTTGTAATTAAAATATTCAGAGCCGCCGTGATTGGGTTTTCGAATACGGACATTCCGTATTCCAGCGTCGTTCAAATTGCGCAGAAATATCGAGCCATTCATGTCGCGAACACGGCGTCTGTAATTAAAAAGGAAGAAAACTTGTCTTAAATCTCATCAAATAATCAATATATTCTTTACATATTGTAGTGGTATTGTAGTATTCATAGGTGAAAAGTTATGTTTTTCTAACAGAACTAATCAACCCTTTTTTCGATTTTTGTCAGATAACTGTTCCACAGCCTCCAGCCCCATTTCTAGCCCCACTCCCAGCCCCAATTCCAGCCCCATCTCCAAACGCACTTCCATCCCCACTCCAATTTCAATCTTCCCCGGAAGATGATTATTACCTGGTCGGAATGGATGATGTTGCAATCATCCATTTCGATCATGAATATCAGCCTTCCATCCCTGTCCCTGGTCCCTCCTCATCACTCCCTGGTCACTCCTCATCACTCCCTGGTCCTTCCTCATCACTCCCTGGTCCCTCCTCATCATTCACTGGTCCCTCCTCATCACTCCCTGGTCCCTCCTCATTACTCCCTGGTCCCTCCTCATCACTCCCTGGTCCCTCCTCATCACTCCCTGGTCCCTCAAATTCCACCCCAGTCAACTCACGGAAACGAAAACGGGATAATGAGATGGACGAGGTCCTTATAGGAAGCGTCAATCGGCTGAGGAGACTCTTGCTGCCGCAAATAATAGAGAAAATACGTTCGGCCGTATGGTGGCTGATTTTTTGCGGAGGTTTACCCCTCAGGAGCAGGATCGGGTAACCTCCAAAATTATGCGACTCCTGCTTGAGGAAGAAGAAGTGGTGATGGCTGCACGGGCCAGTGAAAAAATGTAGGAGAAATAAATTGGTGAATTTTGGTATTAAACGAATTTAAATCAATGTTATATAACCCCGGGATAACGGACTGGCAATCGAAGGGCGCGAGACTGTGAGAGATTTCGGACACTCCTGAGGCAGGCCAAGACCGCAAATCGGTTGTAGCGAGATAAGTAAGTAAGTTAAAATTTAAAATATATGATCAACTACATAAACATGCATAAAATGTAGTAATATTAATGAGTTTAGTTTAGTTTAGTTTCAAGGATTCACCTCTATGTTCCTGCCAGAATACTCCGTCGCCGACCAATGCTGGCAGTCGCTGAAACCCGAACAACATTTGGCTCTCGCAACCCCCTTCTTTGTATGTGCCGTCTATTAAATTCAGCTGACGATATTTATGAGCCTGGAATGACGATAACGGAACTGACTTCACTTTTAAGTGTTCCGAATGCGTTCAACAATAACAATATATAAATGTTCTGTTCGTTATCTAATGTGTATTGTAAACAAATGTTGACTCGAGAGGGCTTCATAGTCCATCGATTGAAAAACTAAACTAAACTAAACTAAACTAAACTAAACTAAACTAAACTAAACTAAACTAAACTAAACTAAACTAAACTAAACTAAACTAAACTAAACTAAACTAAACTAAACTAAACTAAACTAAACTAAACTAAACTAAACTAAACTAAACTAAACTAAACTAAACTAAACTAAACTAAACTAAACTAAACTAAACTAAACTAAACTAAACTAAACTAAACTAAACTAAACTAAACTAAACTAAACTAAACTAAACTAAACTAAACTAAACTAAACTAAACTAAACTAAACTAAACTAAACTAAACTAAACTAAACTAAACTAAACTAAACTAAACTAAACTAAACTAAACTAAACTAAACTAAACTAAACTAAACTAAACTAAACTAAACTAAACTAAACTAAACTAAACTAAACTAAACTAAACTAAACTAAACTAAACTAAACTAAACTAAACTAAACTAAACTAAACTAAACTAAACTAAACTAAACTAAACTAAACTAAACTAAACTAAACTAAACTAAACTAAACTAAACTAAACTAAACTAAACTAAACTAAACTAAACTAAACTAAACTAAACTAAACTAAACTAAACTAAACTAAACTAAACTAAACTAAACTAAACTAAACTAAACTAAACTAAACTAAACTAAACTAAACTAAACTAAACTAAACTAAACTAAACTAAACTAAACTAAACTAAACTAAACTAAACTAAACTAAACTAAACTAAACTAAACTAAACTAAACTAAACTAAACTAAACTAAACTAAACTAAACTAAACTAAACTAAACTAAACTAAACTAAACTAAACTAAACTAAACTAAACTAAACTAAACTAAACTAAACTAAACTAAACTAAACTAAACTAAACTAAACTAAACTAAACTAAACTAAACTAAACTAAACTAAACTAAACTAAACTAAACTAAACTAAACTAAACTAAACTAAACTAAACTAAACTAAACTAAACTAAACTAAACTAAACTAAACTAAACTAAACTAAACTAAACTAAACTAAACTAAACTAAACTAAACTAAACTAAACTAAACTAAACTAAACTAAACTAAACTAAACTAAACTAAACTAAACTAAACTAAACTAAACTAAACTAAACTAAACTAAACTAAACTAAACTAAACTAAACTAAACTAAACTAAACTAAACTAAACTAAACTAAACTAAACTAAACTAAACTAAACTAAACTAAACTAAACTAAACTAAACTAAACTAAACTAAACTAAACTAAACTAAACTAAACTAAACTAAACTAAACTAAACTAAACTAAACTAAACTAAACTAAACTAAACTAAACTAAACTAAACTAAACTAAACTAAACTAAACTAAACTAAACTAAACTAAACTAAACTAAACTAAACTAAACTAAACTAAACTAAACTAAACTAAACTAAACTAAACTAAACTAAACTAAACTAAACTAAACTAAACTAAACTAAACTAAACTAAACTAAACTAAACTAAACTAAACTAAACTAAACTAAACTAAACTAAACTAAACTAAACTAAACTAAACTAAACTAAACTAAACTAAACTAAACTAAACTAAACTAAACTAAACTAAACTAAACTAAACTAAACTAAACTAAACTAAACTAAACTAAACTAAACTAAACTAAACTAAACTAAACTAAACTAAACTAAACTAAACTAAACTAAACTAAACTAAACTAAACTAAACTAAACTAAACTAAACTAAACTAAACTAAACTAAACTAAACTAAACTAAACTAAACTAAACTAAACTAAACTAAACTAAACTAAACTAAACTAAACTAAACTAAACTAAACTAAACTAAACTAAACTAAACTAAACTAAACTAAACTAAACTAAACTAAACTAAACTAAACTAAACTAAACTAAACTAAACTAAACTAAACTAAACTAAACTAAACTAAACTAAACTAAACTAAACTAAACTAAACTAAACTAAACTAAACTAAACTAAACTAAACTAAACTAAACTAAACTAAACTAAACTAAACTAAACTAAACTAAACTAAACTAAACTAAACTAAACTAAACTAAACTAAACTAAACTAAACTAAACTAAACTAAACTAAACTAAACTAAACTAAACTAAACTAAACTAAACTAAACTAAACTAAACTAAACTAAACTAAACTAAACTAAACTAAACTAAACTAAACTAAACTAAACTAAACTAAACTAAACTAAACTAAACTAAACTAAACTAAACTAAACTAAACTAAACTAAACTAAACTAAACTAAACTAAACTAAACTAAACTAAACTAAACTAAACTAAACTAAACTAAACTAAACTAAACTAAACTAAACTAAACTAAACTAAACTAAACTAAACTAAACTAAACTAAACTAAACTAAACTAAACTAAACTAAACTAAACTAAACTAAACTAAACTAAACTAAACTAAACTAAACTAAACTAAACTAAACTAAACTAAACTAAACTAAACTAAACTAAACTAAACTAAACTAAACTAAACTAAACTAAACTAAACTAAACTAAACTAAACTAAACTAAACTAAACTAAACTAAACTAAACTAAACTAAACTAAACTAAACTAAACTAAACTAAACTAAACTAAACTAAACTAAACTAAACTAAACTAAACTAAACTAAACTAAACTAAACTAAACTAAACTAAACTAAACTAAACTAAACTAAACTAAACTAAACTAAACTAAACTAAACTAAACTAAACTAAACTAAACTAAACTAAACTAAACTAAACTAAACTAAACTAAACTAAACTAAACTAAACTAAACTAAACTAAACTAAACTAAACTAAACTAAACTAAACTAAACTAAACTAAACTAAACTAAACTAAACTAAACTAAACTAAACTAAACTAAACTAAACTAAACTAAACTAAACTAAACTAAACTAAACTAAACTAAACTAAACTAAACTAAACTAAACTAAACTAAACTAAACTAAACTAAACTAAACTAAACTAAACTAAACTAAACTAAACTAAACTAAACTAAACTAAACTAAACTAAACTAAACTAAACTAAACTAAACTAAACTAAACTAAACTAAACTAAACTAAACTAAACTAAACTAAACTAAACTAAACTAAACTAAACTAAACTAAACTAAACTAAACTAAACTAAACTAAACTAAACTAAACTAAACTAAACTAAACTAAACTAAACTAAACTAAACTAAACTAAACTAAACTAAACTAAACTAAACTAAACTAAACTAAACTAAACTAAACTAAACTAAACTAAACTAAACTAAACTAAACTAAACTAAACTAAACTAAACTAAACTAAACTAAACTAAACTAAACTAAACTAAACTAAACTAAACTAAACTAAACTAAACTAAACTAAACTAAACTAAACTAAACTAAACTAAACTAAACTAAACTAAACTAAACTAAACTAAACTAAACTAAACTAAACTAAACTAAACTAAACTAAACTAAACTAAACTAAACTAAACTAAACTAAACTAAACTAAACTAAACTAAACTAAACTAAACTAAACTAAACTAAACTAAACTAAACTAAACTAAACTAAACTAAACTAAACTAAACTAAACTAAACTAAACTAAACTAAACTAAACTAAACTAAACTAAACTAAACTAAACTAAACTAAACTAAACTAAACTAAACTAAACTAAACTAAACTAAACTAAACTAAACTAAACTAAACTAAACTAAACTAAACTAAACTAAACTAAACTAAACTAAACTAAACTAAACTAAACTAAACTAAACTAAACTAAACTAAACTAAACTAAACTAAACTAAACTAAACTAAACTAAACTAAACTAAACTAAACTAAACTAAACTAAACTAAACTAAACTAAACTAAACTAAACTAAACTAAACTAAACTAAACTAAACTAAACTAAACTAAACTAAACTAAACTAAACTAAACTAAACTAAACTAAACTAAACTAAACTAAACTAAACTAAACTAAACTAAACTAAACTAAACTAAACTAAACTAAACTAAACTAAACTAAACTAAACTAAACTAAACTAAACTAAACTAAACTAAACTAAACTAAACTAAACTAAACTAAACTAAACTAAACTAAACTAAACTAAACTAAACTAAACTAAACTAAACTAAACTAAACTAAACTAAACTAAACTAAACTAAACTAAACTAAACTAAACTAAACTAAACTAAACTAAACTAAACTAAACTAAACTAAACTAAACTAAACTAAACTAAACTAAACTAAACTAAACTAAACTAAACTAAACTAAACTAAACTAAACTAAACTAAACTAAACTAAACTAAACTAAACTAAACTAAACTAAACTAAACTAAACTAAACTAAACTAAACTAAACTAAACTAAACTAAACTAAACTAAACTAAACTAAACTAAACTAAACTAAACTAAACTAAACTAAACTAAACTAAACTAAACTAAACTAAACTAAACTAAACTAAACTAAACTAAACTAAACTAAACTAAACTAAACTAAACTAAACTAAACTAAACTAAACTAAACTAAACTAAACTAAACTAAACTAAACTAAACTAAACTAAACTAAACTAAACTAAACTAAACTAAACTAAACTAAACTAAACTAAACTAAACTAAACTAAACTAAACTAAACTAAACTAAACTAAACTAAACTAAACTAAACTAAACTAAACTAAACTAAACTAAACTAAACTAAACTAAACTAAACTAAACTAAACTAAACTAAACTAAACTAAACTAAACTAAACTAAACTAAACTAAACTAAACTAAACTAAACTAAACTAAACTAAACTAAACTAAACTAAACTAAACTAAACTAAACTAAACTAAACTAAACTAAACTAAACTAAACTAAACTAAACTAAACTAAACTAAACTAAACTAAACTAAACTAAACTAAACTAAACTAAACTAAACTAAACTAAACTAAACTAAACTAAACTAAACTAAACTAAACTAAACTAAACTAAACTAAACTAAACTAAACTAAACTAAACTAAACTAAACTAAACTAAACTAAACTAAACTAAACTAAACTAAACTAAACTAAACTAAACTAAACTAAACTAAACTAAACTAAACTAAACTAAACTAAACTAAACTAAACTAAACTAAACTAAACTAAACTAAACTAAACTAAACTAAACTAAACTAAACTAAACTAAACTAAACTAAACTAAACTAAACTAAACTAAACTAAACTAAACTAAACTAAACTAAACTAAACTAAACTAAACTAAACTAAACTAAACTAAACTAAACTAAACTAAACTAAACTAAACTAAACTAAACTAAACTAAACTAAACTAAACTAAACTAAACTAAACTAAACTAAACTAAACTAAACTAAACTAAACTAAACTAAACTAAACTAAACTAAACTAAACTAAACTAAACTAAACTAAACTAAACTAAACTAAACTAAACTAAACTAAACTAAACTAAAACTAAACTAAACTAAACTAAACTAAACTAAACTAAACTAAACTAAACTAAACTAAACTAAACTAAACTAAACTAAACTAAACTAAACTAAACTAAACTAAACTAAACTAAACTAAACTAAACTAAACTAAACTAAACTAAACTAAACTAAACTAAACTAAACTAAACTAAACTAAACTAAACTAAACTAAACTAAACTAAACTAAACTAAACTAAACTAAACTAAACTAAACTAAACTAAACTAAACTAAACTAAACTAAACTAAACTAAACTAAACTAAACTAAACTAAACTAAACTAAACTAAACTAAACTAAACTAATCAAATGCGGATGAAGTCACGGAGGGGAAGAGTGTTATGGCAGCATGCCGGGTTATTACGTTCTGCGTTGGCTAGTTGGTGTGCTATTTCGAAGCTTTAAAGCGTAACATACAGCGTAAAGATACCTCCAAAATCCCACATATTGAACTGTTCAAGAATTTTATGTCACTAGGTTCTGTGATGGCCTTTACGGTAGTGTGTTTCTAAAAATTCATTAAGTACGGCAAAATATGTCTCAGTACCTTTCCCACCTCTAAAGGCGTGTTGATAGGTACTAAGGAGGTTCCGGTCGTCTAATTCTTGTGTTAGTCTTCTATTTGTATATTTTTATATTTGTATTTTTATTAAAATGATCGACGGATCTCATAAGCCCACTCGATATTTATTTATTTATTTATTTATTTATTTATTTATTTATTTATTTATTTATTTATTTACTTATTTAATTAAATTGTCCGCCAAAGGCTTAATAATATGTTGCTTAAGAACTAAGGAGATGAAGGAATGTACGGGTTAACGAATTATGGAGTGGGAAGGGTGATAGTGTTGCGAAGGAGGGAGCGGAAACGGGAGGGTGGGATATGGTAGTCGAAGAGATCGGAGTGGTCATTGAAGGTGGCTAACGCTCGTAGGAGTGGGTCATTTTGCCGTAACGGGTTCGACGAAATTCAATGTAAAGGGGAGCTCTCGGGCGTAAGGGTCGAGACGGAACATAAAGGGGTATACGCGACAGGAGAGATGGGGAATCGAGGTCAGAGGAGAGAAGATTGGCAACAAAAGGGACTGGATGATAGAATGTCTGGCTTGGATAGGTTCCAGACTAAGCAGGCGACAACGGACATGATATGGACGAATAGAAGACTGATTAGGAAGGAAGCGACGAATGGCAATACGGGTAAATTTGCGTTGGACCTTCTCTAACCTAGCCATGGCAGTGATACCGGGTGGAGACCAAACGACTGCAGCGTATTCAAGAGTGGGACGGACCCAACAGCAGTATAAGGACTTAAGGCACATTGGATCTCTTATCTCGCATGCTTAACGAAGGATTAATCCAAGAGCTTTGTTGGCTTTTTTTAGGACGAATTCGACATGTACATTAAACTGTAATTTTTCGTCCAACCATACACCGAGATCTTTCAATGATGAGACGCGAACAAGTTGAGAGCCACAAATGTAGTAGTTCCAGAGAACTTTGTGGGATGAACGACCAAACGATATGACAGAGCATTTTTGAGGACATAAACGAAGACCATTGAGGCAACACCAATCAGAAAATTTGTCCAGCACATGCTGGAGGACATTACAGTCATGAGGTGAGGCAACAGGTAAAAAGATTTTTACATCATCGGCGTAGAGAAGACAGCTATTTTGAGGGAGCACAGATACACAGTCGTTGACAAACAGTATGAAAAGCAAAGGACTGTGCACACTTCCTTGAGGTACGCCAGAGAGACCTGCGAATGTTTCAGAGAAACTATCGCAGACACGTACTTTGTAGGAACGGTCAGAAAGGTAAGATCTGAGCCAATCTAAAAGGTAACCTCCGAAGCCAAGTTTCTCAAGCTTAGCTAACAGGAGATTGATTGGTATGCTATCAAAAGCTGCTTTCATATCGGTATATATAGCGTCAATTTGGCTTGCGGATGAAAGAGCCGGATATATAACAGATAATAGACACATAAGGTTTGTAACGGTGGATCTTTTGGGCATAAAGCCATGCTGGAGAGGAGATATATAGCTGGAGACAATAGGAGACAGGTACGAATGAACAATCGAATCCATAATTTTGGACATTGAGCATAGTATAGCAGTACCGCGGTAATTAGAACATAAAGAGCGATCGTTCTTTTGTAAATGGGAATAAGAAATGCAGATTTCCATATTGTGGGAACGGAACCCTCTTGGATTGATCTGGAGTAAATACGGGACAGAAGGGGAGCAAGAGACGTTGCACATTGTTTTAATATGGAAGATGGAATACCGTCAGGACCAGGAGAGAACGAAGGCTTCAGTTTACTCATGGCGGCAAGGACACTTTGCGTGGTAATAGGCATTGTTGCATGAGAAAACATCGGGAGGCGTTGTACAAAGTCCTTCGGATACAGGGAACTGATGGGTGGCAGGATCGACAAACACACTTGACAGGTACTTTGCAAAAAGTTTGCATTTGTCCTGAGTGCTGGAAGCGACTTCGTCGTCAAAGAAGATGGTAGAGGGATATTCCGATTTAGAAGTGCGGGATTTGACAAAGCGCCAAAAGGACCCTGGATCCATCGAGAATCGGTCCTGTAGGCGCACAACATAGGACGCGTAGCAAGCACTGTTATATGTACGGTAAGCTTTGTCTGCATATTTATAGATCCGTAGGAAATATGGATGACGCGAACGATTATATGCCCGGAGAGTGCGGTTTTTATCGGCCTTCAAAGCCCTAAGCGACCTGTTCGACCACGGGGGACTGGGGGAGGGTTTCAGGAGTGGACAGCAGAGAGGAAAGGAGGAGGTGATTACATTGTTGAACTTAAATACTACTTCGTCCATGTTGCTGCATTGTTCGATGAAAGACCAGTCGGTCTGCAAGATGATATCACATAGCTTTCTTATATTCGTTCTACGGAAGTTAAATCTTCGGTATCGAGATCGGTGTGATTTAGGTTGATGTTGTTGGATGACGGGGGTTGCAAACTTAACGGATAGTTCAAGTGCAGGATGATGTTGATCAAGCGACACAAGGGGTAGGGGTGATTCCAGCACTGAAGAGCATAACTCGGCAGCGGTCGTATTTCCGAATATAAGATCAAGTTGACGGTCACGAGAATTTTTTACTCCTGACAATTGAAGCAAGCCGTTAAACGACATTCCATCAACGAGAGCAGCATTTCCCGTAGAGGTGCTGGTCGAGGTGAAATGAAGCGGTAGCGTCGGCGACGGGAGCCAAGAGAGAGAGGGAGTGTTGAAATCTCCGAGCTACAGTAACTGATCGGATGGTTTCATACGTTCCGTAATGAGACACACACTCTCATTTAGTGAATCCAGGATTTCTACACATGAGCTGCGATCAGGTGGAATGTAGATGACACCAATAAACAGAGATAAATTAACGAACTTGATGCATGCCATGAAAGCTCCAGTGACGTGTAGGTGTGCGAAATTGAATACGAAGTGAGCTTGGATGAGCATGCTATCAGGACACCGCCTCCACGAGAGCGAGAACTGGTATTTGAGCAACGGTCACAACGGTAGATCTCGTAATTATTGTCGCAAAGGAGAGAGGAAGGCACGGAGTCGTCTAGCCATGTTTCGGTAAGGGCGTACACATCGAAATTGTTCTCAGCCAGGGCTTGTCTCACGTTGAGTAATTTAGTGCGTAATCCTCTCACGTTCTGATAGTAGATGGTGAGAGAGTGAGATGATACGGCGGCTTGATGGACTGTGTTGTTGTCGTGAAGCGGAGTAACGGAGGTTATTCGTCTGATGTTGTCGTGAATAGTGTCTCGATCGGTGGTTCTGCGTTTGGATTCGGTTGCGAAGTGTGTTGCGATGGATTGTGGGCATCTAGTGGCAGTTGTCGTGTGGGTGGGCGCCAAAAATTTTGAGCAGCGGATGAACGGTGATCAATGAATTCTATGAATATTATTCCTTTGTGCCAGGTATGAGAGGAGAGTGCCCTTTCTCGGAACTCAAGCGACATCCCTACTTTAAATGAGATAAAAGTGAGAGTGCTAGGATCGCGGTCGCGGGGCAACAGCTTATTTATGATGACGTCATCAGTGCCCAGTTGTGTTGTTATCATTTCCTTCATCGCGACGTCTGTGACCGACGGAGCTATGCGGGTAAGGTATAACCAAAACCTATTAGAGTTAGTATCACTTAATGGGACTGTCAACACGGCACGAGACGATGTTGATATAGGCGCTGTACCCGTGAGCAGTGGGGCATTAGGGTTGGTATCCGGCGGGGTAAAATCAACAAGCCTCCGCTTAGGTGGATTTCGGGATGGTGCGTTTTGTGAGTTACGTTCGAGCTCACCGGAGCTTATAGGAGTGGCCACAGAATTATTCGTTAGAAGCGGTAAGCCAGGGGGAGCAGTAAGTAACGTAGTGTGCGTGTTAGCATTAGTAGCGTGGAACGCGGCTAGAACATCTTTCTTGACTGTGTCCAAGGCGTCCGTGAGACGACAATCAAATTCTCCAAGAAGCTCCAGCTTCAGGTTTGAAAGAGCAGCTAGCATTCCATTAAGTGAAAATCCCTTACCGGCGCGTGATTCATTGCAGCTAGTGCAGATCCAAAGAGTTTGTGAGTCAGGACGTTTCAGCTCGGACATGACCACCTCACACACACTCAAGAAGCCAAAGTGGTAAGTGGTATTACACAAGCCAACACACTTATAGGAGTCATCACTCGTTACAGGAGCAGCACAGGAGGGCAGGATTCGGCCATGATGAAGAAAGAAACGAACGACAACACACTAACACACGCGAGGTTGAGTGCATATGATCCCGGCACGATGCGGTTTTTGATTCAATCTTCGAATGGAAATTAAGCTGCGGGGTTTGTACACTTGATGAAACGGACGTCCCGATACCGACCATACGCAATGCCCCCGAACTACTCTGAAAATGGGCTCATGGAACGTACGCACTCTAAGCGAAGCCGGAGCCTTGAAAAAACTTGATGATGCCCTAGCCACACTGAGCATGGACCTCGTAGCTTTACAAGAGATTCGGTGGCTAGGGAACGGTGTGCACAACAGGGGTGGTAAGCATTGCTACGACATATATTACAGCTGCCACGACCGCCACCGCGTGCTCGGAACGGGTTTCGCCGTAGGTCCCCGGTTGAAACCCGCAATCATGGATTTCAAGGCTATAAACGATAGGCTATGCACCCTGCGCTTGCCAGGCAAATTCTTTAATATAAGCCTCATAAACGTTCACGCCCCTACCGAAGATAAAGAGGAAGAGGAGAAGGACCTTTTTACGGCTAGAATTGTAGATGCGTTCCCCAGGCATGACCTCAAAATCATCCTGGGGGACTTCAACGCAAAAGTCGGTAGGGAGCCAATGTACCGCCAATACACTGGCTGTCACAGTCTGCATGAGCACAGTAATGATAATGGTAGTAGATTGGTCCAGTTCGCCGCAGCGAACAATCTGGTTGTAGGAAGTACCAAATTTGCGCGCAAAAAAATCCACAAGATTACATGGGCGCACCCGGGTGGAGAATCCTTCAACCAGATCGACCACGTGTTAATAAGCCGCCGACGACAGTCGAGTCTGTTAAATGTCAGAACATATCGAGGAGCCAATATCGATTCCGATCACTACTTGGTTGGCTTAGTGATACGTTGTAGAATCCCCCGCCCCCGCGCCAATGGGGGCGGAGAAAACACGCAGGCTCGGCTCAACACGGACTCTCTAAGGGACATTGCTGTCCAACAGGAATTCAAAACCGCTTTAGAAGAGTCTCTACTACCAGAAGACAGATACGAAACTACGAGCGAGAGGTGGAACGCTCTAAAAATAAAAATAATAAACTGTGCAAGAAATATACTCCCACCACGTCGTGGCAACACCAAATCTGGCTGGTTCGACGATGAATGCAGACAAGTGACCGAACGTAAGAATACTGCATACCGAGCAATGCAGCAACGGCATAGAACGCGGGCATGCGCAGAGGAATATTCACGGCTTAGACGCGAAGAGAAACGAGTTCACCGCTCCAAGAAGCATGCTTTGGAAGAGCAAAACATGCGGGAACTCGAGCAAACCAGAGAGGCGTACGGACCGACACGAAAGTTTTACCAAGCGATAGCAGGTCACCGAAACAACGTTGTACCTAAGGTAACCTGCTGTCGCAACAAGGATGGAGATCTGGTCAGTAACCAGCCAGAGGTCCTCTCGCGGTGGGCTCAGTACTTTGATGAATTACTCAATGACCAGTTTAGCGAACAGCTAGAAGCGCCACTAGCAGATAATGTCATGCTACTGCCACCTAGCATAGAAGAAACACGAAAGGCTATCCGTCGGCTGAAAAATAACAAGGCACCCGGAACCGACGGAATTGCAGCTGAACTGGTCAAGAATGGAGGTGCACGACTAGAAAACGAGATTCATCAAATTGTTACTGAGGTGTGGGATAGCGAATCGATGCCTTGTGATTGGAATCTCGGCATCATCTACCCCATATACAAGAAGGGAGATAGGTTGGACTGCAACAACTACAGGGGTATTACGGTGTTGAATACCGCCTATAAAATATTCTCCCTGATCCTTCAGGATCGCCTTGTCCCGCACGTCTGAAGAGATAGTAGGAAACTATCAAAGAGGATTCCGAAACGGAAAATCAACCACTGATCAGATCTTCACCATGCGGCAGATCTTGGAGAAGATGGCTGAATACAAAAACGACACATACCATCTCTTCATAGACTTCAAAGCCGCATACGATAGCATAGCCAGGGTAAAACTGTACGTCGCTATGAGCTCTTTTGGAATCCCGGCCAAACTGATAAGGCTAGTTAGAATGACTATGACCAACGTCACATGCCAGGTGAGGGTGGATGGAAAACTCTCAGGACCTTTTGCTACCACCTAGGGTCTGCGCCAGGGGGACGGGCTTGCCTGTCTCCTATTCAACTTGGCGCTAGAGAGAGCCATCCGTGACTCGAGGGTAGAGACTACGGGAACCATCTTCTATAAGTCAACCCAGATCCTGGCATACGCTGATGATATAGACATCATTGGTCTGCGGCTCTCCTATGTAGCAGATGCCTACCAAGGGATCGAGCAGGCGGCAGAGAACCTCGGATTGCAGATAAACGAGGCAAAGACCAAACTGATGGTGGCAACATCAGCGGGCCCGCCAACAAATAATCAGAATCTACGTAGGCGTGACGTGCAGATAGGTGAACGCACTTTTGAAGTCGTCCCACAATTCACCTATCTGGGATCAAAGGTCAGCAACGACAATAGCATGGAAGCTGAGTTGCGCGCAATGATGCTGGCTGCCAACCGGTCATTCTACAGCCTGAAAAAGCAGTTCACCTCAAAGAACCTGTCGCGACGGACGAAGCTGGGACTATATAGTACCTATATAGTACCAGTGCTCACATACGCCTCTGAGACATGGACACTGTCCAAATCTGACGAAACCCTCTTAGCCGCATTCGAGAGGAAGATGCTCAGAAGGATACTTGGCCCCGTATGTGTGGAAGGACAATGGAGGAGCCGCTATAATGACGAGCTATACGAGATGTACGGCGACCTCACTGTCGTACAGCGTATAAAGCTCGCCAGGCTCCGGTGGGCTGGCCATGTTATACGCATGGAAACGGACGACCCAGCCCGTAAAGTCTTTTTAGGCCGTCCACAAGGACAGAGGAGGCGTGGTAGGCCCAAATTGAGGTGGCAAGATGGCGTGGAGGCGTCCGCCATTAAGGCCGGGATAACGGACTGGCAGACGAAGGCGCGAGACCGTGAGCGGTTTCCGACACTCCTGAGGCAGGCCAAGACCGCAAAGCGGTTGTAGCGCCGGATAAGTAAGTAAGTAAAGTTTTGTATGTTAATAAAACGGTCGTTATATCTTGTTCGCCGCCGTCGAGGAGCCGACGGAATTGCAGTTGCAACATTTTTTAAAAAACGCGCTTGCGATTAATAACGCGCTGTTTTAGTGCCAATCGCCAAGGCATCGTCGCGAGTGAGAATAGTGAAGCCTGCAGAATGTCCCGTATGCCGATCTTTCATCAAGGAGAGCCTCTACTCCAAGGGCTGGAGCCGCTTCCTCCCTCCGTTGGAAGGCCAAGCAGTACTGGCAGATCCGGCAGAACCAGTGTGTAGGGATTATAAGGTATGGGAGGAAGAGAGTGAGAGAGAAAAAGAGACAAAAAGAGATAAATGGATAGTTGCATCAACAGCGAGAGAAGGACAAGGAATAGAATTGAAGAAAATAAATCGTCAGTTGAGTTAGAACTGTCAGCTGGAACACATATACTGTGAGTGCGTGGCGTATTAATGAGATCCGAAAAGCGTATTTCCTCCTCCGGTCACTACAATGGCGCAGTTAGGAGGGATACGAATCACTATTGCGGAAGACATACGCATTGGTAAAATGAGTGAATCAATCTGTGCGTCATGGGTGAGTAGCTCTGGCATTTAAAATTGTATTTATTGAAGCAAAAACGATATGCGACTTGTCGCTACAAAAGTACAGGAAAGAAGAAGTTCAATGAATCAAGATTAACGGCATGACTGCCAACCTAAAAGAGAGAAATGCGTTCCCAATGAACAAAGTCCAAATGTCAAAGTGACATCCGAATAAGCAATAGTTAAGCAGAGGTTGCTCACTTTAACAGCATTTTGGATTGGATAATAAGTATTGATATAGATTAAAAAGAGCAGACTCACGCACATTTCTTCATGGGAACGATGTTAGTATTAATAACTAGTACAGCACATTCCTACGGGGATCGATGCAAACATGAATACACACACCTATAAACAGGATGCGCATGCACAGACAGACGGATTCACACACATTCCTTTAAGGGAATCGATGTCGATGAAAGTAATCGTATCGCACAATCCTTTATGGGATCGATGCAAGAATAAAGAACTAGTGAAGCACATTCCTACGGGGATCGATGCAAGAATGAATAACTAGTAAAGCACATTCCTACGGGGATCGATGCAACTAGGAACATACACTCATGTAAGCAGGATGTCGGGCGACGCACATGGGATCGATGCAAATATGAATAACTAGTATAGCACATTCCTACGGGGATCGATGCTAACAGGAATATATACACCTGTAGCGACCAGAGCGCCATCTGGTGCGCACACCTAGAACTACCGACAGAAAATGTTTAACGGGCTAGTTAGGCAGGGACTGCACGCAAAGCTAGAGCAGGACAAACAGTGGTAGCATGCTGCACCGCAGCTATAAAAACGGTGGCTTGCTGCATACACGCTCTCTCTCGTCCTAAACGTTTCCACACCGACACGCGCATATCCGTCCGGCTTACCCAACACTTCTTCTCCGGCAACTCTCGAACGAACAACACTAGTTTTCGCGTCTCTCCCGAACTCACCGTTTCGCGGCTTAAAAGAAAAAAATAAATCGAATTTTATCTGAACGTAGTTCGCAAAGCGTGTTGCGTATCTTTTTAAAAAATTAGGGACCACATTTGTGGCGCCCCTAAACACCTATAAGCAGGATGCGCATGCTCGGACAGACGGATTTGTTAAAGTGAGCAACCTCTGCTTAACTATTGCTTATTCGGATGTCACTTTGACATTTGGACTTTGTTCATTGGGAACGCATTTCTCTCTTTTAGGTTGGCAGTCATGCCGTTAATCTTGATTCATTGAACTTCTTCTTTCCTGTACTTTTGTAGCGACAAGTCGCATATCGTTTTTGCTTCAATAAATACAATTTTAGGTTATGGGCCCAGCACGTTTTTGAACAAAGGGAAAGTGAATAATCGAAATTTTGATGGAGCAAGAAAAGAATGATCGTCATTTTCTCCCGCTGTTTGACGGCACAAATTATACCGCATGGAAGTATCGCATGACAATTCTCTTGGAGGAGCATGAGCTGTTAGAGTGCATTAATACGAACGCGGATGGGCTAGAGGTGCTGAAGGACGAGGCGGGAGATAGTGAGGCGATAGCTAGGGAAAAGGAGCGGAACCGTGAAGCGCGGGCCAAGTTAGATCGGCGATGCAAATCATTACTTGTATCGAGAATACACGACTCGCCATTGGAGTACATTCAGGACCAGAAAACTCCAAAGGACGTATGGGATGCTCTTCGGCGTGTGTTCGAGCGACGCAGCATTGCAAGTCGCATGCATTTGAAGCGACAAATGCTTACTCTTCGTTTCGAGGGCGGAACACTTCAGCAGCATTTTTTAAAGTTTGATAAACTAGTGCGGGAATATCGGGCTACTGGTGCTGTGCTGGAAGAGCTTGATGTGGTTTGCCATTTGTTAGTTACGCTCGGATCGTCATATTCGACCGTTGTAACAGCATTGGAAACAATGCCCGAGGAGAGTCTATCCATCGAATTCGTTAAATGTAGGTTGCTTGACGAAGAAACAAAAAGAAAGAGTGTAGATCTTCGCGCACCGGAAAATGAAGCTGCATTCTCTGGCACGAGGCCAAATTGGCAGCAGAAAAGTAAGGTTAGGTGTTTTGGCTGCAAGGTTATCGGACATAAGTTATCTGAGTGTCCGAACAAAAGGCAAAGTGACACCAATACATCGAAGGCACACGTCGGTGAAGCAAGTGTTAGTTTTGTTGGTGTAAATGCGGGATGCTTTAACAAAATGGAGTAGTATATAGATTCGGGCTGTTCCGATCATCTGGTGAATAACAAAGAGTTTTTCGATGAAATGTGGCTATTGGAAAATCCGATTGAAATTGCGATTGCTAAGGATGATGTGACGATTCGTGCGGAATATTCTGGAAACGTGAAGATCATCAGCAATGTGTTCGGAAAGCAAATTGAGTGCGTGGTGCGAAATGTTTTATATGTGCCTGATTTGCGTTGTAATCTTTTCTCAGTAATGCGTGTCGATGCTGCTGGTATGAAAGTGGTATATGCAAACGGAGCGGTACAGATTTATCGTGGTTTGGAAATTGTCGCGTGTGGTTCACGGGTTGGAAAATTATATCAACTAGATTTTAGTTATGCGAAGCGTGATGAATATTCGATGATGACGACAGGTCGAGTGTCTAAAGAGCTTGAATTATGGCATTAGCGTCTTGGTCACTTAAACGTGCGCAGTATTGAGCAATTGATTCGGAATGAAATGGTTTCTGGGCTGAAAGTGAAATGTACCGACAAAAATGTTGTGGTGTGCGAGTCTTGTTTAACCGGGAAGCAAATACGGAATCCGTTTCCATCGCGTAATGAAAAACGATCGTCGCGAGTGTTAGAGCTCATTCATTCGGATGTTTGTGGTCCAGTTACTCCAGTTGGTAACGGTGGTGTGAAATACTTCGTGTCTTTCGTAGACAGCTGGAGCCATTTTTGTATGGTTTTTCTGATTCAGTCAAAAGATGAGGTGTTCAAGCGTTTCTGTGAGTACGAGGCTATTGTTACCGCAAAGTTTGGTCAACGGATCAGCCGTTTACGTTGTGACAATGGCGGTGAATACCGAAGCAAGCAGTTTGAGCAATTCCTGAAGCAGAGTGGTATCGTTGTGGAGTGGACAGTTCCACATACACCTCAGCAAAACAGGGTTAGCGAGCGGATGAACCGTACCTTGGTTGACAAGGCCAGAACAATGCTGCATGATTCCAGAATCGATAAGCGATTTTGGGGGCAAGCCATTCAAACGGCTGCATACTTTCTCAACCGCAGCCCCACGAATGCGATCGATGGCAACAAGATTCCATACGAAAGATGGGAAGGTAAGAAACCTGATTTGGCAAAGCTCAGAATTTTTGGATGTGATGTGTACGTTCACATTCCGAAAGAACAACGTGCTAAGCTGGATGCCAAGGCTTGGAAAGGAGTTTTAGTAGGATACTCTGTTAATGGGTATAGGGTTTGGAACCCGGAGCAGCATGAAATTGTGCACGAGCGTGATGTTGTATTTTTGGAAGGCTGTCATATTACTTCAGAAGCAGTTGAAGATATGTCACACGACGATTTCTTTTTGACACCAATGAATAGAGAAGGTTCATCAGATGATGTTGCGTTAGACGATGAAGCAAGTAACAATGACCATGACATCGAATCTGCGGAAGGGTATGACACGGCTCCTAGCCTGAATTCTGATGTTGAAGTAGTTCCTGATGATGAAACTTCAAAACGACAAAGGACGGTTCCTGTGTGGCACAAAGACTATGCGGTGGAATATGCAGCATACGCATTGAATGCCACAAATTATGTTGAGAATTTACCGACCTCACTAGCAGAAGCTCGTCAGCGCGATGATTGGAACGAATGGAAAAAGGCTGTTGCTGAAGAGATGCAGTCCTTGGAAAGGAATAAGACATGGGAGTTAGTAAAGCTACCGGAGAATAGGACACCTATTTCATGCAAATGGGTGTTTGCAATGAAGCGGAGCATGGATAACCAACCTTGTCGTTATAAAGCTCGCTTAGTGGCTAGAGGTTTTAGCCAGCGTTACGGTTTCGATTGCAATGAAACATATTCTCCGGTTGCTAAATTGGATACTCTGCGCATGGTCTTGGCTTATGCTAATGAAGCAAAGATGATAGTGCATCAGATGGATGTTCGAACTGCCTTCTTGAACGGCACGTTAACGGAGGAGATTTTCATGACACAGCCCGAGGGTTTCCAGACTGACGGAGATCTTGTGTGCCGTTTACATAAATCTCTGTACGGTCTTAAGCAGGCGTCTAAAGCATGGAATGATCGGTTTGACGATTTTGTTCATGGACGTTTGGGTTTTAGACGGAGTCTAAACGACCAGTGCCTTTACATAAGATCAACGAAAAACGGCATTGTTATCATCGTGTTGTACGTGGATGACCTCGTGATCGTGGGTTCAACTTTAGAGGATGTGGTTTGTGTGAAAAGATGCCTATCAAACGAGTTCGAGATGAAAGATATTGGTGAGGTGAAGTGCTTTCTTGTAATGAACATAAGCTACGATAGGGAACAAGGTGTGATGCAGATTCACCAGCGCCATTATCTTCAAGATGTCTTGCGACGGTTCAAGATGGAGACATGTAAACCTTGTTCGACACCTATCGAGTATCGTCTAAAGCTGATGAAAGGTGACGAGGATAAACGTACGTCGCAACCCTATCGTGAATTAGTAGGTTGTCTGATGTATGCAGCTCAGACGACAAGACCTGATCTGGCCGCTGCAGTGAACTTCTTCAGTCAGTATCAGAGTTGTCCAACGGACGAGCATTGGACACATCTCAAGAGAATCCTTCGCTACATACAAGGATCTCTAGATGTGGGGCTCGTGTATCGCAGAGGCAGAGGAAAACCGCTGGAGGTGTATTCGGATGCAGATTGGGCCAATGACCCCAACGATAGACGATCAGTGAGCGGAAGCGTTTTCAAAATGTTCGGATCGACCGTGGCCTGGATCACCCGGAAACAACAAACCGTGGCGCTGTCTTCGACGGAAGCTGAATTGACGGCTCTATGTGTTGCTGTTCGTCATGGGGTGTGGATGTCGCGTCTGCTTCATGACCTTGGCTGCAAGGTGGATTTTCCAGTGACCTATTTCGAAGATAACCAGTCAGCGATGAGCATCGTGAAAGACCCCAAGGGACTGGGAAGGCTGAAACATGTTTATGTTAAGCTGTTCTTCTTGAAAGACTTGGTGAAGGATAGACAGATTGTCCTCAAGTATATCCCGACAGCGAACCAGCAGGCAGATATGCTGACAAAGGGACTACCGACTGCAACGTTTCAGCGAAACTGTTTAGCCATAAGTTTGGCAAGGTGCATCGGTTGAGTGGGGGTGTTAAAGTGAGCAACCTCTGCTTAACTATTGCTTATTCGGATGTCACTTTGACATTTGGACTTTGTTCATTGGGAACGCATTTCTCTCTTTTAGGTTGGCAGTCATGCCGTTAATCTTGATTCATTGAACTTCTTCTTTCCTGTACTTTTGTAGCGACAAGTCGCATATCGTTTTTGCTTCAATAAATACAATTTTAGGATTCACACACATTCCTTTAAGGGAATTGATGTCGATGAATATTATCGTAACGCACATTCCTTTATGGGATCGAAGCAGGAATAAATAACTAGGGAAGCACATTCCTACGGGGACCGATGCAACCAGGAATATACACACGTATAAGCGTATAAGCCTTGTAACATACATTTTTGAGGTGATTTTTTCATAGTAGTGGCGTTATTTACCCTACCGGCAAAATGAGAGTATTTTTTGAGTAATTTGAGTGACGCTGTCGAAATACAGTGTCCCTTCGACCAATCCACGCAAACAATGAGACACCAAATTTTGAGTGATTCAGGCCGAGGGGTATGAAGAAGCTTGAGGAAGCAAGAAGAAACGCGCTGCGATGAGAGTTCGCATTCTGTTTTACACGCGCGCTTCACTAACACCAACACAAATACCGTGCTTTGACGAGCCGTCTGTGAATGTGTGTGTGTGTGTGTCTTCTTTCAGCGAGCTCAACTTGGAGCTGCTCGTCACATCGTGTTGTCTCGCTTACACTACAGCATCAAACCATCGCTCCGTATGTCCCCCCTCCTACGCGTACAAAACCACCAGTACAGCGCGACGCTTTGCCGGAGATGGTTGTGCGCGTTTTGTTCTAAGTCCCGCGCGCAGTGTTTGTGCGTTGGTGCGCATTTCGTCTAAGTCTCGTGCGCCGGTGTGTTTTGGTGAAGTGTGCAGTGAATAAACAGTGTGCACAGACGCACATGCAGTGCGTGGATCGACAGGTAAGAATTTGCTGAACAGAGTCAACGCAGATTGTCGACAAGTTTCCCGCAGCCTGGTCGACCCGGTATGACGTCATTCGTGAGTATGAAGGATTCTGAATGTGTACTTTAGTGGGTACTTTATGTTTCAATAAAGTGTTTAATGTAATAAAAAATGACAGTGTTTGTGTTTAGTTTTAGAATAAGTGCATGAAAGAAAGCGAAAAACAACAAGCTTTTGATGTGTTGGTAGCATGGCTCGAAAGAACACAAACACATTGAGAACTGCAGAGCGCACCGTGCGTTACGGGTGGGGAGGGGGAGGGTGGTCCCCGTCCGGCAAAATGAGTGTATTTTTTGAGTGATTTGAGTGACGCTGTCGAAATACAGTGCCCCTTCGACGAATGAGTTACACCCTCGCGCGAGCCCTCCCCCTCCCCACCCGTAACGCACGGTGCGCTCTGCAGTTCTCAATGTGTTTGTGTTCTTTCGAGCCATGCTACGAACACATGTAAAGATAGTTGTTTCTTTCGTTTTTCGTTTTCTTTCATGCACTTATTCTAAAACTAAACACTAACACTGTCATTTTTATTACATTAAACACTTTATTGAAACATAAAGTACCCACTAAAGTACACATTCAGAATCCTTCATACTCACGAATGACGTCATACCGGGTCGAGCCAGGCTGCGGGAAACTTGTCGACAATCTGCGTTGACTCTGTTCAGCAAATTTACCTGTCGATCCACGCACTGCATGTGCGTCTGTGCACACTGTTTATTCACTGCACACTTCACCAAAACACACCGGCGCACGAGACTTTCAATGAAATGCGCATCAACGCACAAACACTGCGCGCGGGACTTGAAACGAAAAGCGCACAACCATCTCCGGCAAAGCGTCGCGCTGTACTGGTGGTTTTGTACGCGTAGGAGGGGGGGACATACGGAGCGATGGTTCGATGCTGTAGTGTAAGCGAGACAACACGATGTGACGAGCAGCTCCAAGTTGAGCTCGCTGAAAGAAGACACACACACATTCACAGACGGCTCGTCAAAGCACGGTATTTGTATTGGTGTTAGTGAAGCGCGCGTGTAAAACAGAATGCGAACTCTCATCGCAGCGCGTTTCTCCTTGCTTCCTCAAGCTTCTTCATACCCCTCGGCCTGAATCACTCAAAATTTGGGGTCTCATTGTTTGCGTGGTTAACCCAATACCCAAGGTGTGTTTATTTAGAAGGTGAATTATTAGCGCGTTTGCCGGGCGCCATCATTGAGTATTGTTATGTCTGTTGGCTGTACAGCCCACTGTGCGGTGTGAACCAAAGTGAATGAAAGGGAGGTGAGCTTATCGAAAGATTTAGGTCGCCATGACGATTGTTTGACACTATATAACCGGTATTGTTTACCTTTTCTTCCTGTGCATAACATCGTCGCACAATCAGTTTTATTTCTTCAACAGGCATTGTATGGATTGTTTAATTATTTCAGTATTCTAATGTAAGTCCCTCATCAATGTAATTCCTTATCTTCATGGAATAGTTACTGATTTGTATTATTTTCAGATATTGGAAACAATTCATTACGGAATTCGGATATGATGTTACGTGCTTACGTTACAGTAGAACGTGCTGCTTTGTGAACCCTAAAGAGATTGGCCCCTGCTGCCGTTTCATCGTTGGCGACTCCATTGGCCAGGCTTCACACCACCCGCTGCAGCCGCACATCAAGGGAGGAAGTCATTCTCCCTCCCTTAAGCGCATCACCTTCTGCATCGGCCTCGGCGTATATGGTCCCGACTGCATCGCATCACGGTGACGGTGCATTCCACCTCGGCTGCAGAAAGGAAGTCCCGCATCAAAGGCGATGAAATATTCCGGCTCATATGCAGCACAGAAGCTTGACTGTAATCTTACGAGCTTGATGATACTTGAAGTTCTTCATTTACTACATTTCTATATAACTCATTTTTGGTATTTTTCCAGGCCAACAATTGCAACTAAACAGCTTAGGCAACGTAAATATTAGCGAAATCTAACACTGGAGCATTAGAACCGAATAAGATAGCCTAACCAAACTCTTAGAATGCTACGATACCAGATGACGGTTGAAATTACATACGTTATTTGTTGAAAAAACAAGTGCATCGGTACATGCTAGCGCTACTCAAAAGAATCATCAGAAGTGTTGTGGGAACGTAGCCTCAGCAGCGCCAGCTGCTCGACGTCGACATTCGCCTGTCGACTATTGAAGCACGATCGTGTTGAGTGCCTGAGTGTTCCCGTATTGGCGAACAAGGACCGGAGCCGCATGAGAGTTGATACCGAGCGCTCAAGGGCAACGGACGGTTGCACACCCACACACCAGTATTCGCGTATCGTCCTATGTGTTATTTTACCGTGTTTCCTATTAAGTTTTAAATAAAGTGTAAGAATCACAGCAAGAAGCAAAATAGTATGCTCACAAGCATGACTGTTAGAAATATACTCAACATCTTTTTTTCTGAATTGGTCGCCGTGCCAATCGTTTAACACGTTCAGCCCGATGGCAGGTCCCAGGGCCTGCCAGTTAACTTTCCCGCATGCCGGTGGCAGGCCCTGGAGCCTGCTATTGGTATTTTGCTAGGGAAACAAACAACATTGCGAACAACTTCATTTATTTCATTTATATGTTCTAGTCGGAATAGTTAGTCTCTAAATGAATATTATCATTAGAGTCAACCTGGTTAATTTCACCGTTTATAATACATCATGATATTATTTAAAAAATGTGCTTATTCACTAATATATACATTTATAATTTATACATAATCAAAAGTTATAAGTAAATTTATGTAATTCATATTTCTGTCTGTTTTATACATCCGTCAAACGAAGCAACTAATTTGTAATTTTTCGCATTTTTTTCGCAGTTTTGGAATGTGATGGTGCTTTTCGTTTGTTATTAGCCCTTTTTTCATTCGCTATTTTCATATTAAGAAATTTGATACGTATATTTATGCGATGTTTAGCAAATTGTTGTAGAACTATTGGCGGTAACTCGGGGAATTCTTTTTGAAGTCGCTTAACTAATCTTTTTGATATGTAACGTTTTTTGTTGAAATTCCCATTTGGGTGCAATTTTTGGAAGATTTTCTCCATTTTGTATCCTTGTTTCAAAAAAGCTTCTGAAGGAACAAACAAACCAGCAACCGACAAATGCTTTACAAATGAAGGTGGATGGCTATACGAATGGTCGCTATTCAAATTCAGACTAAGATTACCCTAATTTAAATGCGGAAACTTTTCAAAGCATTGACGCCCAATATAACCCATAATATACTCGAGTCCATCGCTGTCTTGTTCAGGAAGCTCGATAGCGGAACTACTGACGGAGCTTAACATTTCACTGCTTCTTGAACTCAGGGTATCGGCTTGTATGCTTTGTTTAACTGGGGGTTGATTTAAGGCCGAGGTAATGATTGATGCTGAAATTATATCACCGTCATTAGCCTGTTCAGAACCTTCATTTTCAATCTCAATCGATGTCCGAATTTGCGATGAGATATATTCATCTGTACAAGAAAATGTAGATGGCTCCAAGTCTGTTTGATTTTTAAGGAACGTAGGTGCTTTTCCTAATATAATCATCTTAATACGATGAATGCAGCTCATTGGTGAGGGATGATCATATACCCCTCCTATCTGCCTTAGCTGTGAGAAAAAATTCTCCAGTACATCTTGATTGAGCTAAATTAAAAAGGATGATATATCAATATGAATATATGATGTTTTTTATGTCATTAATTACCTTGTGAGTGGATATGAAGGAAATGTTGTGTCTTTTATGAAAATCATCATAAAGCATTTTAAGAGACGTTATCTGCATCAGCAACTACTTTTGAAAAATTTGCAAGCTATGCTTACCAATCACGGTCATATTTGAAACTAATTCGAACATTTCATCTAATGCTTTTATCTGATCGTCGCTTGCTGTATAAGACTTTTTATAGTCTAATTTGGCGAAAGGACTAAAGGAGTTCGATATGCTGAACCATAAGTCAACTTTTTCTATGAAATTTGCCAAGTCCGTAGCTTCAGCATTATTTTTAAAATAACGACGCAAGGAAAGAGCAGTAGTATGTGAGAGCAGCTGTGCGGCACGTCGAACATTCTGACGCTCTTGTGGCGTCATAACTAAATGAGTTTTACTCAACTTATATAAAGGTGTAATCTCTGTTTCATTTCTAGTGGCTATCATGTCAATAAGTAGGTCTGCCTTTATATGTTTTGCGTTGTACGTAAATCCACTATCCAAAAACCAATTCCTTAGTAGCTTTAATAAATGAGGTGCATCAGGGATTACGTACACGTTATTTAAAGTTGTGGGATGTTGGAAATACGGCCTTTCGTAGTCTTGAGCTCCCAGTTCTTTCCAGCAACTTACATTTGTAGAGCAGTTGTCACTGATGATAGCTACAACGTTAATATTTATTTCACTTAGTTTTTCAATTATCTTCAAGAGTATTTATTTTGTCATTTTCTTATCAAATCCTATGTACACAGGTTGTTTCCATTTGTTACACAGTCCTCGAGCCATCACGACCTGCATATAGTTATGTGGTCCAATTATCTCATCCGATGCTTTGTCCAGTTCAATTATTTTGTTAACTTTCATTTCATCGAAAGACAGAGCACAAAGGCGATCTTTTTCAGTAAAAGTGCTGGTTAAATTGCTTATTAATTTAAGAACGTCATCCAAAATTCCTTCCTTTACAACGAGGTTCTTTGTGTATCGTTTTAAAGTTGCGTCTGCAGGTAAAGGAAACTTTCTATCTTTAGCCAAATATTTGTAGCATCGCAATCCAATTTCCTCTTTCGTCCAAACTACACGTTGTTTCTGTTTCAAAATGTTACGTTTTCTTGTGCTTTATTTCACTACCTTATCTCATGCGTCTCTTGTACAATACTTCTTTATCCCATGTGCCCCCGGCATCCGGCAGCTGTCACTTGTCACCCCGAGATGCGTATAGAAATGCAGGTGGACGCACTGCTAGTCGAAAGGGTTCACACCGCACAGTGGCTGTCCTGCCAACACCTCCCTATTTTTTAGTAAAGATGATACGCGTCGTATCTGGTTGGTGGTACGCGTTGTCTGGATGATTGACGTGTAGGTACCGGTGGTTGATTGTTGTTACGTGTTGACCCAACACGGCTTCGTTGACGTGGTGGTGCCAGGTCTGCCAACATTTCTGATGGGAGTGTTGTGGATGTTGTGGTTTCTACTTCCTCGTTAAGACCACAATTATCGAGGAGTATCGCCAGCGGTATCTGAACGTCTGTAATTGCTAGTTGCTCTTGCTGGGAAACTTCTGCTTCATGTCGACTTCGTAGCTGATTACAATGCGATCGAATGAGCTTCCTCGTTGATGACAACCATACATTGTACAGCACACTACCAATTTGCCCAATAACTTGCCCATGAGCCCAACTCCATTTGTTGTTATGGTACACTTTAGCCCACACTAAGTCCTGAGGGGAGTAATGCCGCTTCTTTGCTCCGTGTTTGAGATTGAACTGCTTTTCTTGTTTGTTATCATGGACTTTGTGCGATGAAGAGGGTGGACGTAATAATTCGAGAGCTGTTCGTATTGGTCTTTTATAAATGTGCTCAGCTGGTGATTTTCCTTCCGGTGAACTACGACATGGTGTTGAACGATAGCACAGCAGAAAGGTGTCGATTGCTTCTTCTAACGTTTCCCCCCCTGCTGTAATATTTTTAAGGGCTCTCTTGAATGTGTCGACGAATCTTTCTGCTAGTCCGTTTGACTGCGGATGAAAGGGAGCAGTCTTCAAATGCACAATCAAATGCTCACAAAATGTTTCGAACATATTACTGGTAAATTGTGTACCATTATCAGTGACCAATGTTTCAGGTTGTCCGTGTCTTGCGAAAATATTGCGGAGCATGCGCAATGTTGCGGTTGTGGTGATGTCTTTAGTGCGCATCACTTCTGGCCACTTAGAGTATGCGTCAACAAGAATCAGATAGTAGTAACCGTTAACAGGCCCTGCATAATCGAGATGTAGCCTTTGCCATGCTTTTTCCGGAACTGGCCAGGATTCAAGAGTTGTTTTTCTATCTGTTTTCGCAACACTAGAACATTCGATACACGATTTTACGATATGTGCAACGTCTTCATCGACGTTTGGCCAGTACACATACTGCCGTGCGATCGAGCGCATGCGTTCGATACCAGGGTGTCCCTTGTGTAGCTGCTTGAGGACACTTTCCCTGGAACTGGGAGGCACGACCAATCTCTCTCCATACGTAATACAATCTGCTACGACAGACAGTCCATCTCGTCGTTGATAAAATTGTAGGATTTTAGGATCGTTTATGATGGTTTTAGGTGGCCAACCTTCCTTAATGAACTTGATGATTTGTTGTAAGGTATCATCATTTTTGGTTGTATTTTGAATTGTCTTGAACGACAATGGGACTGCTTGCAGTGATTCGTTCAAGATGCTCCGAATACTTTTTTCGAAAGTGAGATTAGCTATGACCATCTCTTCATCTGGCCGCACATGTCGATTGATAAGACGTGATATATCGTCGGCGTGACCAAAACTATCTGTAGAGATATAGTTAATCGAAAAATCGTAGAGCAGAAGAGTTAATGCCCATCGTTGTAAACGATTTGCTGTATACGTTGGTATACCCTTCTTTGCACCAAAAATAGCCAATAAAGGTTTGTGATCTGTTTCCAGAATGAATCGACGCCCATAAATTATTCTGTGAAAGCGTGTAACCGCAAATATCAAAGCCAGCGCCTCTTTTTCAATTTGGCTATAGTTACTTTCAGCTGATGTTAAGCTACGCGACACATGGTAAATGGCTTTAATTGATCCATCAGGAAACTTGTGAGCAATGCGAGCACCCAATCCTACGTTTGAAGCGTCTGCAGATACTATTATCTCCATTTTTGGATTGTACTGCGTTAGCAGTAATGGAGATTGTAAAATTTCTCGAAAACGATCGAATGATCTTTGGCATGCTGTGGACCAATGAAATTTCATACCTGCCTTCAAAAGTTGATCCATGGGCTGACGGAGTGTGCGCATTTCTTGGACATATTTGCCATAATAATTTATGGCTCCAAGGTATGATCGCAGCTTTGGAATGTCGTGCGGCGGTGGCATGCTCACAATTGGTGCTATTTTATCTGGATCTGGCCGGATTCCTTGTGCATCAAGGATTTGTCCCAGATATTTGACTTGGCGCATATTGAATTTACATTTTTCAATGCGTACGGTAAATCCGTAATCTCGCAAACGGTTTAGCACGAGATGTAAGTTTTGCTAATGCTCATCTTCGTTTCGTCCACCTACTAATATGTCGTCCAGGTACCCTGTGGTGCTATTGAGCCCAGCGAGCATCGTGTCCATCAACTTTTGAAATGCCCCTGGCGCTGATTTGATGCCGGGTGACAATCGTGTGAATTGAAACAGTCCCTTGTGGGTGTTGATGGTTAGGAATGGTTGGCTTGCTTCGTCTACGGGTACTTGTAGGTAGGCGTCCGACAAATCAATGTGGCTGAAAATGACGCAGTTAGCCATTTTCACGAAGATATCCTCTGGCAGTGGTAAAGGATAATTATTCGACTCCAGCACGTTGTTCAACCCCGTCGAGAAATCCGCACAAATACGAACGGTGCCGTTCGGTTTTCGTACCACGACGATGGGTGCCGCCCAGTCAGAAAAGTCCACTTTTTTGATGATGCCAAGACTTTCCAGACGATGCAGCTCATCTTCAACAACAGCTTCCATCATGTACGCAACGGGTCTCTTTGCACGAAATACTGGTGTAGGCGTGCCCTTCAACGTAAGTTGTACTGCTGTCTTGTTGTACAACCCCATTTTGTCGTTGAAGACGTCTGGATAACGAGACCGTAGTTCTGCTATGTTTGTCGTCTTCGTGGTGCAGATCTGGTTGCAGAACGCTGTGATTGGCTCGTTCCACAGTCCAAAAAGGTCCATCATATCAATCCCTAAAACGTTAAGATTGACATTCGGATCAGTTACAAAACACTTACCCTGTTTCGTAACGTTATTGATGGTGATGCTGCACTCCAGCTCCGCCGCTAATTGCAACGGATCGCCCGACGCTGTCCTAGCATTGCAAGTGGCTGGTTTGACTGCCGGAGAACCGATACGCTTCCATGCCTGATGTGAGATGATGGTGATGTCCGATCCGGTGTCAATTTGCAGTCGATGAGGAATGTTGTTGAGATGAACGGAGACGAACTTCCTTCTTTGCGTGACATGGTTGACTGTCACTATTTTCGATGTCTGTCCCTGATGTTGCTTCCGCTTGTACTGCTTCTTCCACGGTGCCTTCTGCGCTGGAGCACTGGTGGTCGCCATTGATGTGAAACAGGCGCAGTATCCTTCGGAATGTCCAATTTTACCACAATCTTTGCATTTGTGGTTTCGACTCGGACAATCTTTGTGGAAGTGCATTGCACCGCAAGACCAGCAAGTAGTACGAGGATGATCCTGCTGTTTGTTTCCTCCGCTGGGATGACGTTGTTGCTGTGATGAACCTTTGTTAGCAACGTACTGCACTGACGATGGTTGCTCTACAAGCACAGTGTCCTGTTTGAGGTTAACGAGACTTTTGCACTGTTCGACGATTTGTTGGAGCGTGATGTCCTGTGCTTCGTTCAGTTTGTTGATCAGCCTCATACGAATCTCTGCATCGCTGCTTGACTTAAGTCCACATACGTAGATCAAGCATTTAAACTGTTCCTCAGTTAACTCGGAAAGTTTAAAATCAACACAGGATTTGTTCACTTTACAGGAATATGAAAGATAATCATCTACGTCATCTTTTGTCATTTGAAGACAATTGTATCTGCGGCGAAACGTAGAGATGGTAGCGCCAAACAGGGATTTTAGCTTTTCCACTGTTTGTTCGAATGTGAATTCGCGAGCTAGTATTGGCAATATGAAACTATTGTACCGCTCGTGATCTTGTGGGCTCAGTTTGCGTAAAAGTAACCTCACTTTTCCCGCGTTGTCAAGGTTGCAAGCATCCCGATCGAAAAGTTCGCTGTAACGGGAATACCAGGCGTCGAAAGTGTATCCGTTTTCTTTGTCGTAGACAAACTCTGACATATTACTTGATAATGAGTCAAGTACAACCTCCACATGTGTGAACTTTTGTATGGATTGATTCGTCAATTGAAGCTGTTGTGCCATAGAAGACATGAGGCTCTGCTGGTTGGCGAGAATTTTCAGTATCGCTTCCGACACATTCTTTGATGACTCTCCTCCGCCTGCTGCAGAATCTTTTTCTTGAGCACCTTCCATTGTCGATGATAACACACGGTCCCGGGAAAATTTTCGCTGGTTTTTTTTGCAAACTTCTACCGCCTCGTCGCCACTGTTACGTTTTCTTGTGCTTTATTTCACTACCTTATCTCATGCGTCTCTTGTACAATACTTCTTTATCCCATGTGCCCCCGGCATCCGGCAGCTGTCACTTGTCACCCCGAGATGCGTATAGAAATGCAGGTGGACGCACTGCTAGCCGAAGGGGTTCACACCGCACAGTGGCTGTCCTGCCAACACAAAATAATATCTATCTGGTTTTCAGATAATGTTGGCTTCAATCTTTCTTTCATTGCTGTGACAAGTGCAGCTTCATCTATACCTGCATCCTTTTTTGAAATATGTTTCTGTAAGCTATCTATTTCTGCCTTTAGTCGCTTATTTTCATTGAAGTATGAATGCAGTTTATCTCTTAAATTAGTTTTCGCTTCGATCAGTTTTCGATTATCTTCTTTCATTTGATCAAGTTCCCTTTTCATGTCTATACTTGTTTGGCTGGGCACGTTCTCTACATCGCTGAAATATTCTGAATCTGTCTGAAATTCTACATTTGGCTGGTTACACTCTTTCAATGGGGCTATCATATTCGATGGCTCGTTTTGAATAAAATCGGCTGGTTGTATCAATGATGGAATAGCTAATAAAGAGATGATAATGAGATGAAATGATAATTACTGCATAAAGCTCATATCTTTCCTTACCATATGGTTTTAATCTCTACAGTACTGGCAAGGTTTGTGGTAAAGATGATTTTGCCATTTGATAGTCGTCGGGTTTGAAACGGAGAGAGCACACAGTAGATATTTTGGTTGGTTTCCAATGTTCATCCCGCTTACAGAAATCAATCCACTTAGGCAAAGAATCGTCTGATGGAAACGAATGGAAAGTAATGTTCAAACCCCGCTTCTTTACATTTTCTGCATTATTTTTGCAGAATGCAGCTGCACATGAGCGAGGCATGTTGCTTCCTACAAACTTCTGTGGACACAGCTACAAACAACGCTGCTTCTAGATTTGCTTTTTCTCTAAAAATAGAAAATAAATCCATTTAAAACATTCCCTGCAACTTGTACAATTTATATTTTACCTGGTATAATAAAATATTAACACCCGAAAGCGTACTATTTTCTTTTACACGAATTTTAGTCACACACTTCTCGCCGTTGCATCACAACATGGACCAGTCCAATAGCTATCAAATGTAAACAAACCGTCCAGCCGACCCGGTTACAAACTGTCAAACTTAATTTAATTTTTCTAACATCCCGCAAGCCAAATGTTCTACATAAGCTCACCTCCCTTTCATTCACTTTGGTGTGAACCCCTTTGGCTAGCAGTGCGTCCACCGGTTTTTCTATACGCACCTCGGGGAATAACAAGTGACAGCTGCCGTATGCCGGGGGACATGCCCAAGCGAATGAAAATGGCACTTTTCGGCTGTGTTTTCGATTGACATTTCGTGCACGATTTGACAAACGAAACAGTGTACGAGATTCAGACTTTTTTCGGCACATAACCACAACCGCGTGCAATGGCATATTTGCTATCTTCATCGCACGTCTAGCGTTAGACATTTTGAGGTTAAATAGTTTTTACATTGTTGGTGTTTATATGAATGATACGATACGAAAGAACACAACTGATTTAAATACAAACTAAACATAATACACAAAAAGAAATACACATAACCTGCTTCAACGCTTGGCTTGGAGAGCGAAATGATTCGAATGGAAGAAGCACACATACAGTCATATATTGCTTGTCAAATTATGAGAGTGTATGAGTTATCGTACGAAAATTTCCGCTTGGGTGCAAGGTGGAATATAGAGGAGGTGTCTTCTTAGCGTTTGGCATGTTGCCATTTTGAGATTCAGTTTGACAACAGCCGTCGATTTTTGTTTACAGGCAGCAGCTGCATTATAACGTGTAAAATGTCGATTTATGGAGTGTGGATGCAAAATACAATTTTTTATTGCTAAAAAAATGTTAATTAAACGAAAACAATACATTTATCCTATCCAAATACCAGCAACATTCGTCCCATTTGACAACTGCCGTCGATCCTGGTTTTGTGCTTTTTTCTAAAGCTTCGATGCCCAATTGTTCTACATGACGACACCTCCTTTCTACCCACTTTGGGTACATGGCAAAGTCTTTGAAAGAGAACAGGTCGAAGCGTTTAGAGTAAATTGACAGAAAGCCATGGGAAAATTTTGACAGTTAAATTGAACATTGTTTATGTTTAGCGATGGACGTTGCTATGGAGTGAATAAGAGTTTTGTTCAACATTTTGCACTCATTTCCTATTAGAATATTACAAGAAGTAGAATCCAGTTAGAATATAACATGGCTGATACAATCCAAGGATCTCTTTTATCATTCGTCGCCGGGTTATAAGCAGAAGACGGTATGCAAATTGTACTTGTGTGTGCCGATTCGATGTTTCATTTTACTCTCAGTGTTTAATTGAAGGTAAATAGGACTTCTGTTACCCAGTTGGAACATGTAAAGTGCTATTTTATGCCTGTTAAACTTTTCGTTCTTCCAGCAGGACCGTTGCAAACAGTAGTGATTCGTGGCCACGGAATGGCAAGCAATGAGGTTATCTGTATACAGAGTAGACTGCAACTATTTCTACTTTATTCGCCAGAAGTGATTGACCGCAAGAAATTTAACCAATATAATCTTCCTAAATGTAAATTCGTCCACTTTTCCACGTTAACTATTAGCCGTGTTTTTGTAAACACTTTTTCATGAAACTGTCAAAAGCGAGCTGAAAATGGCAACCTAGCAACGGGCTTTGCATCGACCTGTTCTCCTTAATAGATCTTGGTACATGGAATCAAGAGAATTGCACAAGAGACGCGTGAGAACGGGTAGTGCAACAATAAAGTACAGGAAAACTTAATTTTGTATCTTCGATCTACAACAATAACTTTTATTAATATAATGTAATATTTTACACACGGACCAAACGATACGTCCTTTGCCTTAGCCGGTCGGGAGAGAAGAGAACGATCTCTCTATCCCGAAGAGCGTCGATCGTGCTTTCACGCATACGGTCGCCTAACATCGGGTGCATGACGAACTCTGTCAAGGCTTGTACAGGGTGGCTCCCAACATCCCTCCTCTTCAATTTCTCTGGTACGACCGCATCCACTGTGGCGATCTTCGAACACGCGTAGAACGACGTAGGGGCTGCACCGGTGAAGGCGATGATGCACTGTCAGCTGTAGCGAAATCTGGAGAACTTAGAACATCCGTATTATTTGACGATAACAAAAGGGACGGAGACGATTCAGACATGAAAGGTAACAGTGACGGGGATGACGATGAAGACGACGGAGACGACGTCGAAGACGAATACGACGATGACAAAGACGCTGACATTAAAGACGATGACGATGACGATGGCACAGAAATCCCAGGAGGTAACACCGCCGAGGTAAAGCTGTCACTAACAGTGCTTCGACATTCATCCAATAAAATGTTCAAAGCCATTGAAGTTTCCGTAGCGTCTGGTTGGACAGTATGTGTACCGATATTCAATCGTGGTCGTAGCTGGTTGATGTGTGAACGCCACTTCTTTCCGGCTGCGTTCTGTACTTCATACATTACGTTTCCACGCCGTTTGGTGATCTCACCAGGAATCCAACTCCAGGAATTATTACGGTACTCCTTAGCATAAACCGTTTCACCGACGTGGAACTTTCTGGGTGGCATCTGCCTGCTCGTTGATTCAACTTGTACTGGGGGACGCAGCAGTTCCAAGCAAGTACGGATTTTTCGTTCAAACATGACCTCTGCTGGAGTACGCATTCCTTCTAGCTGCTTGTTCGGTGTACTTCTGTAGGTCAGGAGAAACGTATCTAAGGCTTCCATTACAGGTGCGTGAACACCTTCCCCACCTTTATCTTTTTGAGCGCTCTTTTAAAGGAATCAACAAACCTTTCTGCTTGCCCATTCGACTGAGGGTGATATGGGGCAGTCTTAATATGCTCGATTCCATTAGTGTTGCAAAAATCGGCAAAAATTGCACTGGTAAACTGCCTACCATTGTCGCTCACTATCGTGTTAGGCATGCCAAATCTAACACACAATCCTCTCAACATAGTGACGGTTGCATTAGCGGATATACTTGAAGTCGAAATAATTTCAGGCCACTTAGAAAAAGAATCAATCACCAGAAGAAAGTAGACACCATCTATAGGTCCAGCGTAATCTATATGAACACGCTGCCATGGTGCATCAGTTTTCGGCCATGATATTGGAGAGCTATGAATTGGCGATTTAGCTGCTAAAGCACACGATTTGCATAACTTTACATGTTTCTCAACATCCGCGTCTATCAATGGCCAATAAACATAACTTCGTGCTATAGCTTTCATACGATCGATTCCTGGATGACCACGGTGCATCATTTCTAGCACCCGCCGACGCTGCGACGCAGGAATCACTAACCGCTCTCCAAAACAAATACAATTCTCAATTGTTGAAAGGGACTCTCGTCTCGCGTAGAAGTATTTCAATTCCGCATTATCTATATTCTTTGGCCACCCACTTTGTATGTAGTTATACGCGACCTGAAGCAAAGGGTCGTTATGCGACTCGCGCGCTACATGTTCAAATGCCAGCGGTAAACTCTTCGCTGCATTTTTCACAAGGGCTCCGACATCATTATCTAGTTCAATACTGGCAATTATAAAATCTTGTTCCGGTTTTTCATGTTTATCCATCAACCGGGATAGCACATCTGCATTTCCGAACTTCTCAGTTGGTACGTACTCTATTTCAAAATCATAAAGCAGTAATGTCAAAGCGAAACGCTGTAGACGGTTTGCGGTATATACAGGTATACCCTTTTTCGAACCAAAGATTCGGAGCAATGGTTGATGGTCTGTTTGTAGAAGAAAATGTCGTCCAAACAGCATACGGTGAAATTTAGTGACGGCACAAATAATCGCTAGCCCTTCACGATCAGGTTGGCTATAACGCTGCTCAGCTGCTGTAAGTGCTCGCGATGCGTGTTGGACTACTTTTATCTTTCCATCCGGCCACCTATGCGATATAGTAGCTCCTAATCCAATCGATGAAGCGTCTGCCGAAACAATTATGTCGAGCCGTGGGTTATAATGCGTTAATAACAAATCTGAAGATAAAATCTTCTTGAATTGCTCAAAGGCATGCTGACATTGTGGCGTCCAGCAAAAATTCCTTCCTTGAGCAAATCATCAAGAGGATGTCGCAGCATTCGCATATTATGGACAAATTTGCCGTAAAAATTTATGGCTCCTAGGAATGACCGCACTCCCGGCACATCAGTAGGGGGCAGCAATTTTAAAATGGCCTTAATCTTGTCCGGATCTGGACGTAACCCTTTTCCATCTAATAGATGGCCCAAGTATTTAATCTGGGATTTATAAAATTGCACTTACTTGCGCGTATGGTAAATCCATACTCTTGCAGCTTCTCCAAAACCGCTCGCAGGTTGCCATTATGGGTTGCCATGTCCTTGCCTCCAACTACGATGTCGTCCATATATGCTGCGACACCATCCAAGCCAGCTAACATTGTGTCGATTAACTGCTGGAACGCTCCCGGCGCTGCCTTGACTACGGGTGGTAAACGGTTATATCGGAATAAACCTCGATGCGTGTTGACCGTTAAAAGTCCGCGATGATTTTCATCTACCTCTACCTGCAAAAATGCATCAGAGAGGTCAATCTGGCTAAACACAACACAATTACTCAAGTTGGCAAAAATTTCCTCGGGTAATGGCAGTGGGTACTGGTGCGCCATTAGAGCATTATTCAAACCCGTTGAATAATCTCCGCAGATCCTGATGGTTCCATTCGCCTTGCGTACCACTACAATAGGTGCTGCCCAATCCGAATATTCCACTCGTGTAATAATGCCATCATTTTCCAGCCTCAGAAGCTCATCGTCGACTGCTTGCAACATCGCATACGCTACTGGTCGCTTGGGTCTGAACACTGGTGTCACTCCTTCTTTCAGCATCAACTTCACACAACCTTTCGTACATCGCCCTAGCTTCGACGAAAATAATGCAGGAAAATCTTTTTGCAGGGTCTTCGTATTCTCGCTTGCTTCTACGACATTTATCTCACTGCATATTGATGCCAAAGGAACATTCCAAAGACCAAATGTGTCCATTAAATCCGCTCCCAGCAACATTAGGTCAGCTTCTGTCACCCGTATTGTACAACACTTGCACTGCTGGCCAATTGTTATATCACTTTGGAACTCGCCCAAAATGTGTAAAGGATCACCAGACGCCGTCCTCGCTTTCACGCTTGCAGGAATTAATGCAGGGCTACCGATTGCGTGCCACTGCTTGCTCGAAATTATGCTTATATCGGCTCCGGTATCTACCATCATCGGGATCTGGGTGTTATTCAAAAATAAATTTACACGGCCACGGCTAGCACTATTCACCCTATTCACGATCACCGATTTCACGCATCGCTTTCTATTGGCCCATCTCAAAGCTGACTCGCAGTACCCTTCCTTGTGTCCGTATCTATGGCAATTATTGCACTTATAGGACTTGTGGAAACACTTTCGCGCATGGTGCCCTTCGCCACACAGCCAGCATTTTATTGCATTTAGCTTATTCGGCTGTTTCCACGCTTGGTGCTGCTTCTTAGGGTATTTTTCACGGGATCCACGAACGATGCTCACACTCTTCTCTCCCTCGCCTATCATTGCCGTATCACGCTTCAAGTTCACCATCCGTTTACACTCTTCTGCCATATCCGTTACCGTTTTATCGCTTTTCTCCTCTAGTCGATTTAGGAGCCTTATGCGAATCTCGGAATAACTGTCGTCTTTCAGACCACATACAAAAATTAGACATTTTAGTTCCTCTTCGGATAACTTTCCCAGCTCGGATTCTATAACAGCCTTGTTCACGCGGCACGAGTAAGTCATATAGTCTTCTTCCTGCAATTTACACATCTGCAAGCATCGGTACCGTTTGGCGATGACGGATTCAGGAGAACCGAATAATTTTCTCAGCTTGCCAGTCGTCGATCTAAAATCGAAATCATTTAGTTTAGCTGGAAGAATGTGACTTACATATCGCTCGTGTTCCGCTGCACCCAGCTTCCGCAACAAAAGACGCACTCGCGCGGCATCGTCCAGACGTTCCGCATACCTTTCGAAGAGATCTTCGTATCGCGCAAACCAAGCACTGAATGTAACAGCATCCTCCGGATCATAGTGGAACTCTTGTATGTGTTTTGCTAGGGCATCAATAATGTGTTCATTTCCCACAGGTTGTCGCGATCCAATTGAAGCTAGCACTTTAGTAATTAGATGCTCCTGCTGTTGCAAAAAGGACTGTTGTTGCTGATGAAGAATTTCCTGCTGCTGCTTAAATATGTCTTGGATGAAGGCATTCGTGTCCAACGGTAAATTGGTGACGGTTCGCTGGCTTGGGTCATGGCTGCTCCGCGATGGCGATGGTTCACCATTTCGTTCCATCAGGTCAAAGACACGGATCCTCCGTTTACACAGAAAAAAAAAATAGAAATCAAAATCGATAAAATCACGGGAAACAGCTCGCCAGAATTATCCTCGTCGCCACTTTTGTATCTTCGATCTACAACAATAACTTTTATCAATATAATGTAATATTTTACACACGGACCAAACGATACGTCCTTTGCCTTAGCCGGTCGGGAGAGAAGAGAACGATCTCTCTATCCCGAAGAGCGTCGATCGTGCTTTCACGCATACGGTCGCCTAACATCGGGCGCATGACGAACTCTGTCAAGGCTTGTACAGGGTGGCTCCCAACACTTAACAATGTCAAATCGCATACAATTTTCTATACCCTTCTCCAGTCCTTTCCGATTTTAATACCGGAGCCCCTAATATTGTTATGTCAAGTCGTGAAATGTCAATTTGCTCTGAAGCACTTCACCTCTTAATATCCATACACCTTGCACAACACCTATCAATTTCGTCCATTTTAAATAGAGAATAGTCGTGTTCAGATCGTTGACAAGGCCAGTAAACTTTAAATCATCGCAAATTATCAAATTGAAGCAAAATGAAGCGCGGTTTCGCTAAAACGTATAACAAGAAGAATTCAGTGTGGTTGGTCGAAGATAATTCCAATCAAGGCGATGCATCTAGCTCATCAGATTGTGCCAAGACTAGAGAATCAGTGGCGTTCATCGCAGGACCCTCTACTTCTTCTTCTCTATCGTTTGCTACGCTCCAGATTGGCGAATGTAAGCCAATGGAAGGAGAAGAAGAGATCGACAAAATCACCTTCGATAGATGGCACGATATTTTGGAATCATCAATGGCGTTGGCCGGCATCAACGATGAATCAGTAAAAGCCAACATTTTTAAGATGAAAGCCGGTTCTAAGTTACTAGATATGCTTGACGGTACATTAAGCAAGAACGGCCCTAACGTGGTTTCTCATCCATACTCGAACGCGATTCATCGGCTTCGAGAATACTTTGGTTCGCGAGACTATGTTTTGTTCCAACGTCAAAAACTTCGATCCATGCCACTTAAGTACGTGCGACGTGTAGCGGCAGTGGCTAAACTTTGTGGGTACGTGAACGATCAACTCGTGGAAACAGTGGCTGATGTAATTCAACACAATGCCAATAATCGGAAAGTGCGAGACGTTGCTAGAAAAGCTGCTCGTAAGGGGAGCTCCCTTCAAGAACTTGTAGATTGGGTACGGAGTACGGAGATAGAAAAGCAGGCTGAGGAGATTTTTAGTAAGAATCATCCCAAGGAAGACATGGCGAGTGTAATGGCAGTGTCCTATGCAGACCCTCGATTCCTACGCAGATCAACATCAGACTTTCGAGGACGGGGTCATTTTCCGCGGAATCGAGGAGGATTTCAACGTGCGAATGGGCCTAGTTTTTATACGACAAAACCTTGTTGGCGTTGCACAAGTACGGGTCATCGCCCAGATAGTTGCTTCGCTATAGAAAAATTCTGTCATCGGTGTCAAACAAAGCGTAGCATATCCGCTTATTAGAACTTATTGTAAACCACACTATCAGCTATAGACACATTGTAACACACTTCGGAAAGCCAAATCACACTATTGCAACACATTCATTATAACACATCAGCAAATCAATCCACACCATAGCAACACATCCAGACCATACCGTTCATAGAAAAAAACAATTGAGACACATTTATCGAAAACAACCGAAACGCGCAACATAAGCAATTCAAGCGTTACTGCGGCAAAGTGGACAAACAGAGAACGCATAGCAACTTATTGCTAAAAGCGCAGTGTAGGCAAAGATCGACGAACGCACTCGTTCTTTGGCTAGAACAGTTGAAACTTTCCAGAACCTTTGTAAAAACTCTAAAAGCGCAACATAGGCACAAATTGATAGACACCTCACTCCAATACAATGTATGAATTGTACTTCCTATCAATAACCTTTAATTAGGACAAAAACACATTCCAAAACCCATTGAGTATAAATAAAACCAATTCCAACCATGGCAAGTCAGATTCGTTCGGACTGTCAGGATAGGACTATGCCCATCCAACATCTATCGACTTCTCATTTAAAGAGTTTAGTTATGTCCCCCTACCCAAGGTAAGGCCTCTAAACTCCAACGTTTCCAGTAAGGGAAACCTCCTAAAGGTTTCTATGATCGCCTGGACGATCAAGTGTCGAAAAGTCCGCTTCGAGCAAAGTATTATTCTACTTCGATACATGTCAGCGAAACACTGACCTACCGCGATGGTACGTGTTCTAGAAGCAAAGTTCTTTCTTCAACTCAAACTTAAAACGTGATCTTTTAACTCGTAGTTTACTGCACTACTTTATTGCTCTAAATCTTACAACGTAGCAAAGTAAATTTCGCAGCGGATCGGTGGTTAAAAAATTTCACGTACGCTTTCTTACGCTTTCTGACTTGATCTCATGGCGCTCGCGCGATGGCCGTTTTTCGATTCGCGCGGCGATGTTTTTTCTGCTCCCTCTGGTAACGGCAAATCGGCGACGTTTCGGTTCGGCTGTCATCGGCTTATCAATAAACACAAATTGTAAACAACAATTTGTCACTTTTCGCCGACCTCGTTGTTTTCTACAACATTCTCCCGCCCGGTACGTTGCTGGTATACGCAACTTACCCTACTAAAGTCGGCGATCTACTTCAGTCCATCGTTCAACCGTTACGCTGGTGCCGCATCACCACAAATACGTTCTGGGTTTGGTGGGTTGACCGTATCGTTCTTCATTTGTTAGGTCTACGAACGTCCAACACGGCTATCTTCGTTGCAGGTCTTTCGATGATTCCGCTTGCTGTCTGCACGGTGGCTTGCCTTACTTGGCCGTCGTTGGCTTTAACCACTTCTATCACCCTTCCTTTCGGCCAACAATTCCTCGGTAGGTTGTTATCAGCAATCAACACTACATCACCTTCCTCGATCGAACGAGATGGAAGGAACCACTTTTTTCTGTGGGTCAGGGTCGGAAGGTACTCGGCTATCCATTTTTTCCAAAACAAGTTGGCGTTACACTGCGACGCTTTCCATGTCGACTTTACGGCCGTCGCTGTATCATCGAACGGTGCAGGTAGCTTGATGCCGTTTGAGCTGCCCAAGAGTAAGTCATTCGGTGTTATCGGTGGTGCCAAATCGTCGTCTAACGGCACGTAAGTCAGCGGTCTCGAATTGATGATCATTTCTATTTCAGCCATGGTAGATTGCAATACTTTGTCGTTAGGCAGACGTGGCAATTCGAGTTGAGCGAAAACCTTTTTCACTGACTGGACGAGGCGTTCCCAGCAGCCTCCAAAATGTGGAGCGGCCGGCGGGTTAAAGGTCCACTTCAAATCAGGGCTAGTAAACTCTTCTATCAAAGTGTTTTCGTCGACATTCTTTCTGGCCTCCTTGAGCTCTCTCGAAGCTCCTACGAAATTCGTACCTCGATCACTAATGATCTCTCGCGGCGTTCCACGCCGAGCGATAAAACGCCGGATCGCCAGGATGCATGACGAACTCGTCATTGAATGCGCGATTTCTAGGTGGATGGCTCGTGTTGTTAAGCAAGTGAAGATCACTCCCCAACGTTTCTCCACGCGGCGACCAACTACTACGTTGATCGGCCCGAAATAATCTATTCCGGTACATGTGAACGCACGCTGAGCTATAGCCGTTCTTTGTTCAGGAATGCACCCCATCAACGGCGGCTCGGGAACAGCTTTCCGATTAAGGCAGTGTTGGCAGTTTTTTCGAACCCGTTTATACTCCGATAGCAATCGCGGTATATGGTATCTGGATCGCAGTTCATTGATGACGGTCTGTTGGTTGCAATGTTGATATATCACGTGGTAGTGATGAATGATTAAATCTGTCCCTACATGCCGTCTGGGCAGTATCACGGGCATCCGAAGCGGTTCGTCCACTGCAGTGCAGTTTGCAAGCCGGCCACTTATTCTCAACAAACCATGGTCGTCGAGTGTTGGTGAGAGTTTGTACAGTGCGCTACTTTTTTCGATGCTTTTTGACCACGGATGTTTTAATGTTGGAGGATTCTCGAGGCACTTGATTTCTTGCGGAAATGCTTCTCGCTGAATTTGCTTCAGTATTATCTGTTCAGCTCTTTGAAGCTCTTTTTGTATTAGCGGTTCTGTTGCGATCGGTGTTTTATTGGCCCTATGAGTGCAATTGTTCAAAAATCGAACGACATATCCAACGGATCTCAGAAGTCTATTCCACTTAGAAAATCGATCGATTTGGATGAGTGGCTTAGTTGTGACATGGAACAGCAAGTTGCGACGTAGTTCTTCTGCTGTATCATCTGGTCGTGTCGGTGAAGCTGGCCAATCGCTCTCCGGTTGCCATAGAAAGCTCGGACCCTTGAGCCATCTGCTGTTGGTGCTTAAATCGGGTATTTTTGCCCATTTCGTACCGTCGTCTGCAACATTGGCTTTCGTTGATATCCACTGCCAATCGTCTACTTTGGTCAACTCTAGGATTTCTCCGACTCTGAAGGCCACGAATTGACTGTATCGTCTGTGATCTGAACGTAACCAACAGATGACGTTCCTTGAGTCCGACCAAAAGATTGTTCTTGTGATTATTAAACGATGTGATTTGTGTATCGTATGTGCGAGCCGTGCGCCAATCACTGCTGCCTGCAATTCTAAACGGGGAATCGATAGAAACCGTAGCGGTGCTACTCGAGTTTTTGAACCTATTAGAGCGCATTCTATTGTTTCTCCTTCTTCAAATCGGAAATAGGCAACCGCTGCCATCCCGTTTTCACTTGCGTCGCAGAATATGTGAAGCTGTACGTTACGAGGTAGGGCCGACGTACGCTGGCGGTAGCACCTTGGTATTTTGATCTGGCAGACGGCAGGTAAAATGCTAGTCCACCTTTCCCACTGTTCTGCTAAACGGCCGCCAATCTGCTCATCCCAGCCAACACCAGCGCGCCATATTTCTTGCAGCAATACTTTCAGGAACATCAACACGTTCCCCAATAGACCCAAAGGATCGTAAATCCTCATAAGGATACGCAGCACTTCGCGTTTAGTCGGCAGTTTCGCTCCTGCCAGTAACTGCTCGTCGTTTCTAGGTGAGACTTTGTACATGAATGTGTCGGCTTGCGTGTCCCACCACATTCCCAATACCTTTTCTGTTCTCGCATCTGTGCCAACGTTAACATCCTTCTCTATCTTTACAGGTACATCTAGCTGTTCCATCACCAAATGCGAGTTCGAGAGCCAGTTTCTAATCTCGAATCCGCCATTCGCATGCACGTGACGTACGTCCTTCGCCAGCTTAATTGCTTCGTCTTCAGTTTCGACACTGGCGAGCATATCGTCGACGTAATGCTCCTTGACAATACATTCAAAGGCACGAGGAAACTCATCTCTATACTTTTCAGCGTTCAAATTCTTTACATAATGCGCGCAGCAGGGCGAGCACGCCGCCCCAAACGTCATAACGGTAACAACATACACGTCTGGAGCCTTATCAGTCTCGCCACCGTTCCATAGAATCATTTGACTGCGCTGATCCTCGGGTCGCATAGCCACTTAAAAGAACATCTCCTTGATGTCTCCTACTACGCCTATTCGATGCTCTCGGAATTTATACAGGACCGTCAGGAGGTCTATCAGCTGATCTGGACCTTTGAGCAGGAACGTGTTTAAACTGACTCCGTTAGACTTGGCGGCTGCGTCGAACACTATACGGATTTTTCCTGGCTTGTTAGGATTCGTTACCGGAAATGTCGGCAAGAACCAGTCTGTATTCCGTTTATCAGCTATTTCGCTTGGTGTGAGGCGCCGGATGTAGCCCTTTGTTTCGTAATCGTTCATCTTGTCGATGATAGCAGCTCTCGAAACCGGATCTTTTTGCATTTTTCTTTGCAGGCATTCGAAACGTCTTATGGCCATGAGTTTACTTGGTGGTAGCTGAACATTGCTATACTTCCACAGTAAACCTGTTTCGTAACGATTCCCTTTTAAATGAGTCGTGGTTGCAAGGATCTCCAACGCCTTTTCATCATCTTTAGAGCCAACTGGATGAGGCGATTTAGTAATGCCCATCGAATCGATCGCAAAATATTTCTTAAGCTCAATATCGATTCTATCGTCGATGCTATCTACACACGGGCAAACTTGTGGGCTATGATGGTTTAGGAAGCCATTCGCGCCATTACCAGTATTCGTTGGGTACGATCCATACACTATCCAGCCCAATCGTGTCTTGGCGGCAACAGGTTCATGTGGCTTTCCCTCACGGTATGTCATCGGATTACCTAGATGGCAGTTATCCATACCAATGAGAATCCTAGGCGTGATGTCAGTGTATGAATTAAGCTTTAAGCCTCTCAAATGCTCGAATGTGCTTTGAAGTTTATCTGCGCTAAGTGACTGTCTCGGTAGCGCCAGACTCTGTACGGTATGCACATTTGGTAAGACATACACCTTGCCGATTTCATCACGTCCTGACAAACTTAACGATACCCTCATTGAATTCTTCTCCTCTCTTTTCTGATTTCCGGTCCACCAGAGGCACAACGGATGAGGAGTTCCTTGCAGGCCAAGTTCTTCTACCAAAGCATGTTCGACGAACGTGGCGGACGAGCCGTCGTCCAAGAACGCAAACGTATCAACTTTGCGGCCATTGCCATGAAGTGTTACCGGGACATAACGGAAGAGTGGCGGCTTCCCTAACGCGGTTTGGTGGTGGTTGCTCATATGGTGTCCGCCGGTTCCGGCTGATAGCGCTTCGGCTGTGGTTCTCCGACCATCATGGAGCAATCTGTTGTGTAGGAAAACGCAACAATTTGTGCCACACGGCGTTCTTCTTTCGCAACGATTAAAGTGTCGTTCAAGACATTTGCGACAAAGATGTTTCTCTCGCACTGCTCGCCAACGGGCGTCTATGTCCATGGCAAGAAAATCAGGGCAGCTTTCTACGTTGGCGCATTGTTGTTGGCATACTGGGCAACGTGGTGTGGCTCTGCTGGAACTCGATGCAGTGTGTCGCGCTGGAGCGGCAGTGAGATGCGCATTCACGTGTCGATGTTGCCTGTTCGCTATGGCATTCGATGCAGTTCTTGTATACGGACTTTCTGGGACGTGTACCGAGGAAACAGTCACCAAACTGGCTGCTTGGACCAAATGATTCAGCCAATCATTGAAGCTCGACAACGTTACACGTCCCAAGTTCATTTGATGACATCCCCAATTGAGCTTTAGCGATGAAGGCAAGCGCTCCGTCAGCTCGTATAACAAAGCCACGTTGAACATGTATTCGTCGAGACCTGTGGCTGTGATTGTCGCACAAAGATTCTGGACTGCGATCCCAAAATCTATCAGCGTATCGAGACGATCCTGTTTAGGTGCGGGCATGGCGCGCACCTTGTTTACTAGCGAGTGAACAATAATCTCAGGACGACCGTAGAGCATTTTTAATGTGCTGATAACATTCGGTACATTGGACGGATGCATCAAGAGGCAACGTACTGACTCCAACGCCTTTCCCTTCAGAGCCTTTTGAAGTCGGTCTAGGTTGTCCACATCACTGTAGACGTACTCCTCCGTGGTGTATTCGAAGGAGGAAAGAAACATCGGCCACTCTTCGGGGTTGCCGGCAAACGTCGGCAAGTCCCGTAGCCGTACTCCACCGTGTCTGACCGTGTATTGCATGCGTGGTTGCTGAGAAGACGTTCCCTGATGACCAGTTGCGCTTGTTTGCTGATGCGTTGTTCCCTGATGACCGGTTGCCTGGAACGATTGCATCAACTCGTTCCGTTCCCTGAGCTGCTTGATCTCCAGGTCTTCTAAAGCTCGCTGTAGGTCACGATCTCGATCAGGCTGCGTGGCTGGAGGCTGGCTGGGTCCAGCGTTCTGGTCTGCGTCTCTACGCCGAGTCGCAGAAGTGCTAGCTCGCGCGTTGTAACGCAGAAAATCCGGGAAAGCAATGCTCGATCGAGACGGTGCGCTCGCAGGTTCACGGTCCGTGTCGCCGCGGTCAGGTGTACCTTGCGTTAATCTTCGCGATACGGGCACGGCCGAAGGAAGGAGCACATCTTCGGCGGTTCCCTGGCTGACTGGAGAGACCGTGCCTCCACATTGCGCGTTCAGCGACACTCCAAGGCCCCGTGATACACTCGGGCTTAACTGAGCGATTTGCGCGGTTAGCCGGATGAAGCTTTCGTTAGCCTCCCTGGCTTGCTGGACCAAATCCTGTATCGAAACAGTGTCTTCCTCTAAATCGTGCACCGGGGAAAGTTGTCGCACTGTCGAATTCGCGGCGGGGTTGGACTCAGCGTTCTTGCGGTTCATGTTCACTGAACTAAGCTTCAAACGGGCTTTCACAAATTAAGAAGTGAAATTTTTTAAAATGTTCTAGAAGCAAAGTTCTTTCTTCAACTCAAACTTAAAACGTGATCTTTTAACTCGTAGTTTACTGCACTACTTTATTGCTCTAAATCTTACAACGTAGCAAAGTAAATTTCGCGGCGGATCGGTGGTTAAAAAATTTCACGTACGCTTTCTTACGCTTTCTGACTTGATCTCATGGCGCTCGCGCGATGGCCGTTTTTCGATTCGCGCGGCGATGTTTTTTCTGCTCCCTCTGGTAACGGCAAATCGGCGACGTTTCGGTTCGGCTGTCATCGGCTTATCAATAAACACAAATTGTAAACAACAAATTTACGAGTATTCAATTTACGATGGCGTTGCACCAAATTCTCCAGGGAGCAACGCCATCAGAACAATAGGTGGGGGCACATTGGGGCCAGTAAGTACTAGTGTTCAGCGGATCTGTTATCCACAGACTATAGCAGAATCGAAGGACATCGCATGTGCAGCGATTAATCCTGCTACAGCATTATTTAACGGTGCATCAGAAGGAAAAGTAAAAAAGGAATACGTGATGTGCTCATTGGACCGGCTTGGTATGGAAAGCACAGGTTCTGTTATAGGTTCTGTGGCCGGAGTAGCTGTTATTTTTTTAATAGATTCGGGTGCTGAGGTGAACACTATCGGGGACGGCGTTTTCAATCGGCTGATGAGTGATCCTTTATCTCACCCAATTTACGCCATAAAGGAAGGAACTGACAAACCATTGAAGGCATACGCAACTACCCAGCCGATAAAGGTCGTGGCTTCTTTCTTAGCCGAATTTACCATCACAGCAGACCGCTCTTGCTTGCTTGAAAAATTTTATGTGGTTCCGGGAGCGAAAGCACTGTTAGGGCGTAGCACAGCAACTAGGTATATCGTATTACAGCTAGGTCCACAGGTTCCAATAATAGACTCAAAAGAAATGAAACATGTTGCAAGTCCATGTGTGCTGTAGAAGTGCAAACGCATTTTCCAAAGTTTAATGTGCCAACGGTATTGCTTTCCTATGACAGAAATTTGCCACCATCAAGGAAAGTGTTTACAAACATTCCTCCGGCATTTAAAGCAGAGTTTGAGATGAGGCTGCAGGACTTATTAGCATCCGATATAATAGAGAAAGTAACCTATGGCATGGATAAATCGTTTTGCTCGTCACTATTAGTAGTGCCTAAGGGTAAACAGGATATTAGATTAGTTGTAGATTTGAGAGGGCCAAACAAATGGCTCATAAGAACTCCTTTTAGGATGCCTACTTTGGAAGAAATACTTGCTAGACTTCGAGAGGCTCACTGGTTCTCAACCATCGATCTCACCAACGCTTTTTACCATATCGTTTTAGACGAGTCGTGCCGACACTTAAAAAATTTTTTCTCTGGGAGCGATACATATCGATTCATACGTTTACCTTTCGGCCTGTGCAATGCTCCAGACATATTCCAGGAAACTCTGCAGACAGTTGTGTTAGGAAATTGTCCCGGTACGGTGAATTACCTTGACGATATCTGACGATATTTGGGAACACGAAAGAAGAGCATGATCGAAATCTTGGTGATGTTTTATCTCGCTTGCGGCAACACCCGTCCGGCAAAATGAGTGTATTTTTTGAGTGATTTGAGTGACGCTGTCGAAATACAGTGTCCCTTCGACGAATGAGTTACACCCTCGCGCGAGCCCTCCCCCTCCCCACCCGTAACGCACGGTGCGCTCTGCAGTTCTCAATGTGTTTGTGTTCTTTCGAGCCATGCTACGAACACATGTAAAGATAGTTGTTTCTTTCGTTTTTCGTTTTCTTTCATGCACTTATTCTAAAACTAAACACTAACACTGTCATTTTTTATTACATTAAACACTTTATTGAAACATAAAGTACACACTAAAGTACACATTTAGAATCCTTCATACTCATGAATGACGTCATACCGGGTCGAGCCAGGCTGCGGGAAACTTGTCGACAATCTGCGTTGACTCTGTTCAGTAAATTCTTACCTGTCTATCCACGCACTGCATGTGCGTCTGTGCACACTGTTTATTCACTGCACACTTCACCAAAACACACCGGCGCACGAGACTTTCAATGAAATGCGCATCAACGCACAAACACTGCGCGCGGGACTTGAAACGAAACGCGCACAACCATCTCCGGCAAAGCGTCGCGCTGTACTGGTGGTTTTGCACGCGTAGGAGGGGGGACATACGGAGCGATGGTTCGATGCGGTAGTGTAAGCGAGACAACACGATGTGACGAGCAGCTCCAAGTTGGTGAGCTCGCTGAAAGAAGACACACACACATTCACAGACGGCTCGTCAAAGCACGGTATTTGTATTGGTGTTAGTGAAGCGCGCGTGTAAAACAAAATGCGAACTCTCATCGCAGCGCGTTTCTCCTTGCTTCCTCAAGCTTCCTCATACCCCTCGGCCTGAATCACTCAAAATTTGGGGTCTCATTGTTTGCGTGGCATAATGTTATGTTAAACCCGGCTAAATGTGTTTTTGGTAAACAATCCGTAAAATTTTTAGGCTTCCTTCTTTCTCACGACGGTTGGCGTGTTGATGAAGATAAAAGGAAAGCTATTGCAGGATTCCGCAAGCCAGAAACTGTTCAAGAAGTGAAAAGTTTTTTGGTTCTTATAAATTTTATAGAGGAATTTACTCCCAGCAGAGCCGAAAAGACAGAAAAGTTGAGAGCACTAGCAAATTCAAATACATTTTATTGGACGAAGTATGAAGATTTTGAGTTCGACGAGATAAAAAGAATAGCCTTAAATTCAATTGCAAAACTAGGATACTTTGATCACAAAGATAGGATGGAGTTATTTGTGGATGCCTCCCCACTTGGATTAGGAGCGGTACTGGTTCAGTTCGATGAAGTTGAAAAGCCTCGAATAATAGCTTGTATCTCGAAGTCGTTAACGAAAGTAGAAAAGCGTTACCCTCACACACAGAAGGAGGCGTTAGCTATAGTATGGGCAGTCGAGCGATTTAGTTATTACCTTACGAATATCAGTTTTACCATTTGGACTGATTCGGAAGCAAACAAATTTATCTTTGGCAGCCAATATAGATCAGGGAAAAGATCGGTTACACGCGCAGAAACGTGGGCCCTTCGTCTCTTACCGTTTAATTTACAAATTAAATATATTCCCGGAGATCAGAACATTGCGGATGTATTTTCTCGCCTGATAAATGAGTCTCAAGTAGATGAGACGTTCGACGACGACAACGAAAGGCATATGTTATACGCTCTTGATACGTTGAATATGAGTATGTCATGGTCAGATATCGAGCTTGCATCAGAAGAAAACGAAGAGTTAGCAGAAGTACGGCTAGGTATAAAATCAGGCAAATGGCCACGGCATCTGAGTCGTTTCGAATGTTTGTCAAAGCAGCTGAGGACCCTTGATTCCCTAGTTTTCAAAGACGATCTAGTTGTTTTGCCTAAATCGTTAAGGGAAAAGGCATTGACTACAGCACATGAAGGTCATGTGGGCAGCAGCGCCACCAAAAGAATTCTACGGGACCATTTCTGGTGGCCCAATATGTCTAAAGAGGCCCAGATTTACGTTAGTAACTGTATGACCTGTTTATCCATGTCAAAGAGAAATCCACCAGTCCCATTAATAAGTCGAAATCTTCCGGAAGGGCCGTGGGAGGTACTACAAATTGATTTTCTTTCAGTACAAGAGTGTAGCTCAGGTCATTTACTGGTTTGCGTAGAAACGTACTCTCGTTTTTTGCACGTTATGGAGTTAAGGCTTATTGATGCAAGTTCAACCAATGCATCATTATGCAAGATTTTCAAGACATGGGGTTTACCACTAGGTATCCAAAGTGATAATGGGCCTCCTTTTCAAAGTAAAGAGTTTATAGAATTTTGGGAGCATAAGGGAGTAAAGGTTCCTAAGTACATACCACTAAGCGCTCAGTCCAATGGCGCTGTTGAACGCCAAAACCAAGGTATTATTAAAGCAATAGCTGCGGCGAAAATAGAAAAGCGAAACTGGCGTGAAGCCCTCGAGGAGTATGTCCACCTACATAACACTCGCAAACATCATCCTAGATTGGGTGTTACTCCTTTCGAGCTGCTTGTGGGATGGCGTTACAAGGGCACTTTTCCTAGTTTATGGGATGCAAGAAGTAACCTGGATAGGGCTGACGTGCGGGAAGCTGATGCTCATGCTAAATTAGTTAGTAAAAATACGCGGATGATCGTCGAGGCGCTAAAATTAGTAGCATCAAAGTAGGCGACAAAGTGTTAGTTTACGTACCCCAGAAAACGAAGACAGATCCTTCGTTTTCTAAAGAAAGCTACACAGTTTTGGCTAGGGACGGCGCAAAGGTGGTTGTTCGTGGTGAGAGCGGTACTGAGTTTACAAGAAATGTGCGAGACGTTAAACTAATCCCAAGCAGTGCAGGAAATGAAGGCTTAATGGAAGATGAAAATGACCAAAATATGGAAGAGATAATAGATTCATCACAGGTTCCATGTACGAATGATAGGATAGAAATGCAGAGACCACAACACCAGATACGAAAACCAGTATGGTTAAACGATATGGAATTATACTAGATTCTTGGAATAAGTAGACGAAATTGGATAAGAAACATATAAAAAAACAGGTTTCGGTGTTTAAGGGATGGGATTTTTTTGTTGTATTTTTATAAAATAATTGTTTTTACGTATAATTACTAATTTAAAATTTCAATACCGGAGAGTAGAAGAGAGGTAGATTGTAGGGATTATAAGGTATGGGAGGAAGAGAGTGAGAGAGAAAAAGAGACAAAAAGAGATAAATGGATAGTTGCATCAACAGCGAGAGAAGGACAAGGAATAGAATTGAAGAAAATAAATCGTCAGTTGAGTTAGAACTGTCAGCTGGAACACATATACTGTGAGTGCGTGGCGTATTAATGAGATCCGAAAAGCGTATTTCCTCCTCCGGTCACTACACAGTGCAGATCCGTTGGCCAACTCTACTTCCAGGCCTACGGACACTGGACGGGCGTCATCGAGACCACCGTCGAGGGCATCATCAAACCCGCGAAACGACACCCTGAACGAGTTGGTGAGGAGAGCCCGCGAAGCTAAACGCGAGCTAGCGGCAATCGAGTGTGGAAGCAACGTCTTCGATTGCTGAAAAGGAGCAGGAAATAGAGGAGTGGCTGCATACTACGGATCGTGTCCGAGAGCTGGACCAACGGCCACAGGAATTTAACATTCCCGCCACCGCTACTGGGCCGATGCGTTCGGATAACCATCTCCTACCTCCCTACGCCGTCGAAGTGCCACCTGTGACATGTAGAAAACCGAACGTGCAATCTACCGCGATTGAAAAGGAACTTCATCGGATCGATAAGCAGTGCGAACAACAGCTGCTTGAAGAGAGACTGCTCGCGATCGAACGGTGTGAACGACGTCGTATGGCGGAGAAAAAACGCATACTGGAGGAATCATGCCGTCCTCCTACAAGCCCAATCGCGAGACCTTATGAAAGGCTAGCTAACCAGTACAGACCAGCCGTTAGCTTTGTGCCAGTGATACCAGAAAGGACAACACCACACCCCACAGCACATAGTTACTCCTCAAATTTTCCGCTATTTAACCAGAGTCAAGTGTCAGCGCGAAAATGTACGAGCCGTGAATTGCCTGTCTTCAGTGGTGACCCTAAGGAATGGATGGCGTTCATTTCGAACTATGAACACTCTACGGCGATATGTGGCTACACAAATGATGAAAATATGCTGCGGCTGCAGGCGTCTTTGAAGGGAAAGGCACGTGAAGCAGTTGCTAGTTGTCTGCTATATCCCGATAGTATCCCTGAAGCGATCGAAATTTTGAATGAGTGTTACGGCCGTCCAGAACTAGTGGTGAACACACCGATGGCCAATATTCGCCGCATGCCGCCCCCGAAGGAAGACCGGTTCGACGCCTTAGTGGATTATGGTGTCGCTGTGAGGAACTTCTGTGCATCGATAACGGGATCTGGACTGCACAGCTATTTCGATGGTGGACCTCTGCTGGAGGAGCTGGTGGACAAGCTGCCGCCGTATATAAGGCTGAACTGGTACTATTACCAGAACCGCTGTACACATACCACGCTGGCAGTTTTCAACGAGTGGGTGAAGGAGCTTGTACGCGCAGCACTTGTAAAGCATACCAGCGGTCGTAGGGAGGTGAAGCATGACAATAATATCCGTCAGTACGACCGTAAGTACGCTCATCAGTGCATTCATTCCACAGGTCAGACAGCAGTAACAACATCACAACCAGTTACAACTGAGGGCAACAATTGGCGTTGCTCTGCGTGTGGGGATGGATGTCCTAACGTGTCCAACTGCAGCAGGTTCCTAGGCATGAGTGTGAGTTCGCGTTGGACAACTATAAAGCGTGCGTCACTGTGTAGAACGTGCCTCCGCAAGCACCCAGGTGCATGCCCAGTAACTACGTTGTGCGGAGTAAATGGGTGCGAACGCCGTCATCATCAGTTGTTACACTCGTTCGGTAGCAGCCAACTATTATCAGACATCCCGCCAGAATTGAGTCGAGTCAACACCAGCTGTAACGTGCATTCTGCTACTTCCGGAGGAGTTATGTTCAAGTATGTGCCGGTTACGTTATATGGGAATGGGAAGAAGGTTGATACTATCGCTATTCTAGATGACGGATCGTCGGCAACGTTTATGGAGCATGACTTGCTGAAACAGCTAGGCATCAGTGGCAAGCATCGTCCATTGTGCATATCGTGGACTGGTAACCAAAGCAGAGTTGAAGACGAGTCCGTAGAAATATCTGTTAAGATATCTGGCGTTGGGTCATCTATCATATATGACATGAACACGGTCCATACAGTTCGTACCCTTGGCTTATGTGATCAATCAGTAGAACCGACGCAATTAGCCACTCAGTACAGCCATTTGAGAGGTTCTTCCACTACCATTATATCAAAATGCCTCGGCGAAGGTCCTAATTGGCATTGATAATTGCTTCTTGAGCCAAACCCTTAAAACGGTCGAAAGAGGGGCAAACGAGCCGTCAGCATCAAAAACCCGACTTGGATGGGTAGTTTACGGGCCATGCTCAAGTAGCGCATCAGATTGTAACCGGTACGACGGAAATACATTTATGAACGTGCATATCTGCCCCTGCAATAAAAAAAAAGACGATGAGATGGATCTGGCTCTAAAAGAATATTTCTCTTTAGAATCGCTAGGAGTATATCGACCAATGAAACAATTGCGCTCTGATGACGAAGAACATGCGCTTAAAATTCTTTCCTCGAATGTTCGGTTGGTAGATGGGCATTTCGAAGCGAGCCTTCTGTGGAAGTACGACACAATAAAACTTCCTGATAATAAAGCGATGGCTTTGAGGCGTCACGAATGTCTGGAGAGAAAACTGCGCCGTAATCCAGAACTGAATAAAGCCATGCACTCCAAAATTGCAGAGTACGAACAAAAAGGGTACATCAGAAAGCTTTCACCGATAGAACAAAGCAGCAAAAAGCCAAAAGACTGGTTCCTACCGATTTTTCCTGTCACGAACCCGAACAAACCTGGCAAGATACGAGTAGTATTTGATGCTGCTGCAAAGGTGAATGGGGTCAGCCTAAACTCGTTTTTACTGACCGGATCGGATCAACTTGTAGGACTGCTCACGGTTCTTTATAAATTTCTTCAAGATCTGTCTTAACCAAAGCCAAGACTGCGGTATGATGCTTGAAATCGTTGATGATACCTGAATTCATCGGATGCAATGCTGAATCTGTGGCACATTTCTCGAAACACACTGGTCCGCGCCGAGGACATGCGGTCGAATATTTTTTTACACGGATAACCTTTGTGTACATCAGTGTACTGAAAACAGTGAATTATTTTTTCGTGTTTTTACCTGAAAAGATTATTTAAACAGTTCAAACTATTTTCTTAACACTTGTAAATGTTTTAATTAAATAAATATGCATTCACTCATTTTATTAAATTATCTTTTTTTGGTAAAAAAACGAAAAGGATAATTGAGTGTTTCTAATAGACTGATGTACACAAAGGTTATCCGTGTAAAAAAATATTCGATCGCATGTCCTGGGCGCGGACCAGTGTATTTCGAGAAATGTGCCGCAGATTCAGCATTGCATCCGATGAATTCAGGTATCATCAACGATTTCAAGCATCATACCGCAATCTTGGCTTTGGCTAAGACAGATTCGGGAAGGGGTCCCGCGGTCTTGAGATAAAGTGTGAAACCCTGTAAGGTAGCAGTAACCGGTGACATTCGAGAAATGTTTTTTTCAAGTGCGGATGAACCCGCGAGACCAACGAAATCAAATGTTTCTCTGGAATGATGGAGAAATTGGAAGCACTCCTCAACAATATGTGCTACAGGTTATGACGTTTGGTGCAGCATGTTCTCCAAGCACCGCGCACTATGTAAAAAATCTGAACGCAGAAAGATTTGAAGAACAATATCAAAGGGCAGTCGAATGCATCAAATACGAGCACTACGTTGATGACATGTTCTCTAGTATAGAAACTGAAGATGAAGCTATCCAATTAGCACAGGAAGTTTGCTTCATTCACTCACAAGGCAGATTTGAGATCCGTAATTGGTTGTCCAATTCATCAAAGGTTAAAGCTGCAATGAACCGGGTTGAGCCTGGAGCAGAAGCACCCGTCGAAGTTGAACTTGCGACAGAGAAAGTACTCGGCATGTGGTGGAACACGGAGACGGATGTGTTTACGTTCAAAATCTCTCCACGATATGAGCCGCATACATTACTACAAGGACGAGTACCTACAAAGAGAGAGATTTTGAAAATACTCATGTTCCTCTGGGGCTAATTGGTCACCTTCTCATGTACCTGAAGATCCTGCTGCAAGAAGTGTGGCGCACAAAGACTCAATGGGATGAAGAAATTTCTGGTACTTTGCTTGTGAAATGGCAAACATGGGTATCCGTTCTACCTAGTTTACAATTTGTGAGCATACCGAGGTGTTACCGGCAGGCCACGCATTTAAATCAATGTCACATAGAACTTCACATCTTTTGCGACGCCAGTGAGAACGGGATGGCCGCTGTAGCCTACTTTAGATTCGAAAGAGACGGGCTGATAGAATGTGCATTGGTGGGCTCAAAAACTAAAATTGCACCGATATCCTTCACATCCATACCAAGGTTAGAGCTTCAAGCGGCAGTCATAGGAACACGATTGGCCCAAACAATAAAAAGCTCGCATCGTCTGCAAATCACTCGTGAAGTGTATTGGACGGATTCACGAACCGTCATTAGCTGGATTAATGCAGATCACCGAAAGTATAGCCAATTCGTTGCCGTACGCATCAGCGAAATTGTGGAAACCTCTAATGCTGTAGATTGGTACTAGGTGTCCACGAAAATGAACGTAGCCGATGAAGGGAAAAATGGCAAAAGGTTCCGGAACTCGGGCCCACCAGCAGATGGTTCCGCGGTCCCGATTTCCTATGGAAATCGACCAGTGAGTGGCCAAAAAAGGAAATGGAACCGGGTGCAACGGACGAAGAAATACGCCACAAATTACTGCACCACTCGATGTATATGCCACTATTACGGCCAAGCTACACGTACCGGACGACATCGGACGATGCCATAAATCCGTTAAAGCCAACTGTCAAATCCCAAACAAAATCGGCCCGCTGTGATCCGACATGGCCCGGCCCGACGCAAATCTCTTGTCTGCGGTCCTACGTTTTATGGTATCGTCCGATGTCGTCCGGTACGTGTAGCTTGGCCGTTAGAGTTCACTCGTTTTTCTAAGTGGCAGCGACTGCTACGAGCAGTTGCATACGTATACCGCTTCATAACAAATTGTCGAAAGGGTAAACTGAAACAACGAGGAGAGCTTACGCAGGATGAACTGGTACAAGCTGAAAATGCAATCTATCGACAATCTCAGAGAGACGAATATGCGGAGGAAATCCGCTCCACAAAATCCTGCTATGGGAGACCTCCCGTACCAACGGCTAGCTGCCTACCAGCATCCATTTTCTTACACCAGAATCGACTACTTCGGACCGATGATAGTAGTAGTCGGGAGAAGAACCGAAAAACGCTGGGGGGTGATTTTCACCTGCCTCACTACCAGAGGAATACACTTCGAGGTTGCGCATAGTCTTTCTACAGACTCGTGTATTTTCGCGATCCACAATTTCACCGCTAGAAAGGGACTGCCACTGGAGTTCGTTAGTGATAGAGGCACCAATTTTGTAGGCGCATCTCGTGAACTGAAGGAAGCTGCTGCACTGATTGATGTGGATTGGTTGATGGCAGAATTTGTGCAACCCGGGACAAAGTGGGTTTTTAACCCACCTGCAGCACCGCATTTTGGTGGGTCATGGGAGAGATTGATCCAATCAATAAAAAAGACGCTTGCCTCCTTTGACCTTCCTCATCACCCCACCGATGAGCTATTACGGGCTAGGTTGAGTGAAGTGGAGCTGATCGTTAACTCACGACCCCTGACAGAAATTCCACTCGAATATGAAGCTGAATCTCCCTTAACGCCAAATCATTTCATTTTAGGCAGTTCGAACGGAAGCAAGCCTCCGCTACCCTTTGACGATTCCACTCCGTCCGTGCGTAAATCCTGGAAATCAGCACAACAGTTTGCAGACATGTTTTGGAAGAGATGGGTAATCGAATACCTACCAACACTAACGAAGCGATCGAGATGGTACAAGCAGGCGAAACCATTAGATGAAGGCGACTTGGTATTGGTTGCGGATGGAAACAACCCGCGGAACTGCTGGCCTAGGGGACGAATTGTAAAGGTGTATCGAGCTGCTGACAATCAAGTGCGCCGCGTAACTATACAGACAAATAGTGGATTGTTAGATAGACCGGCAGTAAATGTTGCTATATTGGAGGTCGCCACAATGAAGCTAAGCCGCTGAGAGCGACATACCGGGGGGGGGAGAATGTTACGAGTAACCGTACCGACAAACCGCGTGTCCCTTAGCTTAAACAAGCTAAATGACAGGAGATAGGTTTAGACGTTTAGATAGGGTGACAAGATCGATCTTCGAATTTCGAACATTTCAGAAAGGGCAACGTTCGCTGCGTAACGCAATGGCGCAACGGCCATCGCGGGAAAAAAAGGGAAAAAATCGCGCAGAACAAACGGTCTCTTTAAAAGTTAGCGAACGATAGACCGCGTTTTTTAAAACTACTAAAATCCAAGCTTGTGAGTTTATAATCGGTCGATCCTTTTTTAAATAAAGTAAAGTTTTGTACGTTAATAAAACGGTCGTTATATCTTGTTCGCCGCCGTCGAGGAGCCGACGGAGTTGCAGTTGCAACACCCATCCTAACGGAATAGGTGCGGCCCATTAGGTGTGATCTCAGCCAAGCAACTAGAGGGTCTGGAAGGCCAAGTCTGTCGAGTTTTGCTAGTAATATGACGTGAGATATCCTATCGAAGGCGGCTTTTAAATCGGTATAAATGACATCTACTTGAAAGCGAGCATCAATGGATTTATGGCAGCTACTGACGAATTGCATAAGGTTTGTGGTTGTTGATCTGTTAGGGACAAATCCGTGCTGATTCGGGCTGATGTAATTGCGGGCAGAAGCCAGTAACGGTTCATATACAAGCAGCCCAAGCACTTTTGCAATGGCCCCTAGCGATGTAATGCCGCGATAGTTAGAAGCCTTATTCTTGCAGCCTTTCTTATGGATTGGTGTTAACCACGAGACCTTCCAGGAGACAGGAAAGGTGCATGAACGTAGCGATTCCTCAAAGATTTTTACAAGTAACGGAGCAATCGACGCAGTGCACTTTTTCAGGATCACTGCCGGGATGCCATCAGGGCCGGCGGTGTAGGACATCTTTAGGCGGTCTATGGCGCGGGTGACTGACGAGATATTAATGACCGGAAGCATGGGACGAAGTGTATCTGCAACACACCCGCAGATGAAGGGCCTCGGGGTGCAGCATGAAGGGCAAGTAGTGCAGCATGAAGGGCCTCGGGGTGCATGTTTTCAGAAACAGAAGTGTCCTCAAAACGTGTAGGAAACAATTCGCACATATCTGGGAGTGTGCGAGCTCGGTTCCTATTGTAGCAGATCAAACCTGGGAAGCCGGAAGATTTGCGCTTATTGTTTGCGTAGGTCCAGAAGCGTTGAGGATGCACGTGCAGCTTTTTCTCTATATTACGTAGGTACACCGGTGGACAAAAAGATAGGAATAAAATTTGTTGTGTGCAATAGTTGTGTCATCGCCAGTTGTTGTTGTTGTTAGTATGGTTTAGAGAGGCTTTGGCTCCTGCGGAGTTCTTCCGCCTAACGTTCAAGGCGTACTGAATTTGCAATCGCTGTTTGTTTGCCATTTATACTCGCATTTGTGGTGCGCTACTTATCTGAGTTTTGAGTAACGGCTGCGTTTTTCGGTAGTGTAAAAAGAGATCCAAACCGTGTTGCGCTTCATTCATCATTCAGTGGTAAAGGTGAAAGTTTGCGATTTGAAAATTCCACAAGTTCATCATGGGTCGCGGAAAGCACTGCACTCCAGAGGAGCGGAAACATATTCAGGGTTTGTATCGTGAGAACGTGCCTATCAAAACCATCTGCAAGGCGTTCGGCCGTTCGCGGACGTTTGTGGACAACGCCATTCGTAGCGAGGCTACGGGTAAATCCACAGGTCGTCCGCGAAAAACAACGGCTGACGTTGACGCGCAGATGGTTGAGATAATCAGGGCGGACCCTTTCAAAACTTGCAATCGTATTAAGCAGGAGCTTAGATTGCAAGTTTCGGCGAAAACGGTGTCGCGCCGTTTACACGCCGGTGGGTTCTGTGTCCGGAAACCACGAAAAGTTCGTAAGCTAATGCCGCACCACGTAAAAGCGCGCATTCGGTTTGCCGAAGAGCATTTAGCTGCATCCATCTTTTGGTGGAGCAAAATAATTTTTTCGGATTAGTTCAGAATCAATCTGGATGGTTCTGACGGCACTAAATACGTCTGGCGCCTTCCTAAACAGGCGTATCATCCAAAAAATACTATAAAAACCCTAAAGTACGGAGGCGGCCACGTAATGGTGTGGGGTTGCTTCTCCTGGCACGGCCCGGGTCCTTTGTTCCGTATCAAAGGGACACTGAACTCGGAAGGGTATAGAAACATACTACGTCGTAAGATGTTGCCACACGCCCGACAAAAATTCGGAGACGAAGAGCATTACATCTTTCAGCACGATAACGACTCAAAGCATACATCGCGATTAGTTGAATGTTTTTTGGCAAACGAGGATGTGCAAGTTCTACCGTGGCCTGCGTTGAGTCCTGACCTAAACCCGATTGAGAATCTGTGGTCAACTCTCAAGCGTCAACTTAAGAACAAGCATGCACGTTCTGCCGATTCGCTATGGAGACGCTGCAAGGCTATGTGGAAACGCATAGACAGAAGCGAATGCCGTAACCTCATCGGCGATATGGCCCTACGCTGTGAGGAAGTGATAGCGAATAACGGTCAACACATTAACCGTTAGAATATGTTTCCGCTCTGTGGAACACCGCAACACCACCTCCCAACAACCACTTAGGCAGCGGTCTAATCTTGTTGCGCGCAACATTGTTGCTCGGAAACATATAGCTGAGGTGGTCTATGAATGTTGCTGGCAACATTTCGCTTTGACATTGTTTAGCGTAAAAAAATAGCCAATTAACAGCTCAGAGTTTATTTTTTATCATTCACTTATTGAATGAAGTGTTGAAAAAACAAAATATACACCAAAAAATGTATTATAAATGTAAAGAATCGAAAAGTAAAAAACGCTCAACACAGACACTCGTTCCTCTTGCAGCCAAAACAATTCTGATTCTTTATTCCAAATCCATCTCCTTTTATACCCATTTTGTTGGTCGCTTGCTTAGCACTGTCTCACTCTTGTCTCCCTCTGTTTCTTTCTACTTTGCCTGTGGTACATTTTACTACGGTACGTTTGTACAGCGGCACGTCCTAGCAAAAATTAAACCTAACAATCGGCCTTTCCTGACGCCTGATTTGCAGCCCCTGCCAGGCACTATATTTCACTGCTTTCTTCGCTATCGTATGCTTCTAAATCCTCATTGTTGACCGTATAAGTCCAAAGCTTCATATTGTCTGCACTGGTTGTGGTGATATTTGGCCCTTCGCATTCTGCAGCTTTCCTGACCTTGAAACGTCCGTTTCGGTTCACCTGTGTAATTTCGTATGGCCCTAGAAATTCGCTTGCCAATTTTTTGCCTGCCACAAACTGTGTTCGTTTTATCGCTACTAGATCGCCTACACTACACCCTGGCTCTGGCTTTCGTTTTTTTATCGTACTGCTTTTTATATTCTAACTGAGCCCTTCCGATTGCTTCTTTCGCTTCTAATCTTATTTCCTGTCGTTCTTCCTCAAATCTTTCGTACATTTCCTCCTGTATTAGTTTCACCAATTCCCCTGTTACAATATGTCTCATTTCTACTCCAAACATGACCTTAAAAGGTGTTTTCTTAGTTGATGCATTAAAGTGAGAATTCAAAGCTTTCTGGACTTGGTCAACCCATTTGAACCATTTCGTTGAATCTTCCGCTGAAAGTTTTGCTAAAGCTGCAATTACTGTTCGGTTTACCCTTTCTGCCTGACCGTTTCCCCTTGGCACACCGGTGGTACACACTACATGTTCTATTCCATTTTTTTTTATGAAATCGGCAAAAAGTAGTGAAGTAAAGGCTGCTCCTCTATCACTCACTATACGTTCTGGACTTCCAAAAATCGCTGTCCAATTTTCTAGCTTCCTAATCGTTTCCTGAGCATTAGTTGTTTTAGTGGGGTACAGCCATACAAATTTTGAAAATCCGTCCACCACTGTGAGAATATATTTGTATTGTTTACCTGTTGCATCCATGGGTCCGACATGATCTACATGCAATGTTTGCAAAGGTCTATCTCCTTTCTCAATAGGATGCAAATATCCTTCTTTATTCCCTAACTTTTTATTGTACATAATGCACCGTACGCAGTTATCAATTACTTGCTTCACTTTTTGTTCCAAATGAGGTATCCAGTACTTTTGCTTCAACCCATGAACAGTTTTCTGAGTGGCGAAATGTCCGTTATTATGCTGAATACTAATTATTTCCTTTTCCATCACTTTAGGTATAACTAATAAATCAATACCGTCAATAGTTTTAAAAACTAATCCGCCTTTTAGTTTATAAGCTTCGTAGGGCCTGCTAGCAAGTATCTCTCGTATAGCTTTGATAGTTTCATCTTTCTTTTGCGCTTCACCTATTTTCGCTGTTACATCATCGTTCACTATCATTACACGCACAGGATAACGGCTTAAACAATCTACATGTTTCAATCTGGTTCCTGGCCGATGTTCCGTATCAAAAGTAAAGTCTTGTAAATATACTACCCACGACAACACTTCCCGAGGCACTTCCGATTTTTGCAACGTTTGCTTAAATGCAATACAATCAGTCACTAATTTAAATCGCATCCCCAACAAATAATGACGAAACCTTTTTACTGCTAAGTAAACCGCTTTCGCTTCCAAAACGTAACTATGCTTTTTCACTTCCGCATCCGTCGTCTTCTTACTCCAAAACGCTACCGGGTGCAGCTTTCCGTCAAAACGCTGGAGCAACACCGCACCATACCCTTCCTTCGACGCGTCTGTATGCACTTCCGTCTCCGCTTTCCTCTCGTACAGCCGCAACACCGGTTCACTCGCCAAAATCTCCTTCAGCAGATTAAAAGCGTGCATCTCTTCATGACCCATCACGAACACCGCATCGTTACGCAACAGATTGGTAAGAGGTCGAGCAATCTGCGCGTAATTTTTCACGAACTTCCTGAAGAATCCGGTCAACCCAAGAAATGCCTGCACAGCTTTCACGTTTCTTGGCACGCTAAACTTGGTCACCGCACTGATCTTTTCCGGACTTGGCGAAATTGTACCGTTTTCAACGTTGTGTCCTAAAAAAAACACTGACGACTGCATAAACTTACACTTTTTCCACTTCACAGCGAGCCCGTGCGCCGCTGCCGTTAAAAGCACTCGTTTCTTTTTTAACAAACATTCTTCCTCCGATTCTGCGTACACGATCAAATCGTCCATATAGATTTCTAACACTCCTTCGTTGATAAGATTTAGAAACACATGGTTTACAAAACGCATAAAAACTGCAGGCGAGTTGCACAACCCAAAAGGCGCTCGATTGAACTCGTAAAAACCCTTTTTCGTTACAAACGCAGTGTATTTTTTGCTCGCCTCATCGATCGGAACATGGAAAAATCCGTTTTCCAAGTCCATCACTGAAAACCACTTTGCATTCTGGAGCTTCTGCAACACTTCGTCGATTACCGGGATTGGAAACCCATCTTTTAATATCATCGCGTTTAGTTTCCTAAAATCCACGCACACGCGATTGCTGCCGTCCTTTTTTTTTACCACCACTACGCGACTGGCAAAATCGGACGTCGACGGTCGCACAATTCCTTTTGTTAACCATTCTTCTACCTGATCGTCAACCGCTTTTTCTTCTGGGTATGCCAAACGCCCTGGCGTGTGTCGAAAAAGGAACAATGCGCTCGTTCGGTACTATTGTTAACTTCACTGGACTTTGAACACTCTTACCTTCACAACGTGCTTCTTCATATTCACTCACAATACTCGCAATTGTTTCACGAAACTTGGGTGGCACAGTTATTTTATCCGGCTCGCACAACAACACTTCACTAACACACTCAATCTCTTCCGCGTTATTCTTAATGGGGCGTACTTTTATACCCTGTTGTGTTACCGTTGCTTCCATGTCTTTCAACGCGTCTCGCCCAATGACTGCGTCGTATCCCATGCTGCTGGCGGGCACGATATAAAACTGTATCCCCTGATAAATGTGTTGATCGATTGTCACGTTCGTTTCAATTTTGCCCAGCGCTGCGGTTCGTTTTCCACCGAACCCGTTGAAACACATTGTTGTTGGTGTGACGTTCAAGCAACTTACTGTGTTTTGTGCTACCTCGGACAAAAGGTTAAACTGGCTACCCGTGTCGAACAAAGTGTTCAATTCTTTTTCACCGATCTTCATCGTGATCATTCCTCCTTTGTCGCTGCTGATCAAATTTGCGTTCCCCGAAAAATGGGGTCTTTCACTGCACTCCCTGGCTCGGTGCCCTGGCTTGCCACACGCAAAACAAACTGGCCCGGCTGCTTTGTTTGGGCAATCTTTGACGATATGTCCCGTTTTACCGCAGCTACGGCATTTCATACTGGCTGGAGGTGCATGTTTTGTTTTATTACTGTCAGGGTTCTTAGCAGGAATTTGACGCTTAGATCGTTGCTCGCGAATTTGCTCTGCCAATTTCTCATAAGTTCGCATTTGGCTTTTCAGTTGTTTAATCGTTTTTGCAGCAATCAAACAGGTTTTATTCATTGGATCATCGTCTATTCCTTGTACTATGTACTCACAAAGGGATTGTTCATCGACATGTCCCTTTTTCCCGATTTCGCACATAGCGTAGACATATTCTGAACATGATTCATCCGACTTCTTTTTTCTACGTCGAAGTGATTCGTGTACCGTTGCACTGGACACTTTCTCCTCGAATTCTTCCACAAGCGCGTGCTTCAAATCGATCCACGACGATACTTCCGGAATGCTTCTAACAAAAGCCTTGGCTGCGCCCTGGAGAACTCGTTTTGCGTAAATGAGCTTGTGAAGATCATGCCATTTGAACAGTTTGCTACTTGTCTCAAACTCGAACACCCATGCACATACGTCTTCCTTTCCGGAGAACGTAGGCAAATAATCTTGCACATCTTTCAAGTGAATGGACACGCCCCGGGCCTCACGATCTACGCTCTCTCGTGACGCCGTGCTTGACCCTTCTACCGCATCCAAATAATCACCCACCCTCGTGGTGTCCTGATTTCCACCTTCACTGTGCTCCACTATTCTGCCAGCTAATTCCTCCTTCGAACCGCTTGTGTCTAGCCCTAAGGCCTCACACCTTTTTACTAAGCCAACACGGGTAAATTGCTCCATCAACTCTTCGATACTCGCCGGGATATCCATAGCAAAATTGCGTTATCCCACTTCTGACACCAAATGTAACGAATCGAAAAGTAAAAAACGCTCAACACAGACACTCGTTCCTCTTGCAGCCAAAACAATTCTGATTCTTTATTCCAAATCCATCTCCTTTTATACCCATTTTGTTGGTCGCTTGCTTAGCACTGTCTCACTCTTGTCTCCCTCTGTTTCTTTCTACTTTGCCTGTGGTACATTTTACTACGGTACGTTTGTACAGCGGCACGTCCTAGCAAAAATTAAACCTAACATAAATGCTTAAAATCCAAATTTAGCGGATGTCAACAAAACGCACACTGCTGCTGTGTCATTTCATACACCCGATTACCATGACCAAGGTAAATCGAAAATGTTGCCAGACAAAAATCAAATTGATTTGATTTTGGCCGGCAACAAAGTTGCGCTAGCTGTCAAAATCCATACATTTTGCCAGCAACAATGTTGCGCGCAACAAGATTAGACCAGTGCCTTAAACAGTCCTTTTCAGGGCTACCAAATATTTCCGACAAGAACTATGTTTATCGGTCAAAGAAAAAAGTTCCTATTTTTATGTCCACCAGTGTACCTGCGGTGGTTATAATAATTCTGTTATAACGTCGATAAAGTGCGTGGACGCTATTGTAGTAAACCCGCAAAGCGGGACACCTTCGATCACGCGAGTTACGATATGCAGCACGTTTCGCTCTTTTCAATGTACGTAGTGTGCGGTCACCCCAGGCCGGACCTCGATGCGGCTTTTTGACGGGGACGCATTCGTTAAGTGCCGTTCGCATAAACTGAGAGAAATCATCGACAGCATGGTCAAGAGTTAAAAAGTTCAAGCAGTTAAAAGATTCGTCATATAGTGAGATCAATCTCTCGAGCTTAGGCAAATTAATATGACTAAAATCGAGCCGCCTTTCCGCAACATTAGATGGTAGTTGGGCAGTAGGAGTATCAATGTTGAGATTTAACTCCAATGGTGGATGGTGGTGATCGACCGGCAGTAGGGGGGTATCAGAGGTCCGTATGGACGATGAGGCTGAAGCAGCTGGCCAATTTGCATAAATCAGATCAAGAGTTCTGTTCAGATAGTTTTTGTTGTTGTTGAGTTAATATAAAGCGTTCAGGTGCAATCCGTCACGGAACGCCGATGAACCTAACACCACCGGCCAATTTCAAATTCTCGATATTGGCGGTGACTGGTGAATGCATGTCCCTCCCCTCCCTCATCAACTTTAATTCACTTTCTTATCATCTCCTTCCCTTTCCCCTTCTCCTAGAACTCATACAAATGGAATTCTAGAGAGAAGTGGAGAAGAGGGGAGGGGGAATCAGCTTTTTCACTCTCTCTCAAAACAAAAGTCCAAAATTTTCTGCCTTTGGGTACCAGTTTGGGTACTGAGATAGGGCCCCATCTCAGGTCCATAGTTTTACCCATTCATCGCGTTTTGGACGTTTGGGCACGGTTATACGCGTCGCTTGATCGCTGGGTGCTTGATGTAATGAAATATTAGTAGCTGGTATGTTGGAAATGACGGAGCTTATCATATATGGTGAGTGTATGATGAGTGTCTGTGTTGTCGAAGGGTTTGCTCGGACCGTGTGAGTACCATATGACTCCCGTCCGGCAAAATGAGGGTATTTTTTGAGTGATTTGAGTGACGCTGTCGAAATACAGTGTCCCTTCGACCAATGAGTTACCCACTCACGCGAGCCCTCCCCCACCCTACCCGTAACGCACGGTGCGCTCTGCAGTTCTCGATGTGTTTGTGTTCTTTCGAGCCATGCTACGAACACATGTAAAGATAGTTGTTTCTTTCGTTTCTCGTTTTCTTTCATGAATAGACACGATCGCAAATACGCACTTATTCTAACAACAAACACAAACACGGTCATTTTTTATTTCATTAAACACTTTATTGAAACATAAAGTACACTTTCACAACACATTTAGAATCCTTTATACTCACGAATGACGTCATGCTGCAAAGTACCGTCGACGGGACCGTCTGCGGGAAACTTGTCGACAATCTGTTGATGCACGCACTGCATGTGCGTCTGTGCACACTGGTTATTCACTGCACACTTCTCCAAAACACACCGGCGCACGAGACTTAGACGAAATGCGCACCAACGCACAAACACTGCGCGCGGGACTTAGAACAAAACACGCACAACCATCTCCGGCAAAGCGTCACGCTCAAGGATAATGTATTTAGAAGGTTGATTTTTATCGCTTTTGCTGGGCGACATTGTGGGGGACATCTGTCACTCTCTGCATACAAATTTCATTACCCCGCACCAGCCCTCCCCGATTTTTATACCGGAGCCCCCAGAAGAGAAATGTCAAGTCGAGAAATGTCATTTTGCTCTGAACAACTTCACCTTGTCATTTATAACACCTTGGTCACGCTGTACTGGTGGTTTTGTACGCGTAGGAGGGGGGGGGAGGGAGACATACGGAGCGATGGTTCGATGCTGTAGTGTAAGCGAGACAACACGATGTGACGAGCAGATCCAAGTTGGTGAGCTCGCTGAAAGAAGACACACACACATTCACAGACGGCTCGTCAAAGCACGGTATTTGTGTTGGTGTTAGTGAAGCGCGCGTGTAAAACAGAATGCGAACTCTCATCGCAGCGCGTTTCTCCTTGCTTCCTCAAGCTTCCTCATACCCCTCGGCCTGAATCACTCAAAATTTGGGGTCTCATTGTTTGCGTGGTAGCGTTTTTCTCTGTGCTTCCTCTTCTCCCCCCTCGTTCGCACTCCCTTCTTCCATCGATCCGATGCGCGATTCCTGATTCGACCGCGCAATAACATATGTAAGGTTCTGCCGCAATGAGATACTGTACGGAAATATACAGAGCATTTCCATTAAGCATCCGTGGTCCACACGGAACGCCGATGAACCTAACACCACTGGCTAATGTCAAATTCTCGATATTTTGTTTAATTTGTTTATTACTCGTTCAATGGATAACAATGGATCCGTGTGAATGTTCTTAAGTCTAATATTAGATTAAAATAAGTAGTAAGATCATCTTAATAATTCGCTTCTAAGGCAGTTTTTAAAGGATTGCACTGAGGTTCCAAAATCAAACAAATGACGAACTTCGTTAAACACCCTAATCATGGAGTTGAGGGGGTCTCTAGATCCATATCCAGTTCGACTACGGTTCAGGGCAAGTAACGGACGAGAGCGAAGCTGAACAGCAGGCGCGTAAAAGTTTAACTGCTGGAGTAGGGAAGGACAGTCGATGTTACTTTGCAGTAAACCAGCCACAAATAGTTGTTGTGCGGTACGGCGTCGGATGTGGAGCGGTTGCAGTCCAAGGAGCAGAAGTCGCGTTTCATAAGGTGGTAACTGACTGCCAGGTGGCCAAGGTAACAAGCGTGTTGCGTATCGGGATAAGCGACGCTGTATCGATTCCATTCTCTCAGAAAGTCTTTGGGTTGAGGGCTTCCAGACGACACAGGCGTATTCGAGTTCCGGGCGGATAATACCACAGTATAACGCTTTGATGCAGACTGGGTCTTTGAAATCTCTTGTTATCCGAAACAACATGCCAAGCAATTGATTACCTCGGGTAATCACCTCCTCTGTTTGCTGGTCAAATGACAGCTTTGAATCAAGTATGACTCCGAGATCCTTCATAGCATTAGTGCGTTCTATTGGTAAACCGTTAACTGTGTAGTTGGTGTTCTTAATTTCTCGTGCTCGTGTGAATGAAATGACTCGGCATTTTTCAATGCAGAGGCTCAGGCGGTTTCGATTGCACCATTGGTGAAAATCGAGAAGGTATTGTTGTAGCTCGGAGTGGTCTGTGTCATTTTTTATCGTCATGTAGATTTTAATGTCATCTGCATACATTAAATGATTCGCTGCTGGTACTACATACGATAGGTCGTTGATGAACAGTACAAACAGTAGTGGACCCAGGTTGCTACCTTGTGGCACACCAGATGATGCAATGAAAGACCTTGAATGGCACCGTGAGAAAGATACAGCATACGATCGATTGAAAAGGTACGATTCTAAAATTTCGCCCAAGTCCCAACTTATTCATTTTGGCTAAAAGGATGTTGTGATCGATGCTATCAAAAGCAGCCTTTAAATCCATATAAACTGCATCTGTTTGCATCCTGCTATCCATGTTACGGAGACATTGTGATGTAAAGTCAACAAGGTTAGTAATCGTCGACCGCTTTGGAACGAAACCGTGTTGTTGAGGGCTAATATAGTGATATGAAGCCGTGAGTAAACTTGTTTGGATCACTTTCTCAAAAACTTTGGCTCCAGCACTGAGTGATGTTATGCCTTTATAGTTGGCTGCATCTTCCTTGTCACATTTTTTAAATATGGGGACAATCCATGAACTCTTCCAAATAGAGGAGAATTCTCCTTGTTGCAGTGAAAAATTAAAAATTTTGGTGAAGATCGGCGCAATGGACTCACAGCATCGGCTGAGAATGATGGCAGGAATACCATCTGGGCCAGGACTAGCTTTGGGCTTGACTGCTTTGAGCACATTTAGAACAGATTCTTGCGATGTATTAGTTAAATTAAGGTCGATGACATCATTAGGAGTATTAATTAAAGCGTTGGTGATAATATTGTCGTCAGTAGTTGAGATTGTGTATGCCTCCTCGAATCTACACCAAATATATCACAAATATCTGAAGCAGTTGAACCAGCTCGGTCATTGTGGTAAATCGATTTAGGTGTCATATTTGTACTATTGTGTTTCTTACGAAAACTCCAGAGAGCTTTGGGCCTTTTGATGAAATTCTTCTCCAACCGAGACAAGTAGCCACCGTAGCGTATTTTATTGTAACTACGGTACAAGCGAGTTGTTTCATTTAATATGCTTTTGTTAACAGGTGATCGGTACTTCGTATATTTTTTTAATGCAGCTTCCTTAGCTCTTTTAAGTTTTTTTAGGTGGCGGTCAGACCAAGCAGGGCCGCTCTTTGGTGTGATAATTGGTACACACGAATCAAACGAGGATAAAAGAAAGCGTATAAATATCGATAAAGCTTCATCAACAGAATTAAACTGGCTAATTCTGAACTGACTATTAAAATTAGTTATGAGCTCATCAAGCCGAGTAAAATTGGTTTTATAAAAATTCATCCTAGGTCTACTTGCTTGAGTCAGTGTAGGATTAGGCATTGTGCTTGGAATTCGAACCGTTAAATCGATGGCTAGATGGTACAGGTCAGGAGAGACTAGTGGTGTTGGGCAGGGGTGCAAATCGATGCAGTAAGTTGCGGCAATAAAATTTGCGAATACTAAGTCGAGCTGCCGGTTAAGCGAGTTTTTGATACAGCTTATTTGATAAAGATCGCTAGCGTTAATTTCATCCAAAAACCGGGATCTAACCGAAGATGATGAATTTGCCACATAGTGCGCGAACGATGACGAGTGACCAAATGTTCGTTGTGATAGTGACCACGATACTGCCGAAAAATTAAAATCTCCAAACAAAAATATTAGATCATTAGTTTTTGCATGATTTACTATTGCACTTACACTTTCAATCACAGATGTAAGAGTATCTGTGTCGTTAGCTCGATTAGGAGGAATGTAAACAGTCCCGATGAATATCGTGCAAGATGATAGGCGAACGGTAACCCACACTTGCTCAAGTGAGTTACGTGGTAGAGTGAGTTCACGGGTGTTCAATAAGGATGAGCATGCGATCAGTGCGCCACCACCACGAACAAGCTACGATCACATCTATACACCGAATAGCCCGGGTCAAACAGTAGCGATGATGGAATTGAATTGTCAAGCCAGGTTTCGGTGAGTATAATAAAATCTGATATTTAGAGTCCAATGTGCTCAATCCGAATTCTGTGAGTTTGGTACGTAGTCCTCTAACATTTTGGTAGTGAAAATGTATATCACATGGTTTCAAAGCAGTGTCAGTCGGTTTGGCATGTGCAATGTTTTTAATATCGCGAACTGAAAACATTTTCAAGTGAGTTGCTGTGTTAGTGCGTGCGTGGTCATTACATGAAGTGTTAGTGTGCGAATAGCGACTGGCTGATGCTTCTTGTGTGCGTAAGCTTCATGAGCTGTGTTCGTGATGAACGTCATTGTTTTGAGCCGTACGATCAGCTGGGATAGGTGAATGTTCCATATCGTGCACTATTGGTTGTACATTACTAGGTGATGAACTATTTGGCTTTTCATTGATGGTTTGCTCTGCCGGTTTCGGAATATTATCGATAGGATCTGCATTGATGCTTTGAAGTGGGGTTTCATGTGCATTCATCGGTTTGAGACAAGCCAAAGGATGGGATGAGGCTGGACGGTTATCACGTAGTATAAATTCACGTACACGTTGATTAGATGGCCAAACCGAGGACGATAACGCAGTTTCAAGAAGGTGAGCCGGGATGCGAACCTTAAACGACATCGGTCTAGCCAAAGTGGTGTCGAAATTTTTGCCCATCAAGCTAAATGCAATGACGTCGGTTGTAGCCAGCCGTCGTTTCACAGATTCCACGACTTGTTCACAGGAAGTGCCAGGAGCAATGTTAGCTAAATGAAGCCACATTTTGGGTACAAAGCGGTTTTGAACGGTTGGAAGGTTTGGAGAATCGTTATCCGTGCCATAAATAGCAATTGGCTGGCGAGAAGTGATGTTATTTGTGATGTTAATATTGTTGTGCTCAGCAAGTGACGGTACGGCTATGTTATTGTTGATATTGTTATTATTGATGTTTGTTGTTCTTTTGGCGACAAGCGAGATAGCAGGTGAAGTGTTTGTAGCACTAACCAACTCGGAGAATAATCTCTTCGCTGGTAAAACTCTGCGCAATTTGGCAGGAGGGTGACTGCTCAGTGGTGTTCTCTTCTGCGATTCATTAAGCTGCGATAGACCAGTACGAATTTCTTTTGCTAGAGGTTCAAGTGCAGATTTGAGACTATTGGCGACGGCATCCAATGTTGTTTGTATGCTCGACTGGGCCAAAGCTTGTTTGATGTATTTAGTGCGAGGATTAATAATCACATTGTTGCACGCTAGGCAGCACCAGTGGAGTTGTTGGTATTCGTTGGTTAGCTTCAATGCATTCTCAGGAATGCGCGAACAGCGGATGTGGAACGGTGAGTTGCAAATATAACAGCTAATCAGGTCTTCGGTGATCTCGGTTGCGCAAGAGTTGCAAGTATGCTCCATTTTGAAAAGGAATTCACAGGTCGATGCCTTGACCGGTTAATAGACGCACTACGCGGGTGATGCGACCGACGAGCAATTGAAGAAGAACTAGCACAATTGCTAAAAGTATGTATAATACGTTGTGGGCAAGCTCACTACACAACTTTTTTACTTAGAGAAAACTAATTGTTTGTTAAAATAACCGAAATACGGAAAATAATTCACGGAGCTATACGTAAACACGTCTGACTATGCCGATTTGACAGCTGATATTGGCGGTGATTGGTGAATGTTTCGCTCCCCTCTCCTCATCAACTTTAATTCACTTACTTCATCTTCTTCCCTTTCCCCTTCGCCTAGAACTCATACAAATGGAATTCTAGAGAGAAGTGGAGAAGAGGGGAGGGGGAATCAGCTTTTTCGCTCTCTCTCAAAAAATAAGTCACAAATTGTCTGCCTTTGGGTACCAGTTTGGGTACTGAGATAGGGCCCCATCTCAGGTCCATAGTCTTACCCATTCATCGCGTTTTGAACGTTTTGGCACGGTTATACGCGTCGCTTGATCGCTGGGTGCTTGATGTAATGAGTAGTAGCTAGTAAAAATACCCTCACTCAAAATTTGGGGTCTCATTGTTTGCGTGGGGGGGACGGTACTGTGATTCAGGCCGAGGGGTATGAGGAAGCTTGAGGAAGCAAGGAGAAACGCGCTGCGATGAGAGTTCGCATTCTGTTTTACACGCGCGCTTCACTAACACCAATACAAATACCGTGCTTTGACGAGCCGTCTGTGAATGTGTGTGTGTCTTCTTTCAGCGAGCTCACCAACTTGGATCTGCTCGTCACATCGTGTTGTCTCGCTTACACTACAGCATCGAACCATCGCTCCGTATGCCCCCCCCCCTTCCTACGCGTACAAAACCACCAGTACAGCGTGACCAAGGTGTTATAAATGACAAGGTGAAGTTGTTCAGAGCAAAATGACATTTCTCGACTTGACATTTCTCTTCTGGGGGCTCCGGTATAAAAATCGGGGAGGGCTGGTGCGGGGTAATGAAATTTGTATGCAGAGAGTGACAGATGTCCCCCACAATGTCGCCCAGCAAAAGCGATAAAAATCAACCTTCTAAATACATTATCCTTGAGCGTGACGCTTTGCCGGAGATGGTTGTGCGCGTTTTGTTCTAAATCTCGCGCGCAGTGTTTGTGCGTTGGTGCGCATTTCGTCTAAGTCTCGTGCGCCGGTGTGTTTTGGTGAAGTGTGCAGTGAATAAACAGTGTGCACAGACGCACATGCTGTGCGTGGATCGACAGGTAAGAATTTGCTGAACAGAGTCAACGCAGATTGTAGACCGCAGCCTGGCTCGACCCGGTATGACGTCATTCGTGAGTATGAAGGATTCTGAATGTGTACTTTAGTGTGTACTTTATGTTTCAATAAAGTGTTTAATGTAATAAAAAATGACAGTGTTTGTGTTTAGTTTTAGAATAAGTGCATGAAAGAAAGCGAAAAACAAGAAGCTTTTGATGTGTTCGTAGCATGGCTCGAAAGAACACAAACACATTGAGAACTGCTAAGCGCACCGTGCGTTGCGGGTGGGGTGGGGAAGGGCTCGCGCGAGGGTGTAACTCATTCGTCGAAGAGACACTGTATTTCGACAGCGTCACTCAAATCACTCAAAAAATACACTCATTTTGCTGGACGGGTCATTTTGCCGGACGGGTCATTTTGCCGGACGGGATGGTCACGTGTACACGTGGACTATGCCGGTCCTGTAGATGACGTGTATTTTTTGGTTGTAGTTGATCCATACACAAAATGGCCAGAAGTATATGCAACCAAAACTACAACAGCAAAGACAACTATCAAGTTTTTTTAACGCAATCATTTGCAACGTTTGGTGTTCCAGAAACTTAAGTCTTTGATAATGGTACGCAGTTCACCCGCCTTGAATTCCAAGCATTTTGCAAACAGTTGGGTATTTGTCACATTTGTACTGCACCATACCATCCGCAGTCGAACGGTTTGCAAGAACGTTTCGTGAACACACTAAAGCGGACATTGCGAAAAAATCGAGCAGGAGGAGAGATTTTAAATGAAGCATTGCAGACTTTTTTGCAAGTTTATCGAACCACACCTAAACCAGAAGAATCTCCAGCTGAATTGATGTTTCAGCGGCCTATTCGAACAGTTCAGTCATGACTACTACCTTCAGAAAATTCTTCGGTAGAAAATTCTTCGTTCTTGGAGAAGCGGTTTATGCACAAGTTCACCGCAATAGTTCCTGGGAGTGGAAACAGGCATCAATAGTCAAACGAGTCGGTAGAGTGAACTGCAACGTATTTTTGGAAGACAACCAGCGATTTATTCGCTCAGATGCAAATCAACTGTAGATGCGTCTACAGGAGGAAACATGGTGTGGAAATAGAAATTGTCACGACACTGGAAATTTGGTTACTACAGTAGAACGTCGATTATCCGGGCAGCTCGGGACCGGACCAAGGTGGATTTAAAAATATCAGGCGGTGGACTCTACCCAGTCAGACAAATCGGACTTAATTTACCCCTATATTACCGCTAAATTACCGGTAATTTAAGAGTAATTTAATGGTAAATTAGCAGTCCTTAATTTACCCATTCGAGCAGATTTGACAGATCCTATTCCTTCCTCTATTTTATTTTTATTTTTGTCGGCCAAATTGTTAATAAATAACACGAAATGTATTATATTACAGTTGAATGCTTTTATTCAATCATTGTCCTTAACTTATACAAACGATTACAATGTATTTTTTAAAGAAAACTCGACTTGAACAGCCGCTTCACCCGAAGAAGGTGGTGCACAAATAGCACTAATAAACACTATTTCTCGGCTGTTTTTTACATTTAACAGTTTTAAACACGCCGCCGATGTCTTCTTCCACTAAAAGATCATTAAAACAATACTCTTTTTGTTCTAATTTACATCTTTTCACTGACAACAAACGACAACACTTCGTACCGCTAAATTGCTCTAAGGCTGGAAATAGACGAACCGAGATCATTGCGAAAATCGCGTATGACTTCCCAAGTGCCACAAATCCACTAAACGACCACTAAACGGCTTCTAAACGACTCAAGTTCTCTACCTAAACGGAATATAGAAAGACTTCGTTTAGCAGACGGCAAACGACTCATGCATTCTAAAAATAGCAAAAAAGCTGGTGGCGCTCTCTGTTGGTGGGATACCCCAATCAGTTGAGCTTCTCCCAAACTTGGAGGAGAGCTTTCTCATTTCCTATGTACTGTTGTATGGTTTTGCATTGAAGTTATGCATCGCTAGAACTAGAACGGCGATACGATTGTTTAAATACTAAACTCCAATGGAAACCACCAGCACTGAAGCAAGTGAGATTTGAGTATTGGTCGTTGGTGTTGATACCCACGTATCTGACCACACGACCAGATATATAGATTTTTGCTCGGAAAGTTAGAAGGCTTTATAGGTCATGATTAGATGAAACTTGTCGAAACACATTGCAAGAAAAGGATAGCAATATAATGATGAGTTGTAATACGCCATCTATTGATCAAACCAATGAAGCTGTGGAGCTTTCATTTTTTTCTATGAATATTCAATTTTTCAGTCGTTTGAGCTTAATCTGTGGCGCTTGGGCACCAGCACTGAAGCAAGTGAGATTTAAGTAATGATCGTTGGTGTTGATACCCACGTATCTGACCACACGACCATTTATATAGATTTTTGCTCAGAAAGTTAGAAGGCTATATAGGTCATGATAAGATGAAACTTGTCGAAACACATTGCAAGAAAAGGATAGCATTATAATGATGAGTTGTAATACGCCATCTATTGATCAAACCAATGAAACTGTGGAGCTTTCATTTTTTTTTCTATGCATATTCAATTTTCCAGTCGTTTAAGCTTAATCTGTGGCGCTTGGGTTGAGCTGTCAATTAGGCTGGAAATAGACGAACCGAGATCATCGCGGTACCGCGAAAATAGCGTATGACTTGAGCTGTCAATTATGTTATAAAATCTGACAGATAGGCGAGATAACCGCGGTTCGTGTATGGAACCATCCGAGGTCTGGTGACGATTGAATGTGCCAAGAAGAAATATTTTTCTATCAATTTGCGAATCAAATTATTTATTTCACTTAGTTTGTGCAAAATAAAATACAAAACTCATTTCTCGACACGAGTTTTCACACAAATCCGCCAGAAAAAGTAAAAATAATCGGTTCGCGCTACCGCGAAAATCTCAGCAATACCGAAGTTGGGTATCTCTGCGAAACAGCAGGCGCGATTAAAGGCGCGGAAGATTTGACAGCTCTACTGTTCTACAACTGTTATAAACAAGGATCGAATTTCGCCGTACCGCGACGATCTCGGTTCGTCTATTTCCATCCTAAAATTACTGTTATGACAGACACAAAACTGCTCGAATGGGTAAATTAACAGAAGGCTGTCTGACTGGGTACCCAGCATTAACAGACAGCCTTCTGTTAATTTACCCATTTGAGCAGTTTTGTGTCTGTCATAACAGTAATTTAAGAGCAATTTAGCGGTAAGAAGTGTTGTTGTTTGTTGTCAGTAAAAAGATATAAATTAGACCAAAATGAGTATTGTTTTAATGATATTTTAGTGGAAGAAGACGTCGGCGGTGTGTTTAAAACTGTAAAATGTAAAAAACAGCCGAGAAATAGTGTTTATTAGTGCTATTTGTGCACCACCTTCTCCGGGTGAAGCGGCTGTTCAAGTCGAGTTTGCTATAAAAAATTCATTGTAACCGTTTGTAAAAGTTAAGGAAAATGATTGAATATAACCAGTAAACTGTAATATAATAAATTTCGTGTTATTTATTAACAATTTAGCCGAAAAAAATATAAACAAAATAGAGGAAGGAATAGGATCTGTCAAAACTGCCAAAATTAACGACTGCTAATTTACCATTAAATTACTCTTAAATTACCGGTAATTTAGCGGTAAGATAGGGGTAAATTAAGTCCGATTTATCTGACTGGGTAGTGCATTTTGACAATTCGTCACTTGACGTAAGGTCCCCAGGATTCAAACTTTGTTTACATTTTTTAAATTTGTTTATATAATTTATCTACCCCATTTTTTCGATTAAATATTCTTTAAAAATATATTTTGGACTTTGCAAGTTCTTATTTTACATTAAAACATGGATTAAAGTGTGTTATTTGGTTTATTCCATGAATTTATTCTATAATTCATTATGTTTTCGACATTTTTGATGATAAAAATTAAGGAATCATTTTTTTTCAATTTTCACATTAATTCCTCATTATCTACGAGCCGCATGGGCAATTTACGTGAGATTAGAACTCTTACTCACATGATTTTAAATTTCGTGCATAAACAAATCATCAAATCTTTTGTTAATATATCTCATTTTTTCGATAAAATCAATAGACACACAAAAATGCACATAATAACAAAGAAATCTGTTCTATTTGCTAAGATTTGTGTGCGGAAACCAATGGTTAACGGTTTTAAAATGACGTAAAGTCCCTCAACTATGGCGACCCGCCAAAGGCCCTTATCCACCACCTGATATTTTTAATCCACCTTGGCCATGGGGCAAAATGGGCATATGCAAACAAACTGTGAAACGTCAAGACACTGGGGCAATATGGGCCACAACAACTGCGCTTAGGTAAAGGTCTATGCTTTTGCGCACGTTTCGTGAATTGTATTTTCGTTCTATCTTTTGTTTAGCTGGTCAGGAAAGCCCTTAAAATTCTTCCAAAAATATGTTATCAAAATTAGAACAGTTTTTACACGTTTAAATCTACAAAATCGCATCTTTTGAAGCTGTGATTGTTATCATTATTGAGGCGACAAATACAACACCATAGCCTTACCAAGCGCCGTATGTCAAAAGCATCTGCCCATTTTGCCCCAAGCGTAACTGCCAATTTTGCCCCACGTGAAGCATTTTTGTATTTTTTGTTATAATAGTAAAAATACGCATTCAATTGCCTTCCTTTCTTGGGAAAAATGGTATATAAATATCATATCTTTAAAAATATATCATGAAAAACTTCAACGCATCTTTGTGACAATGGTTTAAGCTTATTTTCGAAGTGGCAAAAATTACATCAATGTGCTACTAAATCTTATTTTGCATTTTTTCTGGTTAATTGTTATGTAAGGGTTATGAAACTTACATGGCGTTCATAGAACACTCTAATGAAAACATCTTGAGCATTGAAAAGAATCTTTGTAGTTAAATAATGCTTAAATCGAGGGTGCCCATTTTGCCCCGCTTTCCCCTACGCACTAGGAGTCAAAGTAAATTTCGTGCTCGACAAATTATGCAGCACACATTGCAAAATAGCTTGTAAAACCCTGTAATGTTCAAATAAGAGGGGGTTTTCAAATTGGAGAGGTCCCAAATTTGAGAGAATTCACTGTAGATGCATCACAAAGCAGAAAGAGCAACCGGCCTCGGTTGTGAATTCGGAAATAGTGCCCGATTTCGAATACCAACCATCCCGCTGCGCAAATTCGAGCAGTTTCCAGCGCAGAAAATGTACCAAAATCTGCGCTGGCCAGCGCAGATTTTGGCCCGTTCCCCGCGCTGGACTTCAGCGATTCCTGCGCTGGGTCGAGCAAGTTTAGCGCCATCTGTTGGCGAAATGGACGAACTATTTATGGCAGCGGAGCAAAAAAACGGTCAAAAAATTTAAAAATATTGGCGCCCATTTTTTCGTCCGCTTCTTCTCCCTCCCTCGCCCTGCCTTGTCTTACTTGTGCTTCTGCCCGTGCCTTCCGCCGCCAGCTGATTGGTTGTTGCGGTGTATGCGTTGAATCGTATATGTGCATTGCTGTTGTGTGTTGTTATTGGTGGGTGTTAGCATTTATTAATTTGTGTGTGACCTTGAGACGCTGTGGGAGAAGCTGGATTGGGATTCAAAGTGTTATCGGTGTATTGATGGTTTATTTTATTTCGTGCCGCTGCTGATGAGACCATTCGATGCCCCTGCCAATTGAGGGTGAAGAAGCCTATTTAAAACAAGCGTAGGAGAACGTCTAACACTAATCTAATATTTTTTTATTTGAACATGTTTGATGCTTCAACGACCTTCTAAGCATCATGTAGCACAGTGTATAGTGGCAATAATTTTTTTTTAATGTGCCGAAATCTTTCTCGAGTTTTCGGGTCTCGACACACACACGCACACACACAGCGCGGGGAAAGTGATCATTCACTCTATTATGCCGCGATCCCCCACCCCGCCCGGCGCTTTGGATGATGATGCGCTATATCAGGGGTCTCCAAACTACGGCCCGCGGGCCGCATGCGGCCCTCAAGAGCTTATAATGCGGCCCACGATGACTTTGCCAGAGTTAATATAAATATTACGTTATTATGACTTATTCAAATAAAAATGTATTTTTTACTTTTCTTAGACAAAAATCAAGCTTTAGTAACACGAAACTGTATTAGTATCGTTAGTATTTTGTTGTAAAAACGAGATTTAAGCGTTCATTAATCATTTAAAGGTAGCGTCAAATGGCCCTCAATATAGTTATTTTTGAAGCAATGTGGCCCGCGAGCTGAAAAGTTTGGAGGCCCCTGCACTATATGATAGCTGATGATAGCGGAAGGGGAGGGGGTTTGGTGGGGGGTGCGTGCTTGCATGCGCGCTTTCGTAGGTGCGTTCTCGCGTGCGCGCGTTTGTAGGTGCCTTATTGCTTGCGCGCGCGCGTGTGTGTGTGTGTGTGCGTGTGTGTGTGTGTGTGTGTGTGTGTGTGAGTTTGCACGCGCGTGTTTGTGTGTGTGCGTGCGTTTGGAAACCCTTAAACTTTTTGATTCTGATGCGTACATTTTCATCCGCTGCGGCTACAAAGTCCATGCATTTTCGATCTCGCTACCTGGGAGACAACACAACTATTGGCATTGGCAGCTTTGCGATCGGCTCTGCTGTTGGGGGTATTAAAAAGACACACGATCTAAGCAAACGTGCGTGTGATATATTGCACATTTATTTCTAAATCAGCTAGCTGACGCAAGTGGAAACAACATATTGAATTGAATTCATACAAAAGAGGATTCTGGATTTGTTTATTACGGTGCGCGTATGGTGCTGAACCTGTCCGTCCAGAATCTGGTGGCTTGTTGGTTTGGAGTAGTTATCATGACGCCGATTGACCGGCAATGCCTTGGAATGGGTTCGGATCGGTAGGTTCATGTTTTGGTCGAGTGCATTCCGTGCATTTGTCGCGCCACAGCGGTAGCCCGGCAGCACCAAAATACAAAATAAACCTTCCCCGAGTGTGGACTGCTACGCTAAGTTCTTTTTATTAGTATTATTATTATTATTGGCGTAATGGCCTACGCGGTCATGCCGGCCTTTTCAGGACTTGAGTACCACGTAGCCGGATAGTCAGTTCTTGCTACGGCGAACGGTTCATACGCGGTTAGAACCCACGACGGGCATACAGATGTGCGGAATGATGGCGGTGTCGCGGGCCCGCTCCTATCCAGCGTGCAACTTGCATACTGCCACACTGTCTCCTGCTCGATGCATACGCTGCAGGCAGGGGGAAGGATGCACCTCCACCATAAAAAAACACCGTCATGAACCAGCGGTGGACCTAACGGTAGGCGGACTAAGCGGTCGCCGAAGATCTCTAGGCTGTAGTATGCCGTATGTGTACAAGTGGACAGATTATTAGCGACAAGGGCTCCGTGGCTGGAGAACCATTTGCACCTCCCCCTCCCCCCATGGCGACAACAATTTTAGGGCCTGTGACCAATGATCGTAGGGGTCCCATGGCCAACCTCCCCCCCCATCCGACGGCAATTTAAGTATACTGTTCAATCTTCCAAGAGCTGTGTCTCAGTACCAGTTGACAGGGGCCTCAATTCGCGTTTCCGCCTTTCATCAACACCTTCCTTTCTTTGACCGACGGATCATAACATTCCGGAAAAAAAACACATTTGGCGACAGTTGTGCACACACACGCACGCTCATACCCTTGCACAGACGGCACAGCATATCTGTGTAATCTACAACATACGAAAGCAAAAGCTTAGCAAAAGCAAAAGCAAAAAAAAGTTATGTTTAATGCTTTACACGTTCAGATCGATGGCAGGCCCCAGGGACTGCCAGTGAACTTTCCAGCCTGCGTTCTAGGTGCTGGTGGAACGGAAAGTTGATGAAAATCAGCGCCGGGCTGATCGTGTCAATGCGAATTAGGGCTCAGCGCTTTGCACAGCAAACCCTCCAGCGTAAACTAGCGATTCCTTAGTCATTTTTATATTGCAGTGTTTGAACTCATTGCGATTTTTTGGTTTGATTTGTGAAAATGCAACTTCATCGCCGCAATGTTTGTTAACGGCATTTTTGGCGCCACAACAGCTCGCGAGCATTGACCACACGCGAGAAAGAGATAGCGCTATGGAGGGAAAAAGCACGGACGACGGCTGACAGCGATTGGCCGTCTGACGCACCAACACATCCAAACCTTCGGCAGCGCGCTCAGGCGAGGGGTATGAGGCGGAGTCAGGGACGGGCAGCTCGACGAGCTGCTCGACAAATTTGCCGTTGGAGAGAAAAGGAAGGCATGATAAAATTCTCAGAACGCCATAACGCCTTCCGTCGCTTTGCACAGCGGGATCGTATGTACATGCCCGCTGCGCAAATTCGAGCAGTTTCCAGCGCAGAAAATGCACCAAAATCTGCGCTGGCCAGCGCAGATTTGGCCTGGTCTCCCGCGCTGTTCTTCAGCGATTTCTGCGCTGGGTCGAGCAAGTTTAGCGCCATCTTCTGGCGAAATGGACGAACTATTTATGGCGGCGGAGCAAAAAAAACGGTAAAAAAATTTAAAAATATTGGCGCCCATTTTTTCGTCCGCTCTTCTCCCTCCCTCACCGTGCCCTGCCTTACTTGCGCTTCAGCCCGTGCCTTCCGCCGCCAGCTGATTGGGTGTTGCGGTGTATGCGTTGATACTCATATGTGCATTGCGGTTGTGTATTGTTATTGGTGGGTGTTAGCATTTATTAATTTGTGTGTGACCTTGAGACGCTGTGGGAGAAACTGGAATGGGATTCAAAGTGTTATCGGTGTATTGATGGTTTATTTTATTTCGTGCCGCTGCTGATGAGACCATTCGATGCCCCTGCCAGTTGAGGGTGAAGAAGCCTATTTAAAACAAGCCTAGGAGAACGTCTAACACTAATCTAATATTTTTTAATTTGAACATGTTTGATGCTTCAACGACCTTCTAAGCATCATGTAGCACAATGTATAGTGGCTATAAAATTTTTTTTAATGTGCCGAAATCTGTCTCGAGTTTTCGGGTCTCGACACACACACACACACAGCGCGTAGAAAGTGATCGTCCACTCTATCATGCCGCGATCCCCCACCCCGCCCGGCGCTTTGAATGAGGATGCGCTACAAGAAAACTGAACCAGCCGTTCTACCGATAAGGTAGCCGTACTCGCTCGTGCGGGAAGGGGGGGGGGGTTCTGGTGGGGGGTGCGTGCTTGCGTTCGCGCTTTCGTGGGTGCGTGCTTGCGTTCGCGCTTTCGCGGGTGCGTGCCCGCGTGCACGCGTACGTGCATGTGTGCGTACGTGCATGTGTGCGTGCGTGCGTGCTCGCGTGCATGTGTGTGTGTGTGTGTGTGTGTGTGTGTGTGTGTGTGTGTGTGTGTGTGTGAGTGTGTGTGTGAGTGTGTGTGTGTGAGTTTGCGCGCGCGTGTTTGTGTGTGTGCGTGCGTTTGGAAACCCCTAAACTATTTGATTCTGATGGGTACATTTTCATCCGCTGCGGCTACAAAGTCCATGCATTTTCGATCTCGCTACCTGAGAGACAACACAACCATTGGCATTGGCATCTTTGCGATCGGCTCTGCTGTTGGGCGTATTTAAAAGACACGTGATCTAAGAAAACGTGCGTGTGATATATTGCACATTTATTTCTAATTCAGCTAGCGGGCGCAAGTGGAAACAACATTTTGAAGTGAATCCATACAAAAGAGGATTCTGGATTGGTTTATTACGGTGCGCGTATGGTGCTGCACCTGTCCGTCCAGAATCTGGTGGCTTGTTGGTTTGGAGTAGTTATCATGACGCCGATTGACCGGCAATGCCTTGGAATGGGTTCGGATCGGTAGGTTCATGTTTTGGCCGAGTGCATTCCGTGTATTTGTCTCGTCACAGCGATAGCCCGGCTACAACAAAGTCAAGACAAACTCTTACCCGGGTGTGGACTGCTACGCTAAGTTCTTTTTATTATTATTATTATTATTATTAATGGCGTACTAGCCAACGCGATCATGCCGGCCGTTTTAGGACTTGAGTACCACGTAGCCTGAGCCGGTGACTAGTCCCTTGCTACGGCGGACGGTTCATACGCGATTAGAACCCACGACGGGCATGCAGATGTGCGGAATGATGGCGGTGCCGCGGGCCCGCTCCTATCCAGTGTGCAACTTGCATACTGCCACACTGTCTCCTGCCCGATGCATACGCTGAAGGCAGGGGGAAGGATGCACTCTACAGTAAAAAAAACACCGTCAAGAACCAGCGGCGGATCTAACCGTAGCCGGACTAGGCGGTCGCCGAAGATCGCTAGTCTGTAGTATGCCGTATGTCTACAAGTGGACAGAGTATTAGCGACAAGGGCCCCCGGAAAGATGGTCGTTGGGGCACCATGGCTGGAGAACCATTTGCCCCCCACCCCCAACACCCCCAACAGAAGTTTAGGATAACAAATTTATGCTTAATGCTTAACATGTTTAGTTCGATGGCAGGCCCCAGGGACTGCCAGTGAACTTTCCAGGATGCCGCTATCATAATCAGCTTGCGTTCTTGATGCCGGCGGAAAGAAAAGTTGATGAAAATCAGCGCCGGGCTGAACGTGTAAATGCGAATTAAGGTTCTGCGCGTTACACAGCAAACCCTCCAGCGTGAGCTAGCGATTCCGTAGTCATTTTTACATTGCAGCAATTGAACTCATTGCGCTTTTTTTGGTTTGATATGTGAAAATGCAACTTCATCGCCGCAATGTGTATAAACGGTTTTTTAAGCGCCACAGCAACTCATGAGCATTGACAACACGCGAGAATGAGATAGCGCTAGGAAGGGAAAGAGCACGGACGATGGCTGACAGCGATTGGCCGTCTGACACACCAACACATTCAAACCTTTGGCAGCGCGCTCAGGCGAGGGGAATGAGGCGGAGCCAGGGACGGGCAGCTCGACGAGCTGCTCGACAAATTTGGCGTTGGAGAGAAAAAGAGGGCATGATAAAATTCTCAGAACGGCATAACGCCTTCCGTCGCTTTGCGCAGCGGGTGTCTGTTTGATAGAATAATAAAAGTACGCCACTATTAATCACATCCATTTCATCCTTTGTATTTAAGATTAAGTCGTGTGCAATTGAACGATTATCGAGTTGTGGAAGCATAGGTGTTACTAGGTTGAATCTTGCGCATTTATTATGTCCCACTCCTCAATCGCAATCCATTGATTAAATCCCTACCGTCAGCAATACAATCGCAAACGCATGCAGAAAAAACATATCTAGATAGATATTGGAAACATATTATAACTCCAAAGGGATTTCCACCAATATTTTTTTTTATATTAACCAGCAGTTCGTAATCAACTTTAAAAGGCTTGTAGTCGAAATCATATTGATTCTGGAATGGCGATGTAATTGTTCTAAAACAGGATATCATCATCGCCTTCGTCAAGAATATTGGCTTGACTGCGCACATCTATACCTTCTTGTAACAGTGCTGCTCTCTTCTCCTCGGCTTTTTTCTTCGCAATACGTTTTTTGTCCTAATGTGATGATGTAACAAAAACCGGAAATTAAGTGAAATTGTAAAGTAAAAATAACTTCAGGTAGATCAACTATACGTACCTGAATTTTCTTCAGACGGTAAAATTCCTCACGTTCCAATTCATCTAGCTCGGAGATGATGTATGCCAAAGTACGATCAATTCTTGGAATAATCACTGTAATCAAGTAAAACAGCATATTTTGTCATTTAAGCTACAAACAAAAATTTCCATCACATCATACCATGTTCAATAGCATTTACTCGGCGATTAGTGATTTTAATCACCTCATCTAAAGTAACGAAAGATGTTTGAAGCGATGCCAGTTCTACCAACAATTTTACAGCACTCTGGTAATTCTTTTTTAATTTCTGAAGTTGTTGCCCACCCTTTGCTAATCCAGTTAATTCGTATGTGTCCGAGCCATCTTGGTAGGATTCAAAAACTGGTAGAGTTACTCCAGCAACGTTATCCTTCTTAGTTCGTATCTTAATTTGCGCTTTGGTAACATTCTGCAGAACAACCTGGTTAAAATCGCCGGAGGCAAATTTTGCTTCTGCCAGAGAGAAAGCGGCTTCTTTCATAACTTCACCCATAAGTGTTTTAGTCTGTTAAGTATGCAAAGTAGTCGAAAACGATTGATCAGAAGTTCTGTACAGAGTATGAATAAAAATGCATATTACCTCGATTATCTTGCTTAAAATCATTCGGAAACGCATCTGTAGAGCATCAGCCTTTTTTTTTAGCAGTCCGTGGCCCTTGTGGGCGCCAGCAAGCCGAGCTTTCATTTGCATTTGCGCGCTGCAAGCGTATAGAAATATAAAATAGCATTAAGAAAATTATTTCAGCCAAGAATATTTTCTTCTAAGGCTAAACATATCTACCCGCGAGATGGGAAAATAGGAATCCTATCCTTGGATGACATCGTGCGAACTGCGATTTCTCTCGAAAAATTATTAAAAACTTTATTTATAAAAGCGAACTATACACACGCAAATAACACTCACGAGTAGCAAATTTTCAGATTACTCTGGTCACAAGACCATATCATACCGCACACACGCACACAGCTTGGATTTGTGAATGTAGTTACCTATTGAAACATAACTGGATCAATCGTAAATTTTGACAGACTTCCAGACACGGTTTACACTGTCTCAAAAAATATGAGAGTCAAATTACCAGGGTGACCAGAAATAACGATTCCCATCGATTTTTGATATGCCTACCGATCCACAGATGAGCTTCCTACAACAACCTATTTTTCTTTTTTTTTTCTACCGACAATCACAGATTTTTTCATAATACTGACCGAGAAATCATAATACCAATAAATTTGAACACATTTTAACTTTTTTTTATGTTTTTAAACAAAAAGCATGTAGGTTGATTGGGCAAAATGAGCTACTTTGATCTACGCGGAGTGAAATTTTGAACTATTTTTCGTCGCGCGCGACGTTGTCAGTCTATGTCCATTTGAACGATTATGCATTACGGTCAAGGTGTTATAAATGACAAAGCGAAAGGACACGAGAGTGACAAAATGCTGACAAATTTTTCAAAATTTGAGCTTTTGTCACTTTTTTGAGGTTTTGTCAAAATTTTGTGACCTGGAGAAGCCAGGAAAAAAAGATGACAAAAGTTGACAAAATTTGACGTTCGTGAAAAAGCGTAAACAAACAGCTATTTGGCGCAGTTGTGATCCATTGTTATGATAATAATGCTAAAATGCATGATTCTAATCGATTTATGTACCTAGTAAGTGCTTCTTAAACAAAATATCGATGATATTCAGATGTTGGAGCTTTTTGTCGCTCTTGTGTATGTTTTTGGTGCGGCCACGAGAAAAGCTCTTTTTTGCAGTTGACAAGCAATTTTGAAAAAGTTGAAAACATTTTCAACATTTTTTCAGCTCCGTTGCCACGCGCTAACAAGGTGAAGTTGTTTAGAGCAAAATGACATTTGTCGACTTGACATTTCTCTTCCGGGGGCTCCGGTATAAAAATCGGGGAGAGCTGGTGCGGGGTAATGAAATTTGTATGCAGAGAGTGACAGATGTCCCCCACAATGTCGCCCAGCAAAAGCGATAAAAATCAACCTTCTAAATACATTATCCTTGATTACGGTCTTAGGGCGGTGGCCAGTGTTGTTAATTGTCGACATTTTTTTATGATATTCGCAGTAAGCGTGTGTCAAAATCATTTTTTGATCATGATATTCATGGTTACCATGACATGACTTTCCAAAACGACAATCATTTGTGCATTAACAATCAATGCTTTTGCGATGACATGATTGCAAAAAATGTAGAATGAATGTCATTTGACATTTTTCAGTGAGAATCCAGAACTGCTTAATCGTGCATTTACCGATACTAAGCCATTAGACCACTTGATATTTTCACTCAGTGAATCAGGAAAATGGTACTCTCTTACAGAAGTATAGAAATTCACGCGAAAACATGAAAAAAGGACCCATTTTCGATGAAGATCTAGTTCACTTGAGGAACGGCAAAATCAAAAAGTCAAATTATTGTAGCAGAAAAAATATCAACGTGTCAAATGATATTTTTTTCCGTGATTGTCGAATGAATGCGTGGATCTAGAATGCGATGCTTCAAAAAGTATCATTTTGTAAAATTTTATGTCGACGACTATCACCGTTCGCAACACTGGCGGTGGCAACCCAAGCGCCACCGATTAAGCTTAAACGACTGGAAAATTAAATATCCATAGAAAAAAATGAAAGCTCCACAGCTTCATTGGTTTGATCAATGGATGGCGTATTAAAACTGATTATTATATTGCTATAAAGCCGGTCTCGTAGTACAGTCGTCAACTCGTACGACTTAACAACATGCCCGTCATGGGTTCAATCCCCAAATAGACCGCGCCGCCATACGTAGGACTGACTATCCTGCTATGGCGGGAATCAATTAGTCACTGAAAGCCAAGCCCATAAGTGGTACAGGCAGGCCTTGACCGACATCGGTTGTTGAGCCAAAGAAGAAGAAGAAGATTATATTGCTATCCTTTTCTTGCAATGTTCATTCGACAAATTTCATCTTATCATGACCTATATAGCCTTCTAACTTTCTGAGCAAAAATCTTTATGAATGGTCGTGTTGTCAGATACGTGGGTATCAACACCAACGACCATTACTAAAATCTCACTTGCTTCAGTGCTGGTGGTTTCCGTTGGAGTTTAGTATTTAAACAATCGTATCGCCGTTCTAGTTCTAGCGATGCATAACTTCAATGCGAAACCATACAAGAGTACAGAGGGTATGAGAAAGCTCTTCTCCAAGCGATGAAGCTCAACTGGTTGGGTATCCCACCAACAGATAGCGCCACCAGCTTTTTTGCTATTTTTAGAATGCATGAGTCGTTTGCCGTCTGCTAAACGAAAACTTTCTATATTCCGTTTAGGTAGAGAACTTGAGTCGTTTAGAAGCCGTTTAGTGGTCGTTTAGTGGATTTGTGGCACTTGGGAACGCTTTTTCGCATGTGATTTTATCGGACGGCCTGTCAAATTTTTATATGGGATTTGACAGATAACTTCGGACGACGAAATCGCACGTCCGAAGTTATCTGTCAAATCCCATATGAATCTCGTCCGATAAAATCGCATCCGATGAGCGTTGCCAAGGGCCTAAGCAATTCTGGCTATTTGGGTACACTACCGAAAACTGGTACAGTGAACATAATTTAAATAAAAAATATTTTAAATAGCGATGAAAAAAGTTAATTGCAAGGTGGAATATAGAGGAGGTGTCTTCTTAGCGTTTGGCTTGTTGCCATTCTCAGATTCAGTTTGACAACAGCCATCGATATTTGTTTACAGGCAGCAGCTGCATTCTTCTTCTTCTTCTTTGGCTCAACAACCCATGTCGGTCAAATCCTGCCTGTACCCACTTGTGGGCTTGGCTTTCAGTGACTAATTAATTCCCCCCCCCCTCCCCCCCATTGCAGGATAGTCAGTCCTACGTATGGCGGCGCGGTCTATTTGGGGATTGAACCCATGACGGGCATGTTGTTAAGTCGTACGAGTTGCCCGCTTGGCAAAATGTCGCGCGACATGCATGCTTGAAATCGATGCTTGTTAACATTTTATTTCAAGTATCCTGAGTGACCCAGCGTGAGCGCTGAGCGCACCTCCCCTCATTCTCAATGCCGCGTTTTTGGTTAATCCTCGCTCCCACCCTTTCTTTCCTTCTCATTAACGGACCCACCATTCCCGTGAGCGTAGGCCGACCATAAAATTCCAGGAAATTCCTACAGTAAGTGTGCAGTTTTTTATTCACAAAGCTAATCGGAATATTTCAATTCATGATGGTGCGCGCTGGGCGAACAAAACGTTGGCTGCTTGCTCCACCGATGGTGCGTGGTGTTGGAAAAAAAACCCTTGCTGTTTGATGCGTTTGCCTGAGGAATAAAAGATAAATCGAGTATTAGAATGGTGAACAAAACTAGTACTATTTAAAACTTACCGATCACGAAGATATTTTAAATTAAACGGCGACTCTGTATGCCCTATCCATCTGCTTTGATCTGTTATCAGAAGCTTTGGTGATGAAATAGCTACGTGTGATAGAAAATAATAGAAGAATAAACAAATATTAAAAGCAGTACGATTGTTAGAACACAAACATCATTTGGAAGATTCTTCTTCTTATGCATACACTTACCCGTAGATCATGTAACAAAACATACAGTGGAGCGCCGTTTATCCGGCTTCTCGGGACTTGACCTCGCCCGGATAAGCGAATAACACGGATAATGAGTGAAAGTATTTATTTTATCACAAAATCCTGGTTTGTTTTTGAAATTAATATTATTTTTTAGTAAAACCTAGCTAGTTTTATAAACTTCATGTTTTTTGAAGAGAATATTTGCAATGTGCTATATATTATAGCGTATTTTGTTATGACAAAATGTTCTGGTAACCGCTATTTCAAATATCCTCGTCAGCACGCAATGTCATCTAGGTATTGAACTGTCAGTTTTCAACAGCACGGATAAACGGATAACCGGATAAAAGGTACCCGGATAAACGGCACTCCACTGTACTGCATTTACGCCTGCGTTGACATCTTTCACGATTAACTTAACCACTTTTCTATTATCATTTCATAATTTTCGCTGCCTCTTCCGGCACCGATCCTTCCAAAATGAAATTTGCATTCGTTCTGGCAATGAGTTTCGAACGATCACAACACAGCGCGAGAGTGAAGAACACAAAATAAATGGCATTATGTACAAGTGTTGATCATATGGTCAAAATAGAGTATAATGTAATTTATTTCATTTCAAATGAATTGATTTTATTCTGTTTTAAATTTCAACTATTGTTATCAGCCTAGTTGATTATGTTTAAAATTTTGATGAAGTGAAAACATCATTACCAGATAAATGAAACGATAATCGACGCATTTTGACCATATCGAATTATGATCGTCTTAACACATCTCTTGCGCTTCAGGGTCTCACGCTCAGAGCAAAAATTCTCGCATCTTCGCAACGGTGGGTGCGTTCATCTGTGGAGGGCGGGAGGAGTGCGAGTGTGTGTCTCATGCACACAGCGGAATTTTGGTCAACACCTCGATGGTGGGAGCGTTTTTCCATGGGATGGGGTAGTGGAGTGCGAGTGTGTCGCATGATTCCTTTAAAACTAGGGTCAGGGGTAGCGAGAGGCATCAAAATGAGATACTCTTTGCCAAGCGGGTAGTTACGAAAATTATTAACATGGCTACGCTTAGTTGTCCAAGAGTGTTTTAGATACTGGCCTGATCTTTTACTCTGGTTCAATCGAGGCGTCTAAAGAACTGTTTAACAAGGCTCAAAGTTAGCACATTTGATGAGCTATGTATTAGAATTATAAAATTTCCGATTGAGGATGATCACAACTGAATATATGAGTAAATATCATGAACTGGTTGCTTAGTGTTGTGTACAGAAACGGTGCAGTGTAACCGCGACTCGATGCTGTCGTGCAACTGACAGCATCCGACGTCCGAATGGCCGTTAAGGGCTTCGGGAGCGATCGGGCTACCGAGGGTCGGCACTCGATCATAGGCCGCGACCCGACACACACAACAGTCTTTTAGCATATATGCAAGGACCGTAAAGATATCAGGTCAAGTTATAAGCCCGTTTTGACAGCTAGGTGGAAGAAGAATCGACGAAGAAAACTGACAGTTAGTTTTCCGCTTTTGGCGAACGCTTCAAGTTCTCGAAGGAAAATTTCCATTTTAAATCACGGACTGTGTTCTAATAAACTAAAATATTCACCCAAATTGATCTCCACCAAATATTGACCATGCAAAACGTAAACAATCCATCAATACATATACAAGCTGAAAACCATCTGTCAAAATCGGAGCCAAAAGCGCTATAACTACACCTCATTATACATTCCACCTTGCATATATGTCATTTATATTAGAATATAAGTGGTTGATACAGAAGAGCCGCGTGTGTCCTTAATATCCTCAATTGTGCACCAGTCCGAAACACAAAACTTAGTAAAATTGTATTTCCCTGTTATGGAACATATCCCTGTTCCCAAGGATATGTCTTAAATGGTTTTCGCCTATGGAAAGCAACGGCTAAAGAAAAACTAACAATTGACCTAAAACTAAAACGTATTATCGTTTTAAATTGCTTCCAACATAGTGGAAAGCCATGCATATGTCCTTTAGGTCAATACTTAATTTAATAAAGTAAAAAAAAACTTCACAACCCAATCATGCTTTCGGCCTATTTTTTTAGTTTTTCATAATTTCACCTGTGCAACACCTGAAACAAATTCGATGCTCGATCAAAACGTTACTCTCGCTACCGACACTTATCATAATCCTCTCTCACCGTCCAAATAGACATACAGCGACTACGTCGCGCGAGACGACGTCGCGCGCGAAAAAAAGTAGCTCAATTTTGCAAACAGAGCTACTCGTCTCGCGCGAAATTTTTGCTTCATCCGAAATAATCGAATTATTTACTTTGTTTACAAGCCAGATGAATGCCAAACGCAAAAAATAGATTTGAACACATTTTAGCCTGTTTTTGTTTGTTTTCAAATAAAAAACAAGTTGGTTGACTGAGTCAAATGAGCTACTTTGATCTACACCGAGTGAAATTTTGAGCTATTTTTCGTCGCGCGCGACGTTGCCGCTCTATGTCTATTTGGTCACATTCTGGAGGGAGTGCCCCCCAAGCTCCCGACCAAGCTGGTTTCGCTGGTCTTTTCGGGGATAATTCGTTAACGAATTATCCCCGAAAAGACCAGCGAAATACAGATCATTTTCGGGGATAGTGAACACACGTGAAGGATGAACCCATGCAAAAAGAGCTAAAAATAGAAATGAACATTCGGATTCATTCCCTTCCCTCATATTCCAATTCATGCTCATGCTTCATCCTTGATGCTACCAACCACATCGCTAATTCTACTTCGAATCACTTTGCCAGTTGCGCCACCATATTATTATTCATGATCGTGCTATTTGCTTGTTTTGTTGTATGAAGGGGTACTGATACTAAATGAATTAAAAGAAATAAATAAAACAATAAAAATAATAGATTGACTATTAAACACGCATTTCTAACAATTAGTAAAGGGGTCTGAAGTTACTGGAGCTGCATGTTTTAAAAAGAAATCAAAACTTTAAATCAACAATAAAAACAATAAAAATGGAATTGAACTCATGTCGACCATGGTGCAAACATTACACCATTACCATTTGACCATTACTAGTTCATGAACATGAATCGTTATCTATCAGTTTTAAACCCTTCAAATATAGCAATGAACAAAGAGATGTCTAAAAGTTCATCGATGCATGTGAGAGAGTAGAGCTGATGAATAGAAAGAGATGGCATGAGTTTATGTTCATTATCCCCGAAAAATTTTGCTTGGGCCGATACCAACCACTACAACAGATACAGTATCGGACATTAAGATAGAACCCTGGTGTTTTCAACGCACCGTGCACTTGTTTTGCCACGTTACTTGTGTTTGTGTGTGTGTGTGTGTGTGTGTGTGTGTGTGTGTGTGTGTGTGTGTGTGTGTGTGTGTGTGTGTGTGTGTGAGTGTGTGTATGTGTGTATGTGTGTATGTGTGTATGTGTAGTAGTAGTAGAAAGAGAGTGTGCTTTTTAATGTGTATTTGCAAGTGCGCGGGTTTGTGTCTGAAAAACGTAGCTTGCCATGATGTCATATTGCGTTGAAAGTATTCTGATAATGTGTGTTATCATGTGAAACATCGTGCGTTTACACTTGGATAAAAACTAAAGTTTGCATCGACAGCAGCGCTTGTTCCTCGGACGAAAACGCAGGTGTGCTGTTTCATGAATGTGAATGCGACACCGGTGCGAAATGGACACGCGCTCAATAGCAATGAACTCGGCATTCCCTCCCAGGTGTTTCTCCAGTGCACGCCATTGAAAGGCCTTCGTGCATCTCTGCGTTGAACGTTGTGTGCGCATGGAAAACTTGGTGCGTGCATTGAGCTGGTGCGCAGTTGTTCTTTTCAATGGGCGTTTTGTTTCATGAGCGCGGCAGTATCCTGTTCTCGATTTTGAAGGGAAGACGCTTACTCGCGTACTCGTTGATAGTTTTTATCCATGCGATGTTTTCGCTGCTCGACAACAATGTAATTCATCGCGTATAGAAGTAGACCGCAGGCAGAGCACGGGATCAGCCGTGTCCAAGTTTTTAACCACCCCTTTCTTGACGGTCCAAGCAAGCAATGTTAGTAACAATGGGTCGAGGTAAACATTGTACCGATTATCAGCGCCATATGATAAAGCGAATGGCGGCTGCTGCCATTAAGCGCAAAACGATCTAGTTCGTAATGGAACGATCGCGCACTTTTGTGGCAAACGCGCTTCGGACAACTGAAACGTGCTTAGACAACCGAAACGCGCTTGGACAACCAAAACGCGCAAGTCAACTGGACGTCTTCAGAAGACCACAGTGAGAGAAGACCGTAAAATTGTTATTATATCGAAAAAACACTGATCGCGAGGGCAGTGGTCCTGCTTATTACATCAAAAACCTAACCCAAAACACAAAAAACTACTAACAAAACTATCCGAAACGACCTACTTGTGAAACAAACACACACACCAATACACATTCACACATACATACACACACACACACACACACACACACACACACACACACACACACACATGAACACACACACATGCACACACACACACACACAAACACACAAACCACACATAAACCTGTCCCAACGGGTGCATGCTGCGTTGAAAACACTAGGGTCCTATCATTCTGTCTGATACTGTACGCTCGCACAGCCCGTTGCGATTTCCTCACCTGCCATGACCACTACAGATACAGCTTTGTTTACAAACGAACCACATCTTGCCCTTAATGAGCGAATGCTTGTTACCACCACACCTACCAGGTCACCTCCCGAATGCTTAGCCGCTCCTAAAAAAGACCGAAGCGCGGAAACGCTAAACGGACCGATGAATCTGCTGACGATGGCCCGTCGGAAGAATAGCAATCTAGCATTGCATCCGGCGATGCACCTCGCTCAGCTCATCCTAGTCTCTCTATCTACTACCAAAATCTACGTGGTCTACGAACGAAAACTACAAATCTTCGCCTGGCGCTATCAGAATCTGTATATGATTTTATCATCCTCACTGAGACTTGGCTTACTGTCTGCGCCTACACGCGAGGTCCAAAATAGTCGAAGTCATACAAAATCATGAAAAAGTCTGCGCCCTTTTGTTCCGGCGTCCCCGTGAAGTTTACCGAGACGAACCGAATAGTTGTATTCGAGAAACATGTGTGCGTATCAGGTAGCAGCATTTGTACTGCTTACCTGCCGTATGCCGCTGTGATACCGAGCGAGACGCATAGACAACGCATCAAAAGGACATGTGTAGCCGTGAGGAAATTTTTCTTTGTCTCTTTTGCCTTGTCCTTGCCTTTAGATCCTGATGAGTGAAGCATGCATACCTTTCGGGTACGTTCGGGTTATATGCTCTGTCCCTCTTATGTTAATGGTGAAGATAGAATCGTATGCCATCGGCTCTGCATTCGGGCGTGGGCAGGCCCGTGGACGCTGTCTGTTCGCACGCACTCGGTCCATACCTTCTTCCCTCCTCACTGACGATCATTACAGGGTTTCGAATCGTATACCCAGCCAACAATTGCCGAAGGCGCCCCGTGTGAAAAATTTTTACTTTAAGATTTCCTTAAGTTTTTACACTAGCAGCAGCTAAAGTAAAAACTTTCAGCACGGCATAAAACGACCTTCACGCACACATTCAAATGCTTGGATTGCTGGTCCTGCTCACGCATACATTTGTACAGGGTGGCATCGTAGAAGTGATACACCTATTCGAGTGCTCCTGTATTGTGTTTTTTGTCACTGTGTGTCAAACTCATTTGCATATTTTGACTGCTTAATTTGTTTACCATTTATCGTGAAAAACGTTAACTTAGTGTTCACTTCAGTGTTCTCATATATTATAATGGATTCAAGTCGCGAACAAATAAAAATCTTGCATTTGCATGGATTGACAAACATACAGAGTAAGCAGAAACTGTCTCATCTCAATTTAAGTCGACTATTCGTCTACCGGACCATCAAGCGATACGGAGACAGGCACGGTTGTTCCAAATAAGAAACTGGGCAAAAAACTGAGTTTTCGGACTCCAGCGGTGATCAAAGCGGTAAAGGAACGTGTGGGGCAAAATCCAGCTCGCGCGGGAAGAAAAATTGCGCGTTAAATGAACGTGAGTCACTTTTCCATGCAAAGCATTCTGAAAAAGGACCTTGGTTACAGAGCGTTTAAACAGCAAAAAAATCACGGCTTAACCAGCAAAACTATTACCGAAAGGATGACCAGATCTCGCTTGTTGCTGAAGACGCACGCAGGCCACAACATCATCTTTTCGGACGAAAAACTGTTCACTCTGGAGGAAACTTTGAATAAGCAGAATGATCGTATATATGGAGCATGTATTCGGGATATAACAGCCGTCAAAAGAACAGTCGAACAGTATCAAAATGCGTTAGCTGTGATGGTTTGGAGAGCTATCTAAGTCAAAGAGAAGATTTCGTTATTTTTTCTCGACAAAGGCGTGAAGATCAACAAGGAGAACTATTTAGAACACGTTTTTCAAGGCCACTTGAAGCCATACGCTAAGAAGCTTTTTGGCATCGACAGCTTTTGCTTCCAACATGATTCACCTCCAGCCCGTAAGGCTTCGATCTTTCAGAAGTGGTGCAATGTGCTATTGCTATTTTTTATCAGTGCATCGGAATGGCCTGCGTCGTCTCCATATTTGAACCCGTTGGACTTCTGCATACTCTCCGCATGTATCTCCGCTTGAAAAGTTGGGCGACCTCAAACATTTGCATTTGGACGGATTCAAGAAACGGTTGTTAAAGATATGGGACGAAATGCTGGATGAAGTTGTGCGTGCGGCCTGCAACGATTTCCAAAAGCGCCTACGGGCGGTTATCAAGTGTAAAGGTGAAAGATTTGAAATAAATTAAATGAAATGCAGGTTTAGTACCAATAGAAGCTATTTCAATCGATTCCTAAGAGAAATCAATCCTGGTGTCAATTTTATTGCAAAAACAAAGTGTATCACTTCTACGATGCCACCCTGTATTTATGCACACTTTCGCATGCTATTTATTGGACCTCCTCTTTCCACATGCGTTTTGGCACACTCACACTCTGTACACGGCTGGATGCTTCACCCCCTACAATTGTAGCGGTTCCGTTACCCTTCCTCTTGTTCCTCCTTCTGCCCTTCTCGCTAGGACATCCTCGACTGGTGCTGCGCATGTTTAGCCGGCGCCTGTCTGGAAATGACGTCACGGACTGGTGCTGCGCATGTTTAGCCGTATCCTTGGCGTCCTTGAAGTGCGCTCTCCTACGAAAGAGCTGTGTTGAAATCTGTTGATCAAAATTAACCAATAATTAATCCATGTGTTTTATTTAAAAAAACAGCTAAACAACACATAGGATAGAAACGCTTACCTTGATATTTTAAAACTGGACACCGTTTTCCTTCCGTCGATCGTTTTGTAGGAAGTTGGCAAGGACAACAGGTAACCGTCGATTATCATGCGCGTGCACCTGTAACTTTTTAGACGACAAGCGTTAGCTGTACATTCAATACATTCCATTGAGGCACACACTAGCACAACTTACCTTAGAAATTTACAAGGATAAATCATTCCATAATTGAAGAAGAAGGAACACGGTAGAAAACGTAAACGAGCAAACCACGGGGCACAAGAAATCACACATCACTCCAACACATCCTTCCACGATGAAAGTTCTGGACAGACTGAGGATGCCTAACACCCGGATGAGCGCGATAGCACAAAAATCATGGGAGATAGAGAGAGATGGGTAGTCTCGGTTCAGCGGAATCCGCATGCAGATGCATGTGTGTGTGTCACTCGAAGGATTTCGGTTTCCCCTTCTCCCGTTTTTCGTTCATAGGCCACAAGATCGGCGTTGTGCCGTCCAAAATCTAGAGAAAGAAGACATGCTCTCTCGCTTTGGCACACAGGAAAGTTTTCCAATAGCTTCGGTTTTGCTGGTTGGGTAATGGACTACTTGATCCACTCGGTGGAATGTTTCAAATGGTTAGGGGATGTATGCAACGTTGCTATGAAGGTTTGCAAGCATATAGGGGAATATGTCAAACCCTTAGGAGAAGTGTGCAAAACAGCTATGGAGTTTTGCATCCAGCTATGGAGCGCTCGGATGTAGTGCTGTAGAAATTAATCCTAGATTTTTTTAAAAAGCACCGCGTGATGATTTAAATTCTTCACCACCTGATATTTTTAAATCCACCTTGGCACAAACCCATAATAAAATAATGGCAAAAAATACACAAAATAAAATACAGTGGAGCGCCGTTTATCCGGGTACCTTTTATCCGGCTTTCCGTTTATCCGTGGTGTTGAGAAATGACAGTTCAATACAAAACTGACATTGGGTTATGAGGAGGATATTTGAAAAAGCGGTTATAAAGGCCGGGCTACATTGATCGTACTCGCACGCGTAATTTTGATTTTCACTAGCGCATCTGGCGGCGGCTGACCGAAGCATTTTGCCAAACAATTTGGAGCCGCTCCAGAAAATAGGTTAATTTTCCATGTTTTTTACTGAAATCGGAGGAGAAAAGTGTTGTAAAACGTAGATACACATGTCTTGCACGCATTGCATCAATTTTTGCAATGGAAAACGATGGAAAAACTACTTAATTTTGAGATCCGGCAGGTCCATTCCCTCGATGACAAAAAAAAGCTTCCACCAGCCGCCGCCAGATGCGCTAGTGAAAATCAAAATTACGCCAGAGAGTACGATCAATGTAGCCCGGCCTTAAGAGCACATTGTCATAACAAACACACTATAATTCATGGCAAATTTTAAAGATTCTCTTTCGAAAAACATGAAGTTAATGAAAACTGTGTTATTTTTTATCAAAAAATAAGAAAAATTTCCAAAAAATAACCAGAAATAGGTGATAAAATATATCATTTGACCCATTATCCGTGTTATTCACTTATCCGGGCGAAGTCAAGTCCCGAGAAGCCCGGATAAACGGCGCTCCACTGTAATGTTGGCCCATTGTGCAAACCATTGCATAAAAGATGATGTGCGAAATGTGCCAAAACACTGAATGGGTTACGATAAAACACTCTTGAATAGAATTATATCATTATTTATTTATTTTTTTTCTTCAATAACCTTCAACCGTTTTAAATCTTGAATGGATTGAATCCTTGATGCCCAAGATTGATTATCCTGCTATAGCGGAATTTTGGGATATAATGCCTTAGTACTTTATACTTACTAAAACATGTTTAATAAAAGCCAAATTTTCCTTTTTGCCCATTTTACACTTTTAACTTACACATGAGTCTTAGAAATAATAAATGCAAAAACCACTGTGTTTGAAGTTCATCAGAAATATTAAAAAAAAAAACGTGATTTTGTAAGCTATGAGGCAAAGACGGCCACCTAGATAAAATAAAAGATTTTTTTAAATGTGACAGTAGTGAATGTGAACCTACATATTTTGATTAATCTGTGTATCTTATGCAAGCATCCACAAATGAGGTCCAAAACGGCCGAAGTAATACAACATCATGAAAAAGTCTGCGCCCTTGCGTTCCGGCATCCACTCGACCCGCATCCATGCATACATTCCGGGTACGTTCGTTTACAATAGGTGACCACTAACGGGATGTTTTTTAACTGGAGTGCTTTTTAACTGGAGGTTCGCTAACTGGAGTGATTCTTAGTTTAAAAAAAACTCTTAAACGTCAAAACATGAAACATCCGGAATCTCACGAAAAGAAATGTATCGCAAATGTACATTTTTCAAACAAATTTAGGATGTATTACCTATGTTTGTTACTAATTTATGGCATCACACGAATTAATATACTTTATATCAACAAAAATGAAAAAAAAATGATATGTTTATTCAAGTTGACACCAATGAAAACAATCAATCCATAGTAACGTTACTCCAGTTAGCGAACGTTGTTCGTTAACTTAAGCTTGTTTACCTCTTAGATAGCGGTCACCTACTGTATAAGCCTATCCCTCTTACGTTAATGGTGAAGATATAATCGTATGCTATAGGCTCTGCATTCGGGCATGGACAGGCCCGTGGGCGTCGTGTGGATGCTTGCAAAGCGAGTCCATCATCATGGTCCAAAAGGCCATGACTGTACCCCGATATTCTACCTATCTCCCTATTTATTGCCATCAATAGAAAAACGAGATGTTTTATGTACATACTTTTATAAAGTAAGGTAAAATGTTATTGAATTTTTTAACACTAAGCATTGTAAATCAGTCGCCTATAATTTTCAACTGGAGGATTGCATCATTCCAACTTCTGTATCCCCTGAAGTACTTGGTACACTCACAGCTCCAGGCAAACATTCTACAATAGTTCCTTTGCTACTTTCTTTTACTAAATAGTAAACTGTTTTTCTAGTATCCGCCATGACTTCCTTCACTAGATTGGCAAAGAATATCACATGCTTTGGTCGTTCGCTGTACCTTTCGTATTGGTCAAGACTATCTTGTAGTTTCAGTGTCAGATCATAGTTTTTTTGAATTTGCTCTAGTATCTGCTGCTCAGTAGGTGTTGATAAGCTTTGACTGGCAAGCCATTCTTTGATTTTCATCTGAAAATGTTTGATTATTGCTAGTATGTTGGAAAGTGCATTTAACAAACGAATTGAATCTTCTTTGTATTCGCAGTCTTGCATTGAAGCATATCGTAGAACCATGGCATGTAATTCACAGAACACTTTTTCCTCGCGGTTTAATTCGTAATAAAGCTCATCATAGCTGTTGGTTGTTGCAAGAAACGTGTCCCCATAAGTTATAAAAAGATTGAAAATATTAATAACCTAAAAATGTACAAATACTTGAATTAGTAGCATTAAAACATGAATTATTTTCAGTTTAACATTATTTTTGTAGTTATTTTTTACCTGTAATGCTAAATCAAATATGTTACATCTCTTCATGAGATTTTGTTCTTGGTAGATGAGAAATTTTAATAAACTTATTATTGCCGTCCATAAATCCTTCCAGTGATATGCTATTCGTACGCGGCATCGTTTTTGGTAGATAATTACGCGATGTATTATTCCAACGCATAAAAGATAAAGCTCTATAGGAAACTTTTTCAGCAAATGTGAAACGATGAACTCCACTAAAAGATCTGAAAATACAAAAGCATTTTTTTAATTACTTTAAAATAGTACATAGTTATGTTACAAGAATGTTGCATACGCTGAACTGCATTGGAAATTCTGGTCCCATGTTGACCAACGTGACTCCAAAGCTTCAGCATATAATCTGATACTTCAACAGTCAACATGGTATCAGGGGAAAAGCAGCCAATGGGAGCAACTCTTAGACGACCAGCAGTCTTATTTCGCCTTGCAGTCGTATCAATTCGATGTAGTTAGTGTAATAAAAGTGTAAATATATATATATATATATATATATATATATATATATATATATATATATATATATATATATATATATATATATATATATATATATATATATATATATATATATATATATATATATATATATATATATAAAAATCTCGTGTCACGGTGTTTGTCGCGAGCAAACTCCGAAACGGCTGGATCATTTTCAACGAAACTTTGCACACACCTTATGGTGGTATGAGAATAGGTTTTAAGACTTAAAAATCGTTCAGATGTTACACTAAACTTAATTTACTTCATATACTCATATTACTTCGTATACTTTCAGCAAGCTCAAACTGAACCGACCCGACCCGAACTCGCTGCACCAACGGGTCGGAGTCGCTTATGCTTTCTAGCACCTACTGATCTATCGGTTTAATTAGAAATTAGAATTTTGATACATTGATATATTTACATGTTTGTGTAAATTCGTTTATCCGGGTACCTTTTATCCGGCTCTTTTGTTATCCATGCCGTTGAAAAATGACAGTTCAATACAAAGTTGACATTGAAAAAGCATATTAAAAGAGCATATTGTCATAACAAAAATAACTCTGAATCATGGAACATTTCAAATATTCTCTTTGGCAAAGCATGAAATTAATAATAAAAACTGGCTAGGATTTACCTAAACACAGCTACTTCTTCTTCTTTTTAGCACAACAACCGCTGCCGGTCAAGGCCTGCCTGTACCCACTAGTGAAGTGGGCTTGGCTTTCAGTGACTTTTTGTTACCGTAGTAGGATAGTCAGTCCTACGTATGGGGGCACGGTCTATTCGGGGCTTGAACCCATGACGGGCATGTTGTTAAGTCGTTAGAGTTGACGACTGTACCACTAGACCGGCCTACTTGTTAATAGATTATTTAAATAATATACAGCTACAAGCCTGGATTTACTGTCGTTCTACCCTGCAAGGAATAATTATAAGCGTTTATCATTAGAAGCACTGTAATGTCATATTAATGTAAAGAAAACTGGCCTTGATATCTTTGGTATGCGGTTGATAGCATCTCAATTCGATTTTTTTATTTATTGAGTTGCTAATAAAGATCTTAAGCTATTTAACTATGCATTCTTTACATTTTCGGAAGTTTTATATGTGCTAATAACTGATGAAAAAACGACAAAAAAGCTTTACAAATATTGCTTTTTGGTGATTTAGCTTCATGACACTAACGTGTAAAGACTTTACCCCGTGGCAAAGATATTTTTCATCTGCTATCAATTGTTGATTAACAGATGTCATCACACAACCTTAAAAAAGAGTAACGGGAAGTCATGGAACAACCAGCTAGGCTAATTCCCGGTTTTCCCAGTTGAGTGGCCACCCTGCTTTGAGCTTAATGCCGTCACTTACACATAGACGGATACATATAGATAATACGTTCAAATACACATAGAGCGACAACATCTCGCGCGACTAACAGTAGCTCAATTTTGCAAACAGTGCTTTTGTCTCGCGCGACTTTTGTACTTGGTCCGAAACAATCTAATTGTCGAGTTTGATAATGTTCAAAACTCAAATACATAAATTATAACACATTTTAACTCATTTTTTATGTTTTTTTAAGCATGTAGGTTGACTGGGCTAAATGAGCTACTTTTTGTCACGCGAGACGTTGTCGCTCTATGTCTATTTGAACGGTACGGTACTGAAGCAGCACTGTTCCTACTCATCCGAGCACATAATACAGGGTTTTCCAATTGAGTTTAGACTAGCCGCATACTTTTTTTTAATAGTCGCAATAGATTCTTGACTAGCATCCTCTATTTTTGATTACGAGCGATGAATTATTGACTAGGAGCAATTGATTTCAGCAGGTCCCTGCATGACAGCCTAAGAGCGTCGCGTTTATAGCACCCGGTGTGACAGATCGGCTTGAATAATAATCTGTGGAAAAAATTTAATTTCATCCGCTCATTAGTTTAAAGCGTTTGTTTTACTGCTATATATCATCCACAAAACAAGATATATTTTACAGGGTTTTACAATTGATTGTAGACTTCCTGCATATTTTTTTTTTAAATTGTCGCTATTGATTTCTTACCAGCAGCATATAATTTGGGTTGAGCGCTATAGATTTTTGAAAAGGTGTAATTGATTTCAGCAGGTCCCTGCTTGACAGCCTAAGAGCGTCGCGTTTCTAACATCCGGTGTGACAGATCGACTTGAATAATAATCTGTGGATAATATTTAATTTCATCCGCCAATTTGTTTAAATCACTTGTTTTACTACTATATATCATCCACAAAGTCAGATATATTTTATCTGATAGGTTTTCGGTGCTATTGTTTTGATTTTATTAATGCACAATACAACACAAAAGCACTTAACGGCTGAATTGAAATTTGCAGTAGTGGACCCACAGGCATAACCTAACCAGAAGCTAGATTGGGCAAGTTTTTCAGAGTGACCATATGTAGTTCTATCGATTTTCGATCGAATATCGGTTTACAATTGAGCACACTAAAACTCAGTTTTTCTAACCAAATATCAAATATTTTTCTAAGTATTGTAAACTCGCCTTAAGTGCGAAACGATAAGCGCAAACGATAAGATGCAGGCAGATAAGGATGAGAGCGATCATTATCAAAAGAGAGAGAGATAGGCATTAGATGAGCGACAGTGAGTGAGGACGGACGTATGCAAGCGAATAAAGTACCGTTACAAGCTGTAGACAGGATAGACGAGGCGGCGTGATTAAAGTGCGTGAAGCGTAAAGTATTGTACTACAAGTGTTCGGTAGAATGAGTGATAACGAAAGCGAAGTTTTCGCAGCGGCCACAGAGGGACCGTTCGTGACGGAGCGGAAGAAGCCAGACCGCAATGAGACAGCCGAGTTGAGAGCAATGGTGGCCGAATTACAACTAAAACTCGAGCAAGCGGTGCAACTTAACAGTGGCGGAGGAAAGATAGAAGTAGCAGAAAGTTTAGTAGAGGCTGGCAACGAAGGGACGGATAGAAGTGATAGGCCGTGCCGAGGACGAAACGATCTGTGGGGACGAGTGCCAGATATCAGGGAGCTGCGCGAGGTCATTCACCCGTTTGACCCTAGGGATACGACCTGCCCTGATGCAGCAGCATGGCTGAAAAACTTCGACGAGACGAGTGAAGTGTACGGATGGAAAGAGGTAGTGAAACTACACTGCGCACGGCTGAGTCTTAGCGGATGCGCTAAACTGTGGTGGGAAGCAAACCAGAGCAAAATCAAAACGTGGTCCAATTTCGAGGGTGCGCTACTGGCCGGATTCCCATCATCTAAAAACGCAGCATTTTACCACAACTGGCTGGTGACAAGAAAATGGCGCAAGGAAGAGACACCCACCGAGTACGTGTACGCCATGTTAGCTATGGGATGCAAAGGCGGGTTTAACGAGGAGACTACGACGAGTTACATTGTGAACGGGCTAGGCGAGATGTGGCGGGCTGCAAGGGTAGCAGCGAGTCGCGTAACAACGATCGAAGGCCTACTCAAGGAAATCGCCTGGGTGGAAAACATTACCGCAGTGGCTGAGCATAGCAGACACGTCGACCGAGTAGGGGAGAGGAGGTGCTTTACCTGTGGATCGGCGGAGCATGCGGCGCGAGCGTGCAACAAGGGTCGAGAACCAGGCATCGGTGAATGGAGTGGCGCCGCCGGGAGCAGCCGCGGGGCGCCTAGATCGAAGTTGCGTTGTTTCACCTGTGACGGTATGGGACACATCTCGACGGATTGTCCCCGACGTAGAACCGCAGCACGGGGAGAAATGCGACGAACGGTGGAGCCGGCGAGCGGGGGACGCGGAATACTAAATGTGAATACGTTAGATGATGAAGGAGAGGGCAGATGTCAAGCAGAGGTAGGCATGGGGAAGATTAAAATCAGGGCACTTGTAGACTCGGGAGCTAACGTATCTACCATTCGTACCAAAATTGCAGAGCTCGCTGGAACGCCACGGTTTGTGAAAGGAACCCTTCATGGATTTGGGGGAGCGAAAGTGGAGGTGAACACGAAGAGAGAAACACGAATACAACTAGATGACATAGAAGTCGTAGCAGATCTATGGGAAGTACCCGATGAGGCACAATCAGTAGACATGATTATTGGGCGAGACATTATGGTGCAGCCAGGGATAAACGTCACGTACAAAGAAGGAAAGGTATCATTTAGTAAGGATAAAGAGCCAACGGAAACGAAAGAAAAGACACACACACTGAATAAGGAATGCGGAGAAGAAAGGGGCACAGAGATTACAGAAGCAGAAGTGCGTATAGAGGGAAGCGAAAAAATGAAACGCGCAGTGAAAACTCTGTTGAATAAGTATCGAGACTGTTTTGCCAAAGAAATGAATGAATTAGGGGTGGCAAAAGGAGTACAAATGGAAATAGAGCTAAGCGGAGATGGCCCAATATATGTGAAACCCAGAAAACTGCCTTACGCACAAGAAAACGTGGTCCACGAAATCGTATCAGAACTGCTAGAGAACGACATAATAGAACCCTCGGTATCGGCATATAACAGTCCAATCGTGCTAGTTAAGAAAAAAGATGGCAAGTGGCGTATGGCAATTGACTATAGGGCGCTAAACCAGAAGACGGTAAAAGATCGATACCCACCACCGGAAATAGATAGATGCTTAAATACGTTAGAAGGCGCAAAAGTATTTATTAGCTTAGACCTGTATTCGGGTTATTATCAGGTTCCTGTAGTAGAATCTAGCAGGGAAAAGACGGCGTTCTCTACGCCTGATGGACATTTCCACTTCAAAAGAATGCCTTTTGGACTAGTAAATAGTGGAGCAGTGTTCCAACGGGCTATAGATAAGATGGTCAAGGGCTTGAAGCAAAGCAATGTAGTAGCATATGTGGACGACATATTGATAGGAGCTAAGACCGAGCAAGAGGCAATCAAGGTACTGGAAAAATTATTAGAGGCAGTTAAAGAACATGGATTTACAATTAACCTGAAAAAGAGTAAATTTTTAATGTCAAAAGTGGAGTTTCTAGGAGTAGAGGTATCAAAAGACGGGGTTAAACCAGGAGAAGCTAAATGCCTAGCGGTTAAGGAATTTCCAACACCAGGTGATAGCAAGGAGGTCCAACGATTCCTAGGCCTGGCGGGCTACTTCAGGAGATTTGTAGAGAAATTTAGTATCATTGCCAGACCACTACACAGTTTAACAAAAAAAGGTGTGGATTTCCAATGGGGGCGACAAGAAGAGGAAGCGTTTCAAGCGTTAAAGGCGAAGCTTACAGAAAGACCCTTATGAGCGTTATATGACAGGAACGCAGACATTGAGTTACATACAGACGCATCGAAGGAAGGTTTAGCTGGGATACTGTTGAGCAGTAGTGGGGTAGGATGGCGACCCATCAGTTTTTTCAGTCGGAAAACGACAGAGTTAGAGAGCAGTTACCACAGCTACGATTTGGAAATACTAGCAGTGGTAGCCAGTATAGAACGATTCCGACAATATCTGCTAGGCCGTCCATTTGTGTTAAAGACGGATTGTAGCTCGGTTAAAGATACCTACACCAAACGCGAGATGAACCCTAGGATTGCAAGATGGTTCTTAAAAATGCAAGAATGTGATTTTGTTATCGAGCATAGAGGTGGTAACAAAATGGCTCACGTAGATGCACTTAGCAGAGGAGCAGTAGAGCAAGGGAGAGAAGAGACCACAGTCGCAGAAAAAATATTAGCTATCGACATAGATACCGAAGACTTCTTAGCAACCATGCAGCAACAGGATGATAAACTAGCAGAAATATTGAAAACATTACAAAAACCTTCGACAACCAATGCTGAAAAGCAGATTCACGACAACTATAATATAGAAGGGCATAGATTAATGCGGAAGGTAGCAGGAGCGAATAAGTGGGTCGTACCAGTTAGGGTGCGGTGGAGGATAGTGAGAGCATTTCATGACGAAATGGGACATTTTGGAACCGATCGGGTGTTGGATAGTTTACGGGAAAAGTTTTGGTTTCCTAAGATGAGAAAGTACGTACAGGGATACATAGAAGCGAGTCCAAATTGCGCATACAATAAAAAAAAGACTGGACGGCCAGAAGGTTACATGCACCCGATACCTAAGGAACCGATACCATTCCATACGGTACACATAGACCATTTAGGGCCATTTGTAAAATCAGCAAGAGGGAATCAGTACATATTAGCCATGGTGTGCGGATTCTCAAAGTTTGCGATACTCAAAGCAGTAAGCTCAACCAAAACAGCACCGGTAATACGATTCTTAGAAGAGGTGTCAGCGATATTCGGAACACCAAGTAGAATGATTACGGACCGGGGCACAGCATTTACATCCAAAACGTTTGAGGAGTATTGTGAAGCAAATAATAGCCAACTCATTCGGGTAGCAGTAGGATCCCCACGAGCAAACGGGCAGGTAGAACGGTACAACAGAACTATACTGACGGCTCTCCGATGCATGGTAGAAGAAGAAAATCGAAGATGGGATGAACAATTATCGCAAATACAATGGGCGGTAGATAATAGCAGAAGCGCCACTACAAAACAGAGCCCAAGTAGCTTGGTGCTATCGTACCACCCCAGGGATATGCATCGTAATATCATAGCTTTAGTTCTCCACGACGAGGACGATAATAGAATACAAAACATAGAAGAGAGAAAACTTAAGGCCGTGGAGGAGATAGACAGAGAACAACAAAGGCAAAAAAGAGGTTTCGACAAACGGCGAGGGGCGCCCAGCAGGTACAATGTAGGTGATATGGTGTTAGTAGAGAGGGATATATTGGCCACGGGCGAGAGCCGTAAACTAGAGACACGATATAAAGGACCCTATTGGGTAGTGGCAGTGCTAGCTAACGACAGATATGTTATCGAGGACATACCAGGAGCACAAAGGACACAACGACCATTGCAGACCACGTATGCAGTGGACAGACTGAAAAAATGGGGAAGAGTTCAAGATTTAGAATTCGAGGGAAGTATAGGACAGGAAAAACGGCAGAAAGAAGCATACGCGGAAGAGAAAGATGACGCTGAGGACAGCGATGAATGTGTGGTGTCCGAACTGTAAACTCGCCTTAAGTGCGAAACGATAAGCGCAAACGATAAGATGCAGGCAGATAAGGATGAGAGCGATCATTATCAAAAGAGAGAGAGATAGGCATTAGATGAGCGACAGTGAGTGAGGACGGACGTATGCAAGCGAATTAAGTACCGTTACAGTATTGATCGTTTAACCATAAAATTGGAATTTAATAAAATTTATGAGTGAATAAACAGTTGTTTTTACTGAAAATTACCGAATTTGCTTTAGATTTCCTACCGATAACCTCTAAAAACAATCTGGTTACTCCGCGCCAGCAACCGGTCTGCTGAAATCAATTGCTCCTAGTCAATAATCAATTGCTCGTAATCAAAAATAGAGGATGCTAGTCAAGAATCTATTGCGACTATTCAAAAAAAGTATGCGGCTAGTCTAAACTCAATTGGAAAACCCTGTAGCATAATCGAAGATAATCGAATGCAATTTCCGCTCGCTGCTCCTTACTAAAACCCTTACTAGATAGAGGTGGGTTTCCGTTGCAAGTGGGCGTCAAATTGCCCGCAAGTGTTGCCAGCAGTGTTGCGAACGGTGACGTTCATCGACATAAAATTGTAAACATTCATTCGATTTGAAGCTTCCCATTCCCATCTCTCTCTGTCATTTGACATTCCCGTCAAAAAATGTCATTTGACATGAAGACATTTTCAAGATACATTCATTTGACATTCGCCAACCTGTATGAATCGTGAACTGTGTCGTATTGCAAACGGCCGTATTCATGTCAAACTACAACAGAGCGTGCGGTGCAAAGGCTTTCGTTTCACTAGTTTTTGCTATTTCACTAGAATCCCCATATTCAGCGACGATATACTTCATAATCCTCCGATCGTATCAATTTGTGTTGTTCAAAAAATGTCAAATGACATTCAGACTACATTGTTTATATTTCATGTCATTGGATCAGCCCTGACGGTAGCGACACGAATGAATTTCGTTTAATGACAGTCGTGTCGTGGAAGCATTGAATGTCATCAGCCAAAAATTATTTTGACCGGCTGTTTACGGTGACTGTCATGAAAAATGTCAACAGTTAACAACACTGGTTGCCAGATGCATAAAGGGTCCTCAAAGCCCGATGCTGTTGTATGAATCAAATTTAAACTGCGCAGTTATAACTTTAGGCCTAGTTTGGAATCCTGTTGCTGATTCCCTGAGTATACGAGTACGATCAAAGGTGAGCAGGTAGTAACAAGGCGTAGCGTTTATCGGACTGTAGCTCAAATATATAATCCGCTGAGTATAATCGATACTGTAAATGCTAAAGCGAAACAATTTATGCAACATTTATGGACGCTAATCAAGACGACAAGCAATATGGATGGAACGTGAAACTTCTACGCCAACTGCGTGAGGAATGGCAACTATTTGAAACAGAACTTGTTCATCTAAAGGAGATCAGCATTCCGAGGCTGGTTGCTATTGCTCATCCGGATTCCATTCAACTTCATGGGTTCAGCGATGCCTCAGAAAGCGGCTACGGTGCATGTGCATATGTTCGTATTAACAGAGCTAAAACACCTTTACTGTTTGATGGTTCTAAGAGGAATGAACATTTTATTAACTACATTCTGTTAACACTATTTCATAGAATACTACGATCAATTGTACACCAATATTTCATAGTATACTTAAATCAATTGTAAACTTCAGCAGTTCGATGTATTGATTCAACCGGGACAATGTCGTCACGGCTATTTGTGTCCAAATCAAAGGTGGCACAGTGGTATCTAAGAAGTGCACCATAGCAAGACTCGAACTGTGCACTGCTCATTTGCTTAGCAAACTGATAGCTAAAGTGAGAAAATCGATCAACATGGAAGTACAAACATACTGCTGGACCGATTCTACTACTGTGTTATATTGGTTGAAATCTTCTCCCAATCGATGGAAAACTTTTGTGGCAAACAGAGTAACGCAAATTCAATGCACAACTCAAGGTATCGAATGGCGACATGTTCCTGGTATACAAAATCCAGCTGATGCAGTGTCAAGAGGAAGATTTTCGACCGAAATAATCAAAGATTATCTTTGGTGGAGTGGGCCAGATTGGCTCCAACTGGACAAAACTGCTTGGCCAAATTACAAAATTTCAAATGCCGAGGATTTGAAGGTCGTTGAAGAAGAGCGCATTACATGCGCACTAACTAGTGCGGTAGATGTGGAGTCGTTCATCAATCGTGCTTGCGAGGCTAGTGATATTTTTGATTGATTGAAGCGAGTAGTATCCTACGTCTACAAATTCTTTGATGAACGAAAAGGCGATGCACACAACACAGAAACTAATGAGATAAAATCGTTACAACGAGCGAAGAAGATCGTAAAACGCTTGGTGAAAAGGGTTTCCTATGCTAAGGAAATCGAATCGCTGAAGCAGGGGAAACCTATTAGTCGTTCATCACCATTGAAATTGTTGAGTCCAATCTGCAAGGACGATGGTCTTATTCGAGTGAGAGGTCGATTGTGCAATTCAGGCATAGATGAGGAACATAAACATCCAATTTTAGTGCCAGGAAAACATCGCATACTAATTGCTAACCATTATCACAAGACGCTATTGCATGGAGGAGCTCAAATCATGATAAATACTATTCAGGAGAAGTATTGGATAGTAGGCGGTCGAAATGTCGTTAAGAGTATCATCCATAATTGTATACGATGCACACGATGGCGGATCTTCCTCTACAGCGAGTTATTTCATTTCATTTCATTTATTAATTTCAATATGTCTGCCTCTGGGGTTGAACATATCTAGGCAGACATAAAACCTAGTTAACCCTATTGGTACTAAACTAACTGTAACTTAACTAAACTAAGGGGAAATAGAAAAGGATGTAACAGAATGGAAATCCATAGTGAAAGGAAAAATAAGAAGCGGATAAGAAGAAAATATTTAAAACAAAAAAGAAATTAAGAATATAAGAGACATAATTAGAAAGAATAACAAATAGCCGGAACATCAAATTAGAATGTTCATTGAATTGACGCAAACGTCGTTAATGCCAAACGCTGTATTGCGGAAAGGTATTTCAAGAGCAGTCCGATTTCTTAAACACCTGGAAGGAACATACCAGCTAGGTTGGGAAAGCAAGTTTGGAGCATCTATATTCCCCGTAACAAATTGCTGATAAATGACACACATGCTTTAGTTCGTCTAGATTCGAGGGTGTCGAGATTGAACAATATGCAACGATCACTGTATGACGGTAATGCGGTGGTGGAATTTCCAAAGAGGCGACGATATAAGCACCTAGTGAAGCGCTTTTGCACGCCTTCGAGTTTGTTTTTCCAACCTGCCCTGTTAGTACAGAAGACAACAGAGGCATACTCAACCGGGGCGCACTAGGGAACAATACAATGCCTTAAGGCACCTCAAATCGGTGAAGCCCGAAGTCATGCGAAAAATAAGGCCAAGGTTTGAATAAGCTTTACCGATGACCAATTCAAGATGACTATCGAATGATATCCTTTCGTCTAACATAACACCTAAATCGCGAACACGTGACACCCTGTTGATAACAGTGTTATTAAGAACATAATCGTGAATAAGAGGGGAATGACGACGACAAAAAGAGATGACGCTACATTTACTAGGACAAAGCTCTAAGAAGTTTGACGCACACCATGAAGAGAGGGAGTTAAGAAGAGATTGGAGTGCGCTGCAATCATCCTCTTGCATCACTGGAACAAATACTTTAATGTCATCTGCATATAGAAGGTGGTTAGGAGATGGGAAAATAAAACTAATGTCATTTATGAATAACAGAAACAAGAGGGGACTTAGTACACTTCCTTGAGGGACACCAGAGGAATTGGAAGACGGTAAAGAAAAGGACGATCCGTAACTTACATGAAGATTTCTATTAGAGAGGTAAGACCCAAACCAGTGAACGAAAGACGTAGATAAGCCTAATTTAGAAAGCTTCATCAACAATAGTTTATGAGATACTCTATCAAAAGCAGATTTAATATCAGTATACACTGTATCAAGCGTTGGTGCACTTTTTAAGCATGATTGCAGGTATACCATTGCCGGTCTCGTAGTACAGTCGTCAACTCGTACGACTTAACAACATGCCCGTCATGGGTTCAATCCCCAAATAGACCGCGCCGCCATACGTAGGACTGACTATCCTGCTATGGGGGGGGGGGGGGGGGGGGGGGGGGAAATCAATTAGTCACTGAAAGCCAAGCCCACAAGTGGGTACAGGCAGGCCTTGACCGACATCGGTTGTTGAGCCAAAGAAGAAGAAGAAGCAGGTATACCATCTGGGCCAGGAGAATAAGAAGGTTTTAAGGACAATATAGCTGTAGCAACATTTTCAACAGTACAATTTAGGGAACGGGAACACAAAACATCGTGAGGTGTAGTAGAAAGTCCACCCTCTCACAATTCCTCATCATTAATGTAATCAGAGTAGGCGTTGGAAAAGTGATCGGCGAAAAGTGCACTGGTTTGGCTGGTCTCCCGCGCGGGACTTCAGCGATTCCTGCGCAGGCCTGCGCAGGGTTAGCGCCATGTGTTGGCGAAATGGACGAACTATTTATGGCGGCGGAGCAAAAAAAACGGTCAAAAAATTTAAAAATATTGGCGCCCATTTTTTCGTCCGCTTCTTCTCCCTCCCTCACTCTGCCTTGCCTTACTTGCGCTTCTGCCCGTGCCATCCGCCGCCAGCTGATTGGCTGTTGCGGTGTATGCGTTGATACTCATATGTGCATTGCGGTTGTGTATTGTTGTTATTGGTGGGTGTTAGCATTTATTAATTTGTGTGTGGCCTTGAGACGCTGTGGGAGAAGCTGGATTGGGATTCAAAGTGTTATCGGTGTATTGATGGTTTATTTTGTTTCGTGCCGCTGCTGATGAGACCATTTGATGGCCGTGGCAATCGAGGGTGACGTAGCCTATTTAAAACAAGCGTAGGAGAACGTCTAACACTAATCTAATATTGGGGGCCTTCACAATTCTAGTCAGTTTTTTGTATGGAGTTTGACAGTTGGAGGCTGAAATCATGTAAACAATCCATACAAAACCACACAAAAAACTAGCCTGCGATTTTCAATCTAGAAAATTTTAGCCTGAAAGCTAGAATTAGATTCGAGTACCTGCTCGAAAACACGGTGTTACGGCAAGCGTAATGGTAACGCGTCACCCTTGGTACGCCTAGCGTAAGGTAGAGGGCGCTTTCTAGAAATTTACCGACGTGTAAATTTCACTTAATCATAAATCTATTACGCAGTGCAAACTGCTGTAGATTGGTATCGTGCAGCTCGAATTCCCGCAAACGGCAGCTCGAATTCCCGCAAACGGCAGCTCGAATTCCCGAATTCTGCAGTATATAAGCAAGTGTTTTTCCTGAATAAATTTAGTCAAGTTCCAGAGTTCAAAGCAACAACATCGTGTCTTCATCAATACCAAACTTCCTCTCCATCATTAACACACGGGTTTGTTTACATTTATCCCAAGGTGCATTAAAGAAATCAGGTGATCGAATCTGGAATCAAAGTGTATGTAGTCCAGGTGGTCTCATAGCATTTTTTATAACTAAATTTGAATATCGCTTTTTGACAGAACGAGTGAAAATTTTTGCTCCAACGAGCTTTCTGGAGGCTTGACGCATACTCAAAACACTCTTACAATCTTCATTCAGAAGCAGAAGCGATAAAAATCAGCCTTCTAAATTCATACACCTTGGGATAAGCCCACCTGTATATTATACTCAATTAGATAGCTGCTCGAAAACTGCTCTACAATGCAAACAGCTGACAGGCTGAAATTTCAGCCTACGAATTTCAAACGGAAAGGGCCCCATTTTTTAATTTGAACATGTTTGATGCTTCAACGACCTTCTAAGCATCATGTAGCACAATGTATAATGGCAATATATTTTTTTTAATGTACCGAAATCTGTCTCGAGTTTTCGGGTCTCGACACACATACACACACACAGCGCGGGGAAAGTGACCGTTCACTCTATCATGTCGCGATTCCCCACCCCGCCCGGCGCTAGGGATGAGGATGCGCTATATGATAGTTGATGTTAGCGGAAGGGGAGGGGAGTTTGGTGGGGGGTGCGTGCTTGCATGCGCGCTTTCGTAGGTGCGTTCTCGCGTGCGCGCGTTCGTAGGTGCCTTAGCGCGCGCGCGTGTGTGTGTGTGTGTGCGTATGTGTGTGTGTGTGTGAGTTTGCGCGCGCGTGTTTGTGTGTGTACGAGCGTTTGGAAACCCCAAAACTATTAGATTCTGATGCGTACATTTTCATCCGCTGCGGCTACAAAGTCCATTCATTTTCGATCTCGCTACCTGGGAGACAACGCAACCATTGGCATTGGCATCTTTGCGATCGGCTCTGCTGTTGGGGGTATTAAAAAGACACACGATCTAAGCAAACGTGCGTGTGATATGCTGCACATTTATTTCTAATTCAGCTAGCGGGCGCAAGTGGAAACAACATTTTGAATTGAATCCATACAAAAGAGGATTTTGGATTTGTTTATTACGGTGAGCGTATGGTGCTGCACCTGTTCGTCCAGAATCTGGTGGCTTGTTGGTTTGGAGTAGTTATTATGACGCCGATTTACCGGCAATGCCTTGGAATGGGTTCGGATCGGTAGGTTCATGTTTTGGTCGAGTGCATTCCGTGCATTTGCCGCGCCACAGCGGTAGACCCGGCAGCACCCAAGTCAAAACAAAAACCTTCCCCGAGTGTGGACTGCTATGCTAAGTTCTTCTTCTTATGATTATTCTTATTATTGGCGTAATGCTCTACGCGATCATGCCGGTCTTTTCAGGACTTGAGTACCACGTAGCCGGATAATCAGCCGTAGCAAGGACGGTTGATGTCCGGAATGATGGCGGTGCCGCGGGCCCGCTCCTATCCAGTGGGTAACTTGCATTCTGCCACACTGTCTCCTGCTCGATGCATACGCTGCAGGCAGGGGGAAGGATGCACCTCCACAATAAAAAAAACCCCCGTCATGAACTAGCGGCGGATCTAACGGTAGGCGGACTAGGTAGTCGCCAAAGATCTCTAGTCTGTAGTATGCAGTATGCTTACAAGTAGACAGAGTATTAGAGACAAGGGCCCCGGAAAGATGGTCGTTGGGGCCCCGTGGCTGGAGAACCATTTGCACCTCCCCTCCCCCCATGGCGACAACAATTTTAGGGCCTGTGACCGATGATCGTAGTGGTCCCATGGCCACCTCCCCTCTCCCTCCGCCGGCAATTTAAGTATACTGTTCAATCTCCCAACAGCTGTGTATCAGTACCCCCTCCTCCCGGTCATCAGTTACCATTGACAGGGGCCTCAATTCGTCTTTCCACCTTTCATCAACACCTTCCTTTAGTTGACCGATGGATCATAACATTCCGAAAGAAAACACACGCACGCTCATACCCTTGCGCAGACGGCACAGCATATCGTGTAATCTACAACATACGAAAGCAAAAGCTTAGTGTAACAAAGTTATGCTTAATGCTAAACACGTTCAGATCAATGGCAGGCCCCAGGAACTGCCAGTGAACTTTCCAGCCTGCGTTCTAGATGCTGGTGGAAAGGAAAGTTGATGAAAATCAGCGACGGGATGAACGTGTTAATGCGAATTAGGATTCAGCGCGTTTCATAGCAAACCAGCATTAGCTAGCGATTCCTTAGTCATTTTTACATTGCAGCAATCGAACTTATTGCGCTTTTTTGTTTGATTTGTGAAAATGTAACTTCATCGCCGCAAAACTATCAACAGATTTCTTTGTTACTACGTACATTTTTGTATGTCTATTGATTTTATCGAAAAATGAGATATATTAAAAAAATAATGGATGATTTGTTTAGTCACGAAATTTAAAATCTTGTGAGTAAGAGTTCTAATCTTATTTAAATTGTCGCTAAGGCGCGCACATAATGAGGAATAATAGTGAAAATAGGAAAAATAAATGATTTCTTAGTTTTTATCCACAAATATGTCGAAAACACAAAGAATAATAGAATAAATTCACGAAATAACACGAAATGACACACTTCAATTCATGTTTTAATGTTAAAAAAGAACTCACAAAACCCAAAATATATTGTTAAAGAATATTTAATCGAAAAATTGTGATAGAAAAATTAAATGAACCATTCCAAAACATGTAAACAATGTTTGAATCCTGGGGACCTTACGTCATGTGACGAATTGTCAAAATGCTCTAGTTTCCACCACCTAATATTTTTAATCTAGGGTAATTGTACCAGTTTTCGGCAGGCTAGTGCAGCAGTTTCACAAAAACTGCTCATGCAATTCACCTACAACCATGTTAAGCTATTTTTTGTTTTCCGTTTCAAAGTCCTTTTTTACAAATACTCGTGAAAATGTAAACATTGGTTTTGCTCCTATTTTCGGCAGTTTGTGTTTTATGAAAAATTTTACCGCATTTGTGCAAAATTTCACGTTTGTAGTTACCCTGTCGAAAATAGGTACACTTCCGAAAACAGGTACACTGCCGAAAACTGGAGTTACCCTACCTTGGTCTAATTTAATAACACAATTTTCGCCTTTTATTGCACAACGGTCGGATTCGGCACGGTTTCTTGTGGTTGGTGCAGTATTTACAAAATTAATGTTGTGATTTACTGGAATGTAAGGTATAATCTGCATATTGCTTGAATAATAGAAATGTGTTTGAATACGTTTTGTTTTTGCAAAATTTGGCCTAACAAAACCAACCGTGCCAAATCCTAATCGAAGGCGAAAATTGTGTTCTTAAATTGGACAGAGTAGCTTACACCATCTGACGTGTGAGCAAGTGGTAGACAGCGGTGTCTATTGAAAACGACTATTGTTATAAAAACAAGTGAACAGTTGCTTATTGGACTAGTGAACCCTGTGAGCACAATACGAAGAAGTAGAAGATAAATTTCATTCTCCTTACAAAATGTAAGGAATATCCGGGTATAGCCGGGAAAAAATAATTTGAGATTGTGCCTACGTAACACCGCACAATTAATTTGACAGATAACATCGGATGCGGCGTCCGACAATATCTATAAAATTTAATTCCGTCGTACGACGAAATCGCACATCTGACGTTATCTGTCAGTTACCATATAAAATTTTGACAGGCCTTCCGATAAAATCGCAGCCGATGAAGCACAGACACGACTCTTAATCCGGATAAAGGCACTAGGATAAACTGAATCCCAACATAGATATGATATGAAGATTAAATCTGAATTCAACTTTACTCACCTAATAATGTGTTTGCCAGCGGTTGTGGTTTAGAAACCTTTTCTGATGTCAATTTCCTATGTCTCATATGAGCTCGATGCAATGAAACTTTGAACGTAAGGTTGGTGTCATGCATCATTGAGTTGGCATATTGATCTTCAGCAATGCATGTCAAAATCAACAAACAAAGTTTCAAATTAATTGAACTTAATTCACTTTTGTGATCCTGCATCACGATTGAGCTATAAAGAAAACCCATTGAAAGAAATATAAAATATTGTTAACAAGGACGGGAGTTTATATCATACCAGTATTGAAATAGGGCCACAAACAAATTAGTGGAATAATGTGAGGCATCTAGAATGGCAGCCGCGGATAAGTCAGGCGATCCATCATTTATATTCAACGTATTGCACGGTGAAGGCGGAGTAGAATCTGCTTGTGTATGCGCTAATGTGGTTATGAAATTTCGGTTTAAATGTATTGCTTCATACAGAGCCAAAAGCAGTGCGTTGTTTGCCCTAAAACAGAAATTAATTATTATATTATTATAACTAAAACGCTTGGTTTAATTAACAAATTATCAAGTATCGGAAACGATGTTTCCTATCGTTATAGTTGGTCATGTACCCATTTTATACTTAAATAAATCCCATTTTTATAGAATAACGTCACAAAAAATTAGCTTTTGTTTTTCATAAAAAAAACCATAGCTATGAATGAAAAATGAGCTCGACAGCATCGATAGAAGAAAGTCTAATTTACGAACACACCAAATCTTAGCGCTTTCAACACACTTGATCACACACAAATCCACAATTTCAGGCGTATCGAGTACTAATCGAGCAGATATGGAAAAACAATTTCGAGCAAATGTCACTTGGGTAAGTATTCGCTAACTGAGAAGTTTTTACTTGTCAGTCAGCGGACCGATATTCGTTAACTGAAATGACAATATAACCATCAAAGCAACCAAAAAAATAACTATTCCCATGATTTACTTTTTCCAATCGCATCCGTACGAAGTGGAATTTGGGGCAAGACTACCATAGGGCTAAGAGTGCCCACAAGCATTTTTCCCTTTAAATCTTGATTAATTGACCAATAGAGTATACATATGGTTTTGTTCTCATACTCTCTAGGTATACTGTGTCCAATTACATGGATTAATCGATTTTTACAGCTTTAAGCTGCATCATGTCAAATGTATCAAAATTGAACAGAAAATTTTAGTTTTTTAACCATACCAAATAAGCCCTCAAAAACTTACGAACAATCAACCGAGAACATATTTATACCACCGCAAAGCTGAGAAAACGTGAAATTTTATGTGGGGTATGTTGAGTTGAAATCAACTTTCTTTTTGACTATAAAAAAATATAATTTTTAAAAAGTTACACCTTTTAGGACAAAAGAACCTCCTCTTTTTGGGGCAAGTGTGCCATCATATTTCATAGGCACGAGCTGTCAAAAATGTAAACATAGTTGTAGACCATATTGCGGTACAGTTTGTGGTCAAAAAGGGTTCATTGGAGATTCAAGACATGAAGGAATACATAAACTAGTGCCACAAACGTAAAAATCTCCAATTATCTAAGAAATACGTTTATTTTAACCAGGAGGCCGTGTTGCTCCATACGGGTGCAAGAGTGCGCCCCATAGCTCAAAAAACAACGTATTTTTCAACCCTTTTAAAACGCATCAAAAAGAGCTTTGTTTGCACTTTTATCAAGCGAAACTCATTTATAAGTGAGGAAATAGATGTAAAATGGCTATGCGATTTAAATCGGCTTTTGATAAACAAGTTTTAGTGAGTTATCACATGAAATGCTTAAGATGACACACTTGCCCCAAATTCCGCTAACCAAATGATGCCGGATGTTTTACATTTGTCGTTTAAGTGATTTTTAACTGGGATCCATCCCAGTTAGCGAATATCTAGTTAAAAAGCATCTAGTCATGAACATTTACTATATTTGTTTTATTTACTTACCGAATCTGCTGGCTTCGATAGCATAATTCGTCCGATATAAACATATTTCCAACTATGTTTGACAATGATGAAAACCATGACGAAGACGTAGTTAGCTCTGTAAGACTTAAAAGATGTTGCTTGCAGAACATAGTTAGCACACATGAGATAACTTGTCCGTAGCTGTAGAAAAAATAATTGAACTGTGAGTCTCATTAACTATCACTGAAAAAATGTGTTTAGTAACATACCCATTCAGAGCCAACTCATCCGCAAGTAGTGAAAGTTCGACGACATATGGATTGCTACCCTCGTGTTTTCTATAATTTACTAAAATTGTGAGCAGCGTTACAACATCGTGTCCATGCAGGTTTCTCAAACTGGAGTCACTTAAGATGTGTTTAAATGCCTCAAATAAATTTTGTCCAATTATAAATTCTATTAGATTGTTCTCATTGACATTATCGATTCCTGTCGCAATTATTAACAAAATCTTCAAACATAGAACTTTGGGGCGATCAGTGGAAATATTGCTTGTCAATATATTGTAAAGCTGTTTCAGCAATTCCCGCATATCATCTTCGATATCGTTTATGGTAATAAACGGAACTTGTGTGTTATTTAAGGACATAGTAGCGCCATTATGACAATCATTAGCATTACCTCCTGTGCCAGTTTGTTTGCGGAATAGAAAATGTATGAACACAGCTATCGTTTGTAACGCATTGTGCACACGCTTGGAATTTCCGAATGACAGCGTATGTATACATTCCGTGAACAAATTCAGTATATTTTGTTTCGCAGAAGAGTATTGCTCAGGGTTCAGTTTGAGCAATTCACATTCCAACATGTCCATGTTTGGCTGCAGTAAGAAAAATTCTTCCCAAAACTGTATGCTTAGTAGTTTTGGATCTTCGCCGCGGCATAATTGTTCGTAAATATGGACCACTTTTTCCTTGGGCCGTTTTGTACCAGATCCAGACCTTTTCCGGGATGCCATTACAATGTACCGTGTCGCAGTACTTCAATGTTGCCCCTGCTATGTTGATAGTAATTATCCTGGCTTAAGTGCCTATTTTTTGGTTACTTCACCGTCAGCTTTGCTGGCGTTAATTCGTTAAATAAGGATCAGCTCAAGAAATACTGTGTTCAATTATGTCTCAGAACTTCTCTTTTATGACAGCCGATTTGCAAAAGATACAGGCGGTCCCCAAGATACAGTCTGTTCCCGAGTTACGCGGTTTCTGCGTTCCCGACGAATCCGCGTAAGTCGAATTTCACGTTTTTTGACTAAATACTATTCATTACTTGCAGTTTTTTATTTAAATCAATACTTTTATACACTTTATCATTTATTTGCTATGATTCGTGCAGAAAATTCTAATATTTCTGGCTTTTAGCGGTTTCAATTTGTTCGCAAAAATGCAATTTATACCGAACTTGAAGCAAATTGTACTGATTTGACATTTGATCTGTCAAATTTAGAAAACCGCGTATCTCCGAATCCGCGTAAGTCGAGAACCGAGTAACTCGGGAACAGACTGTACACGGTTAATGGGGACCGTAAACGGCCCCAAGATACAGCATAAGGGCGGTGGCAACGCTCATCGGATGCGATTTTATCGGACGAGATTTTTATGGGATTTGACAGATAACGTCGGACGTGCGATTTCGTCGTCTGACGATATCTGTCAAATCCCATATAAAAATTTGACAGGCCGTCCGATAAAATCGCATGCGAAAAAGCGTTGCTACCGCCCTAAGTCGAACCTCGAAATTTTTAGTCAAAATATCACTAATTATCGTGTAAATGCAAGTAGGGGGTGGTTTTAGCCATCAAATTAATTATTGACTTTGAACTACTGAATTGAACAGTTTTAAACCTTTTTCAATGGTATTTCACATTCTATCAATACGGAAATTATTTGGTATTTCTCCAAGGTGTATGGATATTAGGAGGTGAAGTGCTTCAGAGCAAATTGACATTTCACGACTTGACTTAACAATACTGGGGGCTCCGGTATTAAAATCGGGAAGGACTGAAGGGGGGTGTGGAAATTTGTATGCGATTTGACATAACAGTTCTCATTGATGGCACCCTGAAAACGTGCTAATAATTCACCTTCTTAATAAACACGCCTTGGTAATTCTCAATGAATGTGTCAAATCAGTACAATTTGCTCAAAGAACTGTCAAATTTGGAAAACCGCGTATCACCGAATCCAAGTATAACCGTAGCAATAGACGATGCGCAATCTCAGATTGCGCATATATTTACCTGTCAAACGGGTCGGTTTGATATATTTATCTGTCAAAAAAAATTATATATCTCGGACATATAATCTTGAAAATTTATGAGCAATCTTGGCGCAATCTGAAATTGTATGGAAATGACGTTTATAGCTCAGGGTTGGCTACGCGAAATGACATATGTTTTGATAAAACGAATACATGCGCAATCTGAGATTGCGCATCGTGTACAAGGATAATATATTTAGAAGGTTGATTTTTATCGATTTTGCTGGGCGACATTGTGGGGGACATCTGTCAATCTCTGCATACAAATTTCATTACCCCGCACCAGCCCTCCCCGATTTTTATACCGGAGCCCCCGGAAGAGAAATGTCAAGTCGAGAAATGTCATTTTGTTCTGAACAACTTAACCTTGTCATTTATAACACCTTGATCGTGTATTAATACGGTAAGAGCTACCGTGTATCTCGGGGGCCGCCTGTACATTCATTTCAATAAGGCGGCGCTTTGGCACTAGTCTAAGACGGCGCTCTACCAGCAATCGAACACGACATTTGACTCGAACAAACCCATATAACCCGCTTGGCAAAGAGTATCTCATTTTGATGCCTCTCGCTACCCCTGACCCTAGTTTTAAAGGAATCATGCGACACACTCGCACTCCACTACCCCATCCCATGGAAAAACGCTCCCACCATCGAGGTGTTGACCAAAATTCCGCTGTGTGCATGAGACACACACTCGCACTCCTCCAGCCCTCCACAGATGAACGCACCCACCGTTGCGAAGATGGGAGAATTTTTGCTCTGAGCGTGAGACCCTGAAGCGCAAGAGATGTGTTAAGACGATCATAATTCGATATGGTCAAAAAGCGTCGATTATCGTTTCATTTATCTGGTAATGATGTTTTCACTTCATTAAAATTTTCAACATTATCAACTAAGCTGATAACAATAGTTGAAATTTAAAACAGAATAAAATCAATTCATTTGAAGTAAAATAAATTACATTATACTCTATTTTGACCATATGATCAACACTTGTACATAGTGCCATTTATTTTGTGTTCTTCACTCTCGCGCTGTGTTGTGATCGTTCGAAACTCATTGCCAGAACGAATGCAAATTTCATTTTGGAAGGATCGGTGCTGGAAGAGGCAGCGAAAATTATGAAATGATAATAGAAAAGCGGTTAAGTAAATCGTGAAAGATGTCAACGCAGGCGTAAATGCAGTACAGTGGAGTGCCGTTTATCCGGGTACCTTTTATCCGGTTATCCGTTTATCCGTGCTGTTGAAAACTGACAGTTCAATACCTAGATGACATTGCGTGCTGACGAGGATATTTGAAATAGCGGTTACCAGAACATTTTGTCATAACAAAATACGCTATAATATATAGCACATTGCAAATATTCTCTTCAAAAAACATGAAGTTTATAAAACTAGCTAGGTTTTACTAAAAAATAATATTAATTTCAAAAACAAACCAGGATTTTGTGATAAAATAAATACTTTCACTCATTATCCGTGTTATTCGCTTATCCGGGCGAGGTCAAGTCCCGAGAAGCCGGATAAACGGCGCTCCACTGTATGTTTTGTTACTTGATCTACGGGTAAGTGTATGCATAAGAAGAATCTTCCAAATGATGTTTGTGTTCCAACAATCGTACTGCTTTTAATGTTTGTTTATTCTTCTATTATTTTCTATCACACGTAGCTATTTCATCACCAAAGCTTCTGATAACAGATCAAAGTAGATGGATAGGGCATACAGAGTCGCCGTTTAATTTAAAATATCTTCGTGATCGGTAAGTTTTAAATAGTACTAGTTTTGTTCACCATTCTAATGCTCGATATATCTTTCATTCCTCAGGCAAACGCATCAAACAGCAAGTGTTTTTCCTTCCAACAGCACGCACCATCGGTGGTGCAGTAGCTAACGTTTTGTTCGCCCAGCGCGCACCATCAAGAATTGAAATATTCCGAATAGCTTTGTGAATAAAAAAACTGCACACTTACTGTAGGAATTTCCTGGATTTTTTTGGTCGGCCTACGCTCGCGGGAATGGTGGATCCGTTAATGAGAAGGAAAGAAAGGGTGGGAGTGAGGATTAACCAAAAACGTGGCATTGAGAATGAGGGGAGGTGTAATCAGCGCTCACGCTGGGACACTCGCGATGCTTGAAATAAAATGTTAACAAGCATCGATTTCAAGCATGCATGTCGCGCGACATTTTGGCAAGCGGGATGTTATTATTGGTGTGAATAACTAGTAAGTTATTTGTTGGATCTTCCCCCTGCAGATAGATATTCATTTAAACTATGGATATGCTTCATTTTCAAGATGAAAAGATAGGCGTATCGCAGTGCATCATTAAATGTTTATAAGACATCGAACAGCTGACAGAGCACCTATCGAACAGAGTCGTGTTTGTTTGACTCGTTCGAATAGTCCCAGAGCGCTGCCTAACACGACATCCGAATCGAAATTTGTCATGTTGCTACAGTAATTTTTTTTTACTAAAACGGTTCAGTTGTAGCATATTTTACTGGTTTTCAGCATAAATGTCATGTTTTTACTAAATTTCAGTACAACAATTAACTCGAAATAAGTAAAATCAGTGTCAACCCAAGAAGCCTTAAGAGACTCCCCAAGTGCCACAAATCCACTAAACGACCACTAAACGGCTTCTAAACGACTCAAGTTTTCTACCTACACGGAATATAGAAAGACTTCGTTTAGCAGACGGCAAACGACTCATGCATTCTAAAAATAGCGAAAAAGCTGGTGGCGCTATCTGTTGGTGGGATACCCCAACCAGTTGAGCTTCATCGCTTGGAGGAGAGCTTTCTCATTTCCTCTGTACTCTTGTATGGTTTTGCATTGAAGTTATGCATCGCTAGAACTAGAACGGCGATACGATTGTTTAAATACTAAACTCCAACGGAAACCACTAGCACTGAAGCAAGTGAGATTAAAGTAATGGTCGTTGGTGTTGATACCCACGTATCTGACCACACGACCATTCATATAGATTTTTGCTCAGAAAGTTAGAAGGCTATATAGGTCATGATAAGATGAAACTTGTCGAAACACATTGCAAGAAAAGGATAGCAATATAATGATGAGTTGTAATACGCCATTTATTGATAAAACCAATGAAGTTGTGGAGCTTTCATTTTTTTTCTATGGATATTCAATTTTCCAGTTGTTTAAGCTTAATCTGTGCCGCTTGGGTCTATCGCTTTTCGCTCGACTCGCGCAATATACAGGGAGTCCCCGAGATACACGGTTAGGGCGGTGGCAACGCTGATCGGATGCGAATTGATCTGACGAGATTTTTATGGTATTTGACAGATAACGTCGGACGTGCGATTTCGTCGTCCGACGTTATCTGTCAAATCCGATACAAAAATTTGACAGGCCGTCCGATAAAATCGCATGCGATAAAGCGTTGCCACCGCCCTGAGCGTTGCCACGGGCCTTAAAGGGGACCGAAACCGCCGTAAAAAACCGTGTATAAACCGTGTGAATTTCCACGTTAGTCGAATCTCGTATTTTCTAGCCAAAATATAACTAATTTTTATATAATTGTGCAAGTTGGAGGTGGTTTTAGCCTATAAATTAATTATTTGATATGATTATGAGTGAATTTAACAGTTTTCAACTTTTTTAAATGGTTTTTAACATTCGATCAAAAGGAATTTGTTTGGTATTTTGCAATTAATATGTCAAATCAGTACAATTTGCTAAAAAAACTGTCAAATTTAGAAAACCGCTTGTCTTCGAATCCGCGTATAAGACCCAAGCGCCACCGATTAAGCTTAAACGACTGGAAAATTAAATATCCATAGAAAAAAATGAAAGCTCCACAGCTTCATTGGTTTGATCAATAGATGGCGTATTAAAACTGATTATTATATTGCTATCCTTTTCTTGCAATGTTCATTCGACAAGTTTCATGTTATCATGACCTATATAGCCTTCTAACTTTCCGAGCAAAAATCTATATATATGGTCGTGTGGTCAAATACGTGGGTATCAACACCAACGACCAATACTCAAATCTCACTTGCTTCAGTGCTGGTGGTTTCCGATGGAGTTTAGTATTTAAACAATCGTATCGCCGTTCTAGTTCTAGTTTTTAGAATGCATGAGGGCTTGGTACTTGTTTCGACGCAGCGTATCGCAACGCATTGCGTGACGCACGCTGGTCTGTTCGCTGCGTTCTGCATGGATATGTCAACACATTTTACAAAGAAAAACATCAACAAACAGCAATAATGCCTCTTATTTATAGGTTCTGATGTGATTATAATGTTAAATTACAACTGTAAAATCATTTCCAGTTCTGCTCAAAACAGTGCAAAGCATGTTTTCGCTTTATTATTGCACATTGCATACTGACCCGCACACACCTGTTTTGCAGCAATTACGAAATTACTTTCTCTACATTTATTTTGTTTTGTTAATAAAATTATTTAGTAGTCCAATTACACGTCCATTTGCGCTCGAAACAATTTAACGTGAAAAAATATCGATTTTCACCCGATATGATTGAACCATTTTGACAGACGCATCACGACGTGCGTCGAAATAGAAATTTTTCTACTTTGACGCTGCGTCGTGCGTCGTTAACGCATGCGTCTGTCAAATCCCATACATTTTGGTAAAATCGTGGCGCATTGCGTCGGAACAAGTACCGCTCTCTGAGTCGTTTGCCGTCTGCTAAACGAAGTCTTTCTATATTCCGTTTAGGTAGAGAACTTGAGTCGTTTAGAAGCCGTTTAGTGGTCGTTTAGTGGATTTGTGGCACTTTGGTGGGCTAATAACCGTTATACACACATTTCCAAAGATTCCACAACTACCCTACATCTTCATAGATATTCGACATACAATTATATTCGAATAGATATTCGAATACGAAATTTTCAAATATATGAAAATTATTTTTCATATATTTTTTTTATTTGAACCTTTTTTTACCCCTTACTTATATGACCACCCAAGTAGCCAAAATTGCTTAAGCAGCTAATTTTGGCATGCAAAAGATCGCTGCTTGAATTCGCCTTTTGCAGTAGATTAACAGCACCCACCGGTCACCAGCACTCAGAGATCCGCTGAGATTGAAGCTGGCTTTGAAGGCGAAATTATTCAACCAATCCGTCGGGTCCCGAAGCCGAAGCCAACCCGAAGCCGAAGCAAAACCAGAACGGGGTTCGGCACGACCCTTCGTTAAAATATCCCCCTCCCCCTTTTTTGCCAGGATTTCTTTCCAAAATGATACAGTGCGGACCATTATATCAACATGATTCGATTTATTGAATATCGAACCAACATAGAATACAAAAAAAACACAACACAAGCACAATAATCACTGCACTTAATTCTAAATTAACGCACATAATAAAAAAAACACTTTTTACACTCGCACAAAGAAAAATTAAAATCAGCACAGCACTTTCTGCTCCACATCGCTGTCGCGCCTAGTTCTTCTCGCTGCACTGTACGGGCCACCATCTCCAACACCACGACACTGCCACAGGTTTTGTATTCTCCGTTCGCTGTGAAACACACATGAAATGGAAGAAAAATTATATGAATTAGAAGGGGGGATGTTGGTTGATAATTGTAATCACTTTTACTTACCTCAAATTAAACAAAACTCCATTTTTTACGGGGTTTATCCGCCAAGCGCTGAAACACCACACGAGCACCAACCTCACTGGACTGAAAGTAAAGCCTACTGCGTGAATGTGTGTATGCGCTTCTGCCAAGCCAACCGCGCCGTACTGCGTGTGTAGCCAAGTACGTGTGTGTGTATATTTGCACCACTGGACACAGAACACAAACCTCACCGCACAGCAGAGCGTGTGTCGCCAAGTGTATGCATGTGTGTATTTGCACCACTGAATTCTGAACGTCCACCACACAGCGTGTATCGCCAAGTGCGTGGCTGTGTGTAGTATCACCGTGGACTGCAGAAAACTACCTGCACTAGAACAGAGCGCTGGTGTGGCCAAATGTATGCATGTGTGTACTTGCTCCACTGAAAGCCGGTATCGCACCACCCAGTCCGCAAAAGCCGAAGTTTTGTATGGGATCCCCAGTCCGCAAAAGCCGAAGTTTTGTTTTGTATGGGATCGTGTCGTACACATCCCAACCCACCGGGCACCAGCACTCAGAGATCGCTTGAATACGCGCTTGAAAAAGAACTTGAGTTGGCGAAATTATTCAAGTGATCCGTCGGGTCCCGAAGCCGAAGCAAACCCGAAGCCGAAGCAAAACCCGAACGGGGGTCTGCACGAACCTTCGTTTAATTAGTCCCCTCCCCCTTTTTTGCCAGGATTTCTTTCCGAAATGATACAGTGCACACCATTATACTATCGTAATTCGATTTATTGAATATCGATCCAACATAGAATACAAAAAAACAGAACACTTGCACAACAATCACTGCACTTAATTCTAAATCAACGCACATAATTTAAAAAAAAAACACTTTTTACACTCGCACAGTGAAAAAAAAAACAAATTCAGCACAGCACTTTCTGCTCCTCATCGCTGTTGCTCCTGGCTTTTCTCGCTGCACTGTACGGGCCACTGCTCCAACACTACGACACAGCCACAGGTTTTTGATGTCTCCGTTCGCCGTGAAACACACATGAAATGGAAGAAAAATGATATTAATTAGAAGGGGGGATGTTGGTTGATAATTTTAATCACTTTTACTTACCTCAAATTAAACAAAACTCCATTTTTTACGGGGTTTATCCGCCAAGCGCTGAAACACCACACGAGCACCAACCTCACTGGACTGAAAGTAAAGCCTACTGCGTGAATGTGTGTATGCGCTTCTGCCAAGCCAACCGCGCCGTACTGCGTGTGTAGCCAAGTACGAGTGTGTGTGTATTTGCACCACTGGACACAGAACACAAATCTCACCGCACAGCAGAGCGTGTGTCGCCAAGTGTGTGCATGTGTGTATTTGCACCACTGAATTCTGAACGTCCACCACACAGCGTGTATCGGCAAGTGCGTGGCTGTGTGTAGTATCACCGTGGACTGCAGAAAACTACCTGCACTAGAACAGAGCGCTGGTATGGTCAAATGTGTGCATGTGTGTACTTGCTCCACTGAAAGCCGGTATCGCACCAGATTTCGGGTGTCGCCTTGTGCGTGCGTGTGTGTTATTCTCACAGCACACTCGTTCATCATTTTTTCGTTCTTTCGCTTGAGCCACTCGATTTCGTTCTTCGCTGATTTTGGCAGCGCACGAGGGGGTTTCGGCTTCAAATTCCAACAACAACAACCATACGAGGAGGCTCGGGGTCACTCATCAGGGGAAAATCGCTCAAATTAGAGCGAGAGACAGATAGAAAAAGTGAAAGGCCAATATAAAATCTTCGGCTTTTGACCGTTGGGAAGTAGCAGAGCCGAAGTTGTTGAGAGGTTTTTCTGTGTGCCAAAGCGAGAGGCCCTGTCTTCTTTCTCTAGATTTTGGACGGCAAACCGCCGCCCGTGTAGAGGTGTGTGCGTGTGACGAAAAATTATGGATGAAAAACGCGAGGAGCGGGGTCTGAAGTCTTTGGTTGGTCACACACACATGCATCTACCGTTGGATTGCGTTGAACCGAATCTACACATCTCTCTCGATCCACCATGATTTTTCTGCTATCGCGCTCATCCGGGTGTTAGACATCCTCAGTCTGTCCAGAACTGTCCCTATGGAAGGATGTACTGAAGTAAGGTGTGGTTTCTTGTGCGACGTTCTTTGTTCATTTACGTTTTGTGCCGGGTTCCTTCTTGCTCAGTAATGGAATGATTTATCCTAGCAAATTGTTGAGGTAAGTTTCTGGCTGTGTGCTTGTGCAGGTACATTCAACTAACCTTTGGCGTCTAAAAAGTTACAGGTGTGTGCGCTATTTATCAACGACTACCTGCTAGCCTCGTCAACAATCTTCGAAGTGAGCGACGGAAAGAAAACGTTTTCCAGTTTTAAAATATTAAGGTAAGTTTTGATCTAATCCTATGCGCTAAACTCTCCATAGTAATACATACTACTTACATTCATTATTGCTTCATTCAGCTCCCGGTGAGGACGTCATTACTTAACAGAAGCCGGTTCAACACGCGCAGCTCCTGTTCATGACGTCATCACTAAACTGAAGCCAGCTGAACACGCGCAGCACGGATGGTACCCCGAGCGCGGTAGGAGGAAGGAAGAACGAGAGGAGGAAGAACGGTAAATTTGGAAGGGGGAAAGCGTTCTGCCGTCTACACAGCGGGAGTATGCCAGAATACTTGTGGGAAGGGAGAGGGATATTATTCAATAAACAGCATGCGAATGTGTGCATAAAGCAAATGTGAACAGCCTCATCATTTCTATAAGCAATCCGAAAAAGGGGGTGGAGCAAATACATTGGTATGCGTGAGCGGCTGAAGAAACCAGAACGTTTAGATGTGTGCGTGACGGATGGTTCGGGCGCCTGTGGCGAAGCTCTCGACAAGCCTGCAAAGGAGAGCTTTGTGGAGAGCTTTGTAGGGAGCTCAGATTACACAGGCCGCTGTCGGTTTTTGCGTCCTTGGGTCATATGTACCCACTTACGTACCCACTTGCAGTCGAAGTGGAAATGTGGTTTCACGCACACATAGACACCTTCCACCCGAACGATCGCGTTCACACATACTATCACGATCTGATTTCTTCTGCACCTCACGCATACAAATGTGTTTGCTCCACCCCCTTTTCGGATTGCTTATAGAAATGATGAGGCACACATGTTTATATTTGCTATATGCACACATTCGCATGCGGTTTATTCCACACTTTTTCTCTCTCTTCCAACACGTGCTTTGGCATACTCACACTGTGGAGACGGCAGAACGGTCTCCCCCTTCCAAATTTACCGTTCTTCCTCCTCTCGATCTTTTTTCTTCTTACCGCGTCCGGGGTACCATCAGAGCTGCGCGCTGGCTTTAGTTTTTCCTCCTCTCGTTCTTCCTTTTTCCTACCGCTCCCGGGGGCTGCGCGCGTTTCGACAGGTTCCTAGCGCAATCCAGTGCGTTGTTTTGTGGCTGAGTTGTGCTGAACGCTGTCGATAAAAATGAACCAATAATTAATGCATGTAGTACGTATTACTTTGGATAGTTTTACGTATATGATGAGAGCAACACTTACCTTAATATTTTAAAACTGGAAAACAATTTCTTTCCGTCACCCACTTTGAAGATTGTTGATGATGCCAACAGGTAGGCGTTGATGAATGGCGCATGCACCTGTAACTTTGAAGACGTTATTAGTTGAATTAGTACATTGAAGTACATATGAGATCAAGAAACTTACCTCAACAAGTTAGCTAGGATAAATCATTCCACAATGGAAGAAGAAGCAACACTGCGCAAAACGTAAACAAGGAAAGTAGGGGACACAAGAAATCGCGCATCACTCCCGCACATCCTTCCACAACGAAAGTTCTGGGCAGACTGAGGATGCCTAACTCCTGGATGAGTGCGATAGCAGAAAAAATCATGGTAGATCGAGAGAGATGGGTAGACTCGGTGTAGCGCAATCCAACGGTAGATGCATGTGTGTGTGACCAACGAAAGACTTCGGACCCCGCTCCTCGCGTTTTTCATCCATCGTTTTTCGTCACACGCACACACCTCTACACGCGCAGCGGTTTGCTGTCCAAAATCTAGAGAGAGAAGACAGGGCATCTCGCTTTGGCACACAGAAAAATCTCTGAAAAACTTCGGCTCTGCTACTTGGGTGATTTTGGCAGCGCACGAAGGGGGTTCGGTTTCAACTTCCAACAACAACAACCACACGAGGGAGCTCGTGGATACTCACGAAGGGAAAATCACTCAAATTAGAGCGAGAGACAGATAGAAAAAGTGAAAGGTTAATATAAAATCTTCGGCTTTTGACCGTTGGGCATCAAAGTTCCAGGCGGATCTATCAAACAGCGCCTAAGCAGCTTCCTTATGCCACGGTGCCAGGGATTATTTTTCTTTGCGTTTTATTTTCTAGCAAGACGTCATCAATGAAATAAACAACACAATGCGTGTTTTTTTATCTGCATGTTTATTTTAAAACTTTAAAAACTATTGAATTTCATATAATTTTAGATAGTCTACTAAAAATTCACAATCACTTCACTCAATAATACTTCTTCGGTTATGTTGTGGAAAGACGTGCCGAGCCCTGGATTCGCCGTAGCAGTTGCTCTGCTGCTGGTCGACATCCAGGAATCGACACTGCGCTCACGCACACTATCACGCCGCACTTAGCGATGCGCGCTAAGTGTGTGCAGAGCGCACCTAACGCAGGAGTGTGTAACAGGCTACCGGTCGAGCAGGGCTCCCGGTAGGGCTCACGGTGCGCCTCGTGCGTGCGGCCCCATACTTCAATTTATATTGTGTTTTGTATTATTCAATAGTGTAATAAATGTTGTAAATAGTGCAAACATAAAAGTGGCGACGAGGATGGGATCCTCTTGCGCAAGGAGGATCCTACAGAACCCGCGGCAGCCATCGCGTTTCGTCTGGCCTTTCTGCAGCGTCATTGCAGCGGCCATCGCGATGGCACGGTTCCCTGTGCCTTTGGGATACCGCGGAACATCGGGCCGCCACCACCGTAGACACCGTAGCCCCGGCTGCTGTCCCATCACTGGCGACCGCTGCAATGGGCAGCCGGCTACACACCACCCACTGCAGCCACTTATCAAGGGCGACGGCACATTCCGCCACGGCTCGAGCCCTGCAGCACGTCATCGGTAATAAATTCGACACAAACCGGAATTTTGGTAGTTCTTGTTTAGTTCTATTTCGTCTCAAGCGTTGCACCCCAATCATCGTTCAGTGGCCAAACGTGCTGCCATAAGCCCCCTATACACTGTTGTGCATATCTGTCATAACCCTTGTGACAAGATGATGGAATGTGACATCTCCCTGGTTTAAGACAGCACGTAGGGCTGGAATCGCGCTGGTAGGCGAATTGTGCGACCATGTGATGACCGTTGTCGTACTGGAATCTGACTCGGTGCCGGTTGAGCTGCCGTAACCCCTGTTGCCGGTCGTTGGGAAGTAGCCTCCGAATCAGCTTGAGTGACAGGGCCTCGATCCAGTTTGGGAAGGTTGAACTCATCGAGTAGAACATCCAGTGATAGTTGATCTTGACGTCCTTCATCGATATCACCTTCGTCTGATGTAGATTCGTGTCGAGCTCGAAGTTGGTTTAGGTGCGATCTGATGAGTATTCCTTTTTGATCTAAAAATACATTGTAATTAACTGTACCAACCCGTTCAATTACTCGACCCGATTCCCAATGCCAAGAGTTCCCCTTGTATACTTTTGCGTATACATTGTCGTTGGGACAAAATTGTCGCTTCTGCTTGTTGTGCTGCGGTTTGTCTGTTTCAGGACTCTTGTAAGGACGCAGTAGGTCGAGTGTAGTCCGCATGTTCCAAGAAAACATCATTTCACTTGGTGTTCTTTGTCCTATTGTAGCGTTTGGTGTCGACCGATACGATGCCAAGAATGTGTCCAATGTTTCCTGCATAGGCTCTCCCTTGTTAATTTTCTTTAGGGCTCTCTTCATGGTGTCTACAAACCGTTCCACTTGTCCATTGGATTGTGGATGATAGGGAGCGGTTCGTATGTGAATGATGCCGTTGGACTTGCAGAAATTATTGAACTCATCTCCCGTGAATACCCTCGCATTGTCGGAGATAATCACATTCGGTAATCCAAACCGCGCAAAGCAACCTCTAAGGAATTGTATTGTGACCGTCGCTGTTGTGGTTGATGTTGCGAAGATTTCTGGCCAACGAGAATAAGCATCAACTACGAGGAAAAAGTTTTGACCTTGAAATGGTCCAGCATAGTCTATATGGACCCTTTGCCACGGACCAGTTGGTGTTGGCCAAGACTCTGGTGGAGCGTGTGGTGGAAATTTAGATGCTGATGCACAACTCTTACACTGTTTTACTTCATCCTCAATCTGCTTGTCAATGTTGGGCCAGTAAACAATACTTCTTGCGAGACTTTTCATTCTGACAATGCCTGGATGCCCTTGATGTAGCATTTTCAGAACACGCTTTTGGAAGACTGATGGTATAACCACGCGTTCTCGAAACAGAATGCATCCTTGAGTTAGAGTCAGCCCTTCTTTGCGTTGATAGAAAGCTGAATCTTCTGGATGTTCGCATTCTTTTGCGCTAGTTGGCCAACCATTGAGAATGTATTCAATGATACGGTTTAACATTTCATCGTGTTGTGTGGCTTTAGCGATCATATTTGATGTGATTGGCATTTTGTCGGCCGAATCTTGCAGAACAGCTGTCATCTCCTCTTCCAATTGCACTGATGCAATTATGTACTCCTCTTCTACCTTGTTTGCTGTATTGATGAGTCTGGAGAGGAAATCAGCATAGCCAAATTTTGTTGTTGAAATGTATCGCAGTTCGAAATCATAACACATTAGTGTTAATCCAAACCGCTGCAATCTGTTCGATGTGTGTGTTGGGATGCCTTTATGCGAGCCGAAAATGCGAAGTAGCGGTTGGTGATCTGTTTCCAACACAAACCGTCTGCCAAGAATCATGTGGTGAAATTTAGTCACTGCATAAACCAGAGCCAATGCTTCTTTGTCAATTTGACCATATTTTTGTTCCGCTGGTGTTAATGATCGTGATGCGTGCTGAATTATCTTTTCACTGTTGTCAGGGAACCTGTGTCTAATTGAAGCACCGATACCACTGTTGGATGCGTCTGCGGCTACAATTATTTCTAGCTCTGGATTGAAGTGTGTAAGCATAAGGTCTGACTGTAGAAGCTCTTTGAATCGATCAAACGATTTTTGGCAGTTGTCGTTCCAGTTCCATGCTACATTTTGTTTCAGCAGTTCATCTAGTGGTTTGCGCAATGTATGCATTTCCCGAATGAATCTTGCATAGTAATTCACTGCTCCTAGAAATGATCGTAGCTCTGATATGTTTTTCGGAACTGGCATCTTTGCTATGGCTGCTACTTTCTCCGGATCTGTTGACACACCTTTCCCGCTGATAATATGGCCTAGGTATTTGACTTGTGTCATTCGAAATTTGTATTTCTCTGCCTTCAATTTGAACCCGTACTCTTGGATTTTTGTTAGTGTTTGTTCCAAGTTTCTGTCATGCTCTATACGTGTTCGTCCAAATACCAAAATATCATCAAGGAAGGATTGGGCACCTTCTAAGTCGCTGAGCATGTTGTCAACTACTTTTTGGAAGGCCCCTGGAGCTGATTTTACGCCTGGTGGGAGACGCTTGTACTTGAACAGTCCTTTGTGTGTGTTTATTGTGAGGACTTTTTGTGATTGTTCTTCCACCTCGATCTGCAAATAGGCGTCGGATAAGTCAATTGTACTGAAATATTGACTTCCTGCTAGTTTAGCAATGATCTTGTAATATGTTTGATGACTGTTACGGTCGTCATGTGGTATGTTTTGAGATAGTCCCGGTATGTTCGATTTTTGGGACGGTTGCCATGTAGTAACTTTGAACTCGCGTTGGTCAGGGTGGCCTTCGTCATCGTTTGCCGAATTAAGTAGAACTGAGGTGGATACTGCTTCGAAGCGGACGTTCGACACTTGATCGTCCAGGCGATCATAGAAACCTTTAGGAGATTTCCCTTACTGGAAACGTTGGAGTTTAGAGGCCTTACCTTGGGCAGGGGGACATATCTAAACTCTTTAAATGAGAACTCGATAGATGTAGGATGGGCATAGTCCTATCCTGACAGTCCGAACGAATCTGACTTGCCATGATCGGAGTTGGTTTTATTTATACTCAAAAGAAGTTAAGGGTTTCTCACATTTGGTTCCGGGTTGTATGTTGAAAAGTTATTGTTTTCACTAAGCTAGTTACGTGTGTCTTTTGTTGACAAGAACGATGGTTCTTGTCACTAAGTTCCTGTTTTGGGTTATAAAGCATAAACTGTTCCTGCTTATGTTGTACGTTTCGGTTGGTTCTGTTAAGTGTGTCACAATTGTTTTTATATGAACGGTGTGGCCTGAGCTCTTCCGGGTGTGTATGGTATGATCTGATTTACTGAGTGTGTTATAATGAATGTGTTACAATGGTGTGATTTGGCTTTAAAATGTGTCTATAGCTGATAGTGTGTATTATAATTAGTTCTGTATAGCAGATATGCTACACCTCCCCCCTTTAATAGAATAACGTAATGAATTACAATGATTGAAGTTATTTTCCTGTGTACTTAATTAGTCTGTTTTTCTGTACTGTAGAGGTTTTCTTTGTTGCATTGTTTTGTATTACGCAATTAGGCCCTTGGTCACTTACTACTGTGAAAGGTCCAATGTAGACTGGATCTAATTTTTTTCTGTTTTCATTTTCCAAATATACCTGATCTCCTATCTTTATAATGAGTGGTACTGTATCTTTATTTAAGATTTGCTGTCTTCTATTCTTTGCTTTTATCAAATTTTCTCTAGCTATTTCGTTTGATTTTTGGAGTTTATATTTCATTTCGAAATAATATTGTTCAATAATATAAACTGATTCTATTTTTGTTTTGAATATATCTTGTGGTAAATTCTTTTCTTCCGAATACCAGTTCGTATGGTGTGTAGTTTGTGTCAGTGTGTTCTGTTGTATTGTAAACAAATTCGTAAAATTTTGTCCAATCATCTCAGTCATCATGATGTTCGTTTGTATAACTTCTTAGGTATTCGTTTAGACATCTATGATTTCTTTCTAATGATCCTATTGTCTGTGGGTGGTAAGCTGTGCTAAAAGTCTGTTTAATTTTTAAGATTTCTGAGATTTTGTGTAATATTTCATTGTTATATTCTAGCCCTTGATCTGATTTTAATTCTATAAATGTTCCAAATGTAAGAATAAAGTTTTCTACCAATGCTCTTGCTATAGTATTTGCTTCTTTGTTATGGATAGGTATTACTACGATGTATTTCGTTAAGTCACATTGTATGGTTATTGCATACCTGTTGTTTTTGTTAGTTTTTGTTAGAGGTCCTACTGTGTCGATTGAAATTATATTAAAAGGTTTTGTCGGTGTTGTAGTTACAACTGTGTCTTCTTTAGTATGTCTAGTCGTCTTATTAACTATGCATGCCTTACAATTTCGTACGTATTTCTTGATATCATCTTTCATATTTTTCCATTTGTATTTTTCCCTTATTTTCTGGTACAGTCTGTACTGGCCTATATGTCCTCCCGAAGGGGTCATATGATAATCTGAAATTATTCTCAGCCTATCTTTCTCTGTTGTTATCCATCTAGTTGGAGTAAACAGGATTATTTCAAACTTGGTAATAGCTCTATTGGCGATTTCCTTAATAGTTTGTTGGGAATATTCTTTGAATAAGTGGTCTTCTTCTGACCATGCTAGCTTGTTTCTTCCATATTGTTTCGCGATTTTGCACATTTCTAGAAGAGCAAACTCTAATGCTTGACTTCCATTTACATCTTTTCTCAAAAGAAATTTTCCTAGTGCTTTACCATATGAATGGTTGTATATAATGAATTCAACGTTGTTCTTATTTTTCTGCGTACATATTTTCAATACCTTTCTCACATCTGAAGGTCTTTCTGTTTTCCACATCGCGGGGTGATCAATCCCTGTTGTTGCGATTGGTTTATCTTTGTTTGTATCAGTTTTCACGTTATTTTTCTTAACCATGGCTCTCGTATTAACCATTAAAATCGTTTTGGATTTTGGTATTGATGCCTTTAGGTCATCCGAGTTAAAGGATTATTCTTGATAGTGCGTCTGCCGCAACATTAGCTTTACCTGCTAAATATTCTATTTAAAAGTCAAATTCTTCTAAATCTAGTCTCATTCTAGTCAGTTTAGAAGTAGGGTTTTTCATACCAAATAAGTATGCTAATGGTCTATGATCTGTTCTAACTATAAATTTTTGACCATATACATAAGGTTTAAAATAATTAATTGCCCAATGTATAGCTGTAAGCTCTTTCTCGATAATTGGTTTATTTTTCTCTCCTGGTGTAAAACTTTTACTCGCAAACGCGACTGGTAAATCGTTTCCATCTGTTATATCTGATCACCCACCATCTGATAACACTGCACCACATGCCATATCCGATGCGTCTGTCGTAATTATGAATTGCTTTTTAAAATCTGGATATTGTAAAATTGTGGGTGAGAGTAAGCTTTGTTTCAATGTATCGAAAGCTGCTTGACATTCTGAAGTCCATGCAAACTTAACGTCTTTCTTAATCAAATTATTAATTGGTTTAGCTATCTTAGCAAAATTCTGTACAAATTTACGATAATAATTACAAAATGCGACAAAACGTCTTGCTTCATCAGCATTAGTAGGAATCGGGAAGTTTTTGATTGTATCAAACTTTGCATCGTCTGGATAAATTCCTTTATCTGTTATTTTATGACCTAAGTACGTTACTTCTGTTTTAAAGAAACAACATTTCTCTGCATTAAGTTTAAGGTTATACTTTCTTAGCCTATCAAAAACTTCACCTAAATTACTGATGTGATGCCGTGCACTGCATCCAGTAACTATAATATCATCTATATATACAAATGCTAGCTCTGGTGTTAAACCAGCCATAGCGATAGCCATCATTCTTTGAAAGCTGTTTGGGCAAATATTGAGTCCAAATAGCATTCTTGTAAACTGATAGTGGCCTGTAGGCGTGGAAAAAGCTGTATATTTTCTGGAATTTCTATCAAGCTTGATTTGATGAAACCCTGACATCAAATCCAATGTGCTGAAATATTTGGCTCTTCCTAACTGATCTAGTATCGTGTCTATGCGGGGTAAAGGGAATTTGTCTGGTAAAATTTTCTTGTTTAACTGCCGAAAATCCACTACTAAACGCCATTTCTTCTTGCCTTCAACTGATTTCTTTGGTACTAATAGTATCGGTGAATTATATGACGAAACAGAATGTTCAATAATGTTATTTTTCAACATCTTTTCTACCTGCGATTGCATTTCCTCACTTTGTGAATGTATTTGTTTATAATTTGGTATATAAGAAGGAATGTTATCTTTCAATGAAATTTCCTGGGTATAAAAATTGTTAGTAGAGACCGGTTCATCTTCTAAACAAAATATATCCGAGAATTTTGTGATCAGATTTTCTAATTCTTCTCTTGCTATTTGTGGAATATTTTCTATGCGAATTTTGTTATGAATTTTTTGAATTCGTTCCCTAGCTGTGTTTGGTTTTTCTGTAACTGCTCATAATCTCTTAAAGGTTCGATTTCTGGTGTATAGGATTTTATTTCAAAAGAAACATCTTTATCTGTGGTATTAATGAATTTGATATACTGATTACGTTTTGAAACTATTGTGTTTCCGCAAAACACTCCTGGTTGGATTTCCTGTGATAAGATGATTGAATCCTCTGTCAAGTTTGGTATGGTTATTTTTCGTACTACTTCACTTCGTTTTGGTAAAATATAATTTCCATTTACATTGTCTTCTATTGGATGTGAAATCAATCCGTTATCAGATGAGAAGTATATCATCCAATTAACATAATCAACAATACATCTGTGCTTTATAAAGTCTTTTCCTAACAGTCCGTCAGAAAAAATGGATTCTACGTCTTCTATTATATGAAATTCGTGTATAATGGAATAATCACCAAAGTGAATTGTTGTCATAGCAGTACCTAAAGTCTCTGATTCATGGTCACTAGAGCTTATCAATGTTAATTTTTTAGATGTATTGATCTTGAAACCTGGTTTTAATTTACTAGCTTTAAGTACGGATACGGTTGCTCCTGTATCTATGATAAGTGTGCTATAAATTTCCTTTGCAATTTCTATTTTAACTTTAACAAAATTATCAGCATCAGTGTTTATGGTTAGTATAGGGTATTTTCTGATACTTGAGAGTGGCCTAAAAAATTATTCTGTTCTTCGGCTGTTACTGTGTTATGAATAGGCGCTCGATTATTTTGCAAATTGCTATTATTTCTATTTGATTGTACGTACTGATTTCTGTTGGAATAATAATTATGTCGATTTGCATGCTGATTTCTGTTGTTGTTAGTGTTATTGTTGTTATATCTGAAGTTATTATTATTTCTGTTGTTGTTCTGTCCATATCTTGCGGGTGGGAACCTGGGTGGGATTTGTGTCTGATATCTATTATTATTTGAGAATTTGTTGAAATTGTTCCTTCCCTGGTAGTTGTTTCCATACCCTCTATTGTTCCTGGTAGCGTTTGAATATAGGATCTTTGTCTGATCATTCTTTCCCTTTTTCGTTCTATCTTCTAGCTCCAACTTTACTGCTTGCTCTATTGCTTCATGCAAGGTTTCGAATTTACTCGATCTCATTATAATTTTGGTCTCGCCATCTTTAAGTCCATAACTCAATGCACTGATTCCTGATTTAGTTGCCTTTTTTCTAGCTACTTCTGGCGCTATCTCTTCTGCAATGTATGCCTCTTCTAGTTGTTGCGTTAATTTTTCAATAACGCTTCCAAAATCTTCTATCGTTCCAGTCTGTTTAGTATTGTCCATTTTTGATACTACGATCTCTGGTGTTACCTTTATGCTGCACCTGTCTTGTAATTTGCTAACTATATCTTCAATTGAAGTTGGGGTTTCCCCTACTACAATTCGTGCTTTTCCTGTTAGACGTCCTAGTACCAGTTCTATTACTGTTTCTTTATTTTCTGGCTTTACTTTTTTCTTTAATACATTTAAGTTTGACACCACACCCTTCAAATCCTTCTCATTACCATCATACTTTGATATGAGAGAAGTGGTGATTTTAATCAATTCCATAATGTCAGCCATTTTGTCAGGTTTCGTTTCTATTGTTATGTCAAATTGGTTCTCTGATAATGTCGTATTTAACGAATCTGGATGTCTCTCGAAGTGTATTTTTATGCACTTATTTATTTCGTAGTATACGTATCTACTCTTTTTAACTAGCTTTGTTGATATTTCATCTTTAATAGACGATTCGTGCTTTCGTAGGAGTTCTTGTATTTCGTCGTATATTTCCTTAGTATTATCCCTTAATGTTGTTAACGCGCAAAGCCTATAACATCTGTTCAGCTGTTTCACCTGATCATAAATTCTATCTAATATTTCTATTTTCTCGAATAGTTTTTGCATATTTATGCAGCCTCATCAATAAAATTGCATATTTACGGTACCTTGTTTAAATACATAGCATGTATTTGTTGTTGTTGCTGCTCATGGTGTAACGCTCGTTACCGGTGCTTGGTGTTTAATTGGTGCTTGATGTGAAGTTCTCCGGTGTCATCAGTCGTCGCTCGATGTCTTGTCGGGGTTGGGATACTTGTCCATTCTCGTCTGCCGATCCAGATTGGGCAGTGAGCTCGCAGTATCTTTTCGTCTTCCACGTTGGGAACGGTTGTTCCATTCAATCACACTAGTCACATCTCGTATACCGTAGTCTCGCCATTCATTCTATTACCTTTCAGATGAACATCACTTCTGCTTATGGTTTCACAGCACTGGTGACATCGTTATTTCCGCTTACGTTGGTTTGGGTTCGTTGCGTTATTAATCACTTCAAGATTGTTCTAGTTTGCAAACTGATCGCTTAAGAGTTTATTCATAATGTTATTGCATTTTTGCACGTTGAGGAAGGTTGTCACAACACTTTTTTTTGCATAATTGCATTATATCACACTTTTTTTTTGCCCTTCAAACGGTTCATCACTTATATTTTCGATGAGTTGTCATTTTGTACACCACACTGTATTTGCTTTTGGTCGCTCATTCATAGCGATTGTTTTTTTTATATATGGGTCACTTGTGCCAGTTGCGTTGTTCAATACAAATTTGCACATTTGACACTTTTTCCGTCGTATACCGGTTATGGTCAAAAACGCACTTTTTTTTTTTACACTATTTGATGCGTTAGCACGACACTGCTGTACGTTACCGTTGTACGTATCACAAATAATTTGTTTATACTTCTGCCCGTCGATTGCAGATTAAGGTCACGGTCGCCATGTAATATGTTTGATGACTGTTACGGTCGTCATGTGGTATGTTTTGAGATAGTCCCGGTATGTTCGATTTTTGGGACGGTTGCCATGTAGTAACTTTGAACTCGCGTTGGTCAGGGTGGCCTTCGTCATCGTTTGCCGAATTAAGTAGAACTGAGGTGGATACTGCTTCGAAGCGGACGTTCGACACTTGATCGTCCAGGCGATCATAGAAACCTTTAGGAGGTTTCCCTTACTGGAAACGTTGGAGTTTAGAGGCCTTACCTTGGGCAGGGGGACATATCTAAACTCTTTAAATGAGAACTCGATAGATGTAGGATGGGCATAGTCCTATCCTGACAGTCCGAACGAATCTGACTTGCCATGATCGGAGTTGGTTTTATTTATACTCAAAAGAAGTTAAGGGTTTCTCACATTTGGTTCCGGGTTGTATGTTGAAAAGTTATTGTTTTCACTAAGCTAGTTACGTGTGTCTTTTGTTGACAAGAACGATGGTTCTTGTCACTAAGTTCCTGTTTTGGGTTATAAAGCATAAACTGTTCCTGCTTATGTTGTACGTTTCGGTTGGTTCTGTTAAGTGTGTCACAATTGTTTTTATATGAACGGTGTGGCCTGAGCTCTTCCGGGTGTGTATGGTATGATCTGATTTACTGAGTGTGTTATAATGAATGTGTTACAATGGTGTGATTTGGCTTTCCAATGTGTCTATAGCTGATAGTGTGTATTATAATTAGTTCTGTATAGCAGATATGCTACAATCTCATCTGGTGTGGGTAGCGGATATTTGTTTGCTTCTAGCCTTTCATTCAACCCTGTCGAATAGTCTGCACATATGCGTACTACAGGATCGCCGTCAGCATCTGTTTGCGCCTTTCGCACAACCACGATTGGTGCAGCCCAGTCTGAATATTCGATTGGCTCGATTACATTCAAACGTTGAAGTCTTAGCAACTCCTTCTCTACCAGTCTTTGTGAGTGATACGGAACTGGTCGCTTGGGTTTGAAAACAGGAGTCGCTCCGTCTACCAAAAACAGTTTCACCTTTGTTTTGATGCATCGTCCCAATCCATCTTCAAATAAAGTTGGAAATTTTCCTACCAGGTTGTTAATGGTGGAAGTTTCTGATGGTCCGGTAACTTGTTTACAATATTCATTGATTGGAATATCAAATAGACCGAACGCTTCCATTAGTTCGCTACCTAATACATTGAATCCAAGCACCGGCGTTACGTAACATGTACCGGTTACCGTTATGTCTCGAAAAGAGATATCGCAGGAAAATTCGGACACTAAGGGGAGAGGTTTACCTGAGGCGGTTTTGACTTGCAATGCCGTTGCATGTGTTTCGGGGTTGCCAAGAAGGGTTAGTGTGTCCTTTGATACAATTGTGTAATCTGAACCACAATCTAGCTGCAGTTCGATACTATTGTTGTTGATGTGAACTTCCACGTATTTGCGTCTAGCAACAACGCCTTCTTTGTTTACCGCAAAAACTCCTCTCTGCTGTCCCTCTTTTTTAGCTTTGTTTTTGTTGAAAGGTTTCTTACCGTTTTGTGTAGCTGACTGTGATGATGACGGTGTTGAATTTGTGTTGTCACCTGCGTTGGATTGTTTTGAAAAACAGGCACAATAGCCCTCCTTGTGGCCTACACGATTGCATTGTTGACACTGATGTTTTGAAAATGGACAATCACGAACGTAGTGCATCTGACCGCATTGCCAGCAAGGAGTACGGGGTGTTTTCTGATCAGGCTTCGGGAAGTGTTGTTGACGATTGTTTACCTTAGCAGTAACTGCGTACACCGATGGTTTCGAGTTTGACTGGTGCTCGATTATGGAAGTGTCTGTTTTCAGATTAATGAGTCGCTGTTACTCATCAATCAGATTCTGCAAGGTGATGGGTGCGTCTGCTGATTCGTTCTCGATCCGGGAGAGCAGCCTAGCTCGAACATCCGCGTAGCTATGACCCTTGAGACCGCAAATAAAAACTAAGCATTTGAATTGGTCTATTTTCATGTTTTTAAAATCAAAATCTTCGCAAGCACGGTTTACTTTCCCTCCGTATGTGATGATATCCTCTGCGTCTGATTTGATAAGCTGCAAGCATTGGTATCTTTTGTTGAAGATGGAAGTCTGCTCACCGAAGATTTTACCAAGTGTTGCAATGGTGTCCGTGAAGTTGATGTCCTTAGGAAGTTTTGGTAAAATGTAATTTGCATACCGGGTGTGCGATGATGTGTCCAGCTTCCTCATGAGCAAGCGCACTTTGGCCGCATCGTCCAAGCTTCCTGCGTCTGAATCGAAAAGGTCTGTGTATCTGGAAAACCACTTTTCGAATGTAATGCCTTTATCCGGGTCGAACGAAAACTCGCTTATGTTAGTTGCCAAAGCTTCAAGAGTCTTCTCCGGGTTGGAAGGTGCTGTAGTTGGTTGCGTAAGCTTCTGCAAAATTTGCGTCATTTGAAGAATCGCTTGCTGGATACTTTCTTGTGCCATTTTCCTTCCTTTAGTTTAATCCTCGTCGCCACTAATAAATTCGACACAAGCCGGAATTTTGGTAGTTCTTGTTTAGTTCTATTTCGTCTCAAGCGTTGTACCCCAATCATCGTTCAGTGGCCAAACGTGCTGCCATAAGCCCCCTATACACTGTTGTGCATATCTGTCATAACCCTTGTGACGAGATGATGGAATGTGACAATCGGCAAAGCAGCAATCCCGCCGCAGCTCGAGCCCCGCATCACCAACAGCAACGCGCAAGTTGCTTCGGCTGCCGCACCTCAGCACATCATCGGCGAGGTCGCAATCCCGCCACGGCTCGAGTCCGCCTCATCATCGGCAACCCGCAGGTAGCTTTGACAGTAGCACGGCAGCACGTCATCGGCGAGGTCGCATTCCCGCCGCGGCTCGAGCCCCGCATCACCAACGGCGACACGTAAGTCGCCTCGGCTGCAACGCAGCAGCCTCGCATCATAGGCGACGACACATTCCGCCTCAGCTGCAGCATAGCAACCCTCATTGGCGTCGACAGGTTCCGCCTCGCCTGCAGCAAACCCAGCACGTCCAGCCAGAGACGCCATCGCTGTGGCCGGCCATTGCTGTCGCCGGTCATGGCCCTGCCGGCGCAAGGTTTCATCGCGGCACCACCGCCACCTCCCGGCAGGCGTAGCAGCAACGCTACAACCCGAGGACGCGAACGCGGCGTCATCGCCGCCGCCCCGGGAACATGAGCGCAGCAGCATCACGGGCCCCACTACGTACCATCGGTCGAAGGATGTCACCACGCTGGTATTCCGTTGTGGAATACCACCCGCGTCGGATCGACCCTTTCGGTTATTAAAAGGGGGAGATGTTGTGGATAGACGTACCGAGCCCTGGATTCGTCGTAGCAGTTGCTCTGCTGCTGGTCGACATCCAGGAATCGACACTGCGCTCACGCACACTATCACGCCGCACTTAACGATGCGCGCTAAGTGTGTGCAGAGCGCACCTAACGCAGGAGTGTGTAACAGGCTACCGGTCGAGCAGGGCTCCCGGTAGGGCTCACGGGGCGGCTCGTGCGTGCGGCCCCATACTTCAATTTATATTGTGTTTTGTATTATTTAATATGTGTAATAAATGTGTAAATAGTTGAAACATAAAAGTTTAACTTATCTAACTTGTGCAGCAGCAATGAGATGTTGGAGGGCACCAGCCTTTGACACTTTGACAAGAGCCACCTCGTACCGATGTCATTCATTAAAAAGCTATAAAGTTTCACAAAGTTCTGTACACGTTCTAAAATTGTATTTATTGAAGCAAAAACGATATGCGACTTGTCGCTACAAAAGTACAGGAAAGAAGAAATTCAATGAATCAAGATTAACCACGTACAACACGATGATAACAATGCCGTTTTTCGTTGATCTTATGTAAAGGCACTGGTCGTTGAGACTCCGTCCATGAACGAAATCGTCAAACCGCTCATTCCATGCTTTAGACGCCTGCTTAAGACCGTACAGAGATTTATGTAAACGGCATACAAGATCTCCGTCAGTCTGGAAACCCTCGGGCTGTGTCATGAAAATCTCCTCCGTTAACGTGCCGTTCAAGAAGGCAGTTCGAACATCCATCTGATGCACTATCATCTTTGCTACATTAGCGTAAGCCAAGACCATGCGCAGAGTATCCAATTTAGCAACCGGAGAATATGTTTCATTGTAATCGAAACCGTAACGCTGGCTAAAACCTCTAGCCACTAAGCGAGCTTTATAACGACAAGGTTGGTTATCCATGCTCCGCTTCATTGCAAACACCCATTTGCATGAAATAGGTGTCCTATTCTCCGGTAGCTTTACTAACTCCCATGTCTTATTCCTTTCCAAGGACTGCATCTCTTCGGCAACAGCCTTTTTCCATCCGTTGCAATCATCGCGCTGACGAGCTTCTGCTAGTGAGGTCGGTAGATTCTCAACATAACTTGCGGCATTCAATGCGTATGCTGCATATTCCACCGCATAGTCTTTGTGCCACACAGGAACCGTCCTTTGTCGTTTTGAAGTTTCATCATCAGGAACTACTTCAACATCAGAATTCAGGCTAGGAGCCGTGTCATACCCTTCCGCAGATTCGATGTCATGGTCATTGTTACTTGCTTCATCGTCTAACGCAACATCATCTGATGAACCTTCTCTATTCATTGGTGTCAAAAAGAAATCGTCGTGTGACATATCTTCAACTGCTTCTGAAGTAATATGACAGTTTTCCAAAAATACAACATCACGCTCGTGCACAATTTCATGCTGCCCCGGGTTCCAAACCCTATACCCATTCACAGAGTATCCTACTAAAACCTTTCCAAGCTTTGGCATCCAGCTTAGCACGTTGTTCTTTCGGAATGTGAACGCACACATCACATCCAAAAATTCTGAGCTTTGCCAAATCAGGTTTCTTACCTTCCCATCTTTCGTATGGAGTCTTGTTGCCATCGATCGCATTCGTGGGGCTGCGGTTGAGAAAGTATGCAGCCGTTTGAATGGCTTGCCCCCAAAATCGCTTATCGATTATGGAATCATGCAGCATTGTTCTGGCCTTGTCAACCAAGGTACGGTTCATCCGCTCGCTAACCCTGTTTTGCTGAGGTGTATGTGGAACTGTCCACTCCACAACGATACCACTCTGCTTCAGGAATTGCTCAAACTGCTTGCTTCGGTATTCACCGCCATTGTCACAACGTAAACGGCTGATCCGTTGACCAAACTTTGCGGTAACAATAGCCTCGTACTCACAGAAACGCTTGAACACCTCATCTTTTGACTGAATCAGAAAAACCATACAAAAATGGCTCCAGCTGTCTACGAAAGACACGAAGTATTTCACACCACCGTTACCAACTGGAGTAACTGGACCACAAACATCCGAATGAATAAGCTCTAACACTCGCGACGATCGTTTTTCATTACGCGATGGAAACGGATTCCGTATTTGCTTCCCGGTTAAACAAGACTCGCACACCACAACATTTTTGTCGGTACATTTCACTTTCAGCCCAGAAACCATTTCATTCCGAATCAATTGCTCAATACTGCGCACGTTTAAGTGACCAAGACGCTAATGCCATAATTCAAGCTCTTTAGACACTCGACCTGTCGTCATCATCGAATATTCATCACGCTTCGCATAACTAAAATCTAGTTGATATAATTTTCCAACCCGTGAACCACACGCGACAATTTCCGAACCACGATAAATCTGTACCGCTCCGTTTGCATATACCACTTTCATACCAGCAGCATCGACACGCATTAATGAGTAAAGATTACAACGCAAATCAGGCACATATAAAACATTTCGTACCACGCACTCAACTTGCTTTCCGAACACATTGCTGATGATCTTCACGTTTCCAGAATATTCCGCTCGAATTGTCACATCATCCTTAGCAATCGCAATTTTTTGTGATATTTGTGGGGCTTGGCTAAAACGATGTTGTACTTATTTAAAACAATACAATAATATAATTTATTAATCCTAAGCCCTTTTTGTGCGTGACCGTCCCGCTCGGCCGCCTTATTCCAAGAGAGCACGATCGTCCTTTCGATCGTGCTGAGTGGCCTCTCGGCTCGCTGAGTGACCAGCCAGTCGGAGCCGAACTGTTTGCGCAGGTTGGCTCACTTATCGCATTTCGCCCTAAAACGCCTCCATAACATTTCCCTCTCTTAAAATGTACGGTACACCTCGAACCGACTGGGCAATCTTCTATTGCGAGAAGAGCGTCGTGGTTCCTGTACCCGATTTTCAGCTTTCTAGGACGTGCGGTTGCCGTTCTTCTAAATATTTGCGTAGACGATGCGCTGAAGCAACCACTGATGCCATTTTGTTGTTGCTGCAAGACCACTTGTTTATACAACTTGTTTTTTTTTCAAACAGCCTTCTTTTAAAGTGTTTTCTGTGTTAGAGTGCTCTTTTGCTTCTGCCAATACCTTTTCCTTTGGCTGTAATCTGTTTGCGCTTTGTAAATGCTCGAGATGCGTGCTGTATGGTTATGATAAAAAAAAAGAAACGAAACCAATATAATAGAAAGTAACGCATGCTTAAAGGAAAGTTGATCAACAATAGTGTCGTATAGACCACAGCTTGCACGTTTCATGAAATAAGGCGATTTATTTTGTCCATGCAATCTGGTTTCCAGGCGGCAATTACAACAGTAGCCGAAAGCATCAAGACCGTTATGGAGCCATTGACTAATGATATCAAAACTGGGATTGCACGGATGAGCCAACTTGATCTAAAAACTCCACGTAGCAGTCACCCTCCCGCAAAAATTCGTCGCATAAATCGGTCAAAACGTTTGTTCTCGGAAGTCGCTACTGACAACCATACTTTGTTTACATTTGGCGCCAGACCCATCAACACCCAAAACAATAACAACCAGAACCAAAATAATAAGCCGGTCGATGATATGTATCGCAAAAATCGAGCTCCACCCATGATCACAGGCACAAACAAAGATACAACTACATTTCCGATCAAAATAGTCCCCGCTCAGTCTACGGTGCAGAAGTGCGCATTGTATATTTCCCGGCCGGCTCCAGATACATCCAGTGACCAAATAGTGCAAATGGTCAAACATGCTTTGTCCATTGGGGATGTCACTGCATATTGCCTTATACGACAAGGCACAAACACAGCAACACTTTCATTTCTATCATTTAAGGTGTTAGTGCCTCTTACTCAACGTGAAAGGGCTCTTTCCCCCGATACTTGGCCGCTTGGTCTATCGGTGCGTGAATTTGTCGACTACCGAGCTCAACAACCAGGTGCAAATTTTCGTCTACCGCCAATGAGACTTTCAACACCCACAACCCAATCTACAGCGCAGGATATTCGATCACCACAGCTGTTGGATCACACAATACTTTCAGCACACACTCCACGCACTTCACCCACACCGCAAACCCACTAATTATCAACACCGATAAACAATTCACACACATCACGCACACTCGCACGCTCGCTAATCAGCTGTACACCGCATATGAGCCAAATAACGCCGAAACAACTTTTGTTGATAATTTACGCACTCACCTGATGATTGTTCCTCCAACAACAAACAACTTTACCACCACTGAAGCAGCCTGTAGTAACAGCATCTCGTGCAGGCTACTTAACGATCGTGAACCCAACACTACGCAACATCAGCAGCACTATTGCTACAGTACAGAACCTACACTTACACAAACGCACGACGGTCATGTCATTCCTGCAGGGGTTGCCTCCTTAAATAATACTGACGATTTGTTATTTTTATATCAAAATGTAAGAGGACTAAAAACAAAATGTCATGAGGTATTCGATTATGTTTCTACTACTCATTACGACGTCATTATCCTGACTGAAACATGGTTGGACTCCTCTATTAACTCGTCACAGTTGTTTCCGGACCATTATATCGTCTTCAGAAAGGACCGTAATGACAGAAATAGTAGGAAAACCAAAGGTGGTGGGGTTCTCATAGCTGTCGCCTCACATTTGCGAGTACTCTTATGTTCTACATCAGACACTGTCGAGCAACTTTGGTTAAAGATTTACAGCATTAAGAAAACGTATGTTATCGGTGCAATGTATGTTCCTCCTGACATGGCAAATAACACGTCGGTTATTCACACAATCTGTTCAACTATTGACGACGTAGCGTGTAAAGCTAATGAAATGTGTTTGTTATTCGGGGATTTCAATTTGTCAAACCTGAATTGGATACCCGATGAAACAAATCCACTTATGCTCCAAGTTGACTACGAATGCTCGAGGATCACGGACAACTGTCGCCTTCTTCTTGATTGTATGAATAGCAACGGACTATACCAGATTAACAAAATTCATAATGCGTCGAATAACTACCTCGATTTGATCTTTGTATGCGACGATATCCTGCAACAATGCTCTCCACCGGCAATAACACCCTTCCCCATAGTTGCTATTGATTGCTATCATCCGCCTATAGAGCTATGCCTGCCGAACGGTTTAGCCACAGCAGAACATCACACAACATCACATCAAGAATCAGGCATGCTCGACTACAGTCGCACAAACTTTTTGATTCTAAATGATCTACTGCAATCCTCTGACTGGTCATTCCTTGATGGAAACCCGGACGTAAACCATGCACTCGATATGTTCAATCGGAAATTTACGGAACATTTATCTGCCTGCTGCCCTATAAAACGTCCACAACAGGGTCCACCGTGGGGTAATGCTCAATTACGCCGTTTAAAACGAAACAAATCTTCCTGCTATCGGTTTTACCAAAACAGTGGAACACAACAATCGAGATTGCGGTTCATCGCTGCACACAATGTATATAGAAGCTATAATAGACAACTACACTCTCGTTTTTTGATTCGTATACAGTTCAGCTTAAGAAGAAAACCGAAAAAATTTTGGAGGTATGTCGACACAAAACGGAAAAACAGCTCCCTGCCAGCTATAGTTTCCTTTAACCGTCTTGTGTACGACCAAAAAACTCTACGTAACCGTACAACCGCCTACCCGGGTAGGCCATACATTTTGTATGGAAGTATGATGTTTTTCGTGGTTAAAAGCGTATATCTTTTGAGTTACTTGTTAGATTTGAATGAAAACTGTCTCATAGGTTCATAATAATGTTTACTAACACATCGTAGTAAAATTAGAATTTTAAAAATCCTATCAATATTTTTTTCAATTAAAAATATGTTGTAACTCCAACACCCCAACCGGCCTTGCAGGAAGTTTTGAGTGGATGCTTATGTCTTTTTCTTTTCTTTCAAACGTTGTATTGCAGAGAAATTTTATTGCTTGTTGTATAACAATATATTGAAAATAACACAAAAATCATTTTATAATGATACCAACCGCTACTAGCAAACGAAATAGAATTTGCTGGCTGAAAGTTCACACACACATTCATATTATTGTTATAGTGTTACTGCGTAACACTCTCGGGCCTACACTAGTTTCTGCCATGTATCTCTGCGTCTGCCTGCACCAGCAAATTGCGTATTTTTGACTCATTTCGGTAGTAGGTAAAGTAGTTGAACAATGAAAAACCAAGATTCTCGGAAAATATTGAACACAATCACAATAAGACTAGACTTCACGAGACGGCACGTGCAGCTCGTTCGCACGAAGAATATTGTTCACTTCATGTTCAAAAACGAATCGAGAAGGTTGTGCTAGTACAGTGATCAGGAGATTGTATAAATAATTTGCGTCAACAATTTTTCGGAAGAAGTGAGTAGTGAAAAAATATAGTGAATGTATTGTTGAGATCAAAATCGTTTGTTTTTAACTGATTTTTTACTGTTTACTAAAAATGTGATCAGATCTAGAAATGGAGGAAATTGAATGGCTAACTCCAGAGGAACTTTCAAATCTTACTGAAGAAGAAAGAAAAAGCTTATATTCAACAAAAAATGCATGAATTTATGGAATACGATAACGAAGATGAAAATATGATTTCTGCAGTAGTAGAAGAAGATGAAATTCCTGTATTTGATCAAGTGATCATAGATTCTGATGCTGAAGAAATACAACTACCAGAGTATAATCCTCTCGAAACTGATAGTGATGACGATTACGCAGAATCTTTCCAACCTTCAAGCGCAACATATAAAACCAACGATGGAACTATTTGGTCAAGTCAACCAACCATACCCCGTAAAATTTTAGCCCACAATATTTTACGTTCTTCACAGTCAGGTCCAACGCGCAAAACGGAAGGACTTAGCATAATAAAGACCTTCAAGCTGTTGATGTCTGACGAAATGATTGATATCATTGTTCGGGAAACAAATAGGAAAGCGCAACATATTTATGAACGCGAGCAAGTCACAAACTCAGCGAAATCAGCAAGCATGCATACATGGAAAACATTAACCACATCAGAATTCGAAGCATATCTTGGGATTTTATTACTAGCCGGAGTTATGCGTTCTAACTACGTACACTCTACGGAACTATGGAAAACATCTTCACATCCAATATTTCGTGCAACAATGGGTCTCCAACGATTTCGGTCGATCAATCGTTTCATTCGCTTTGACGACGGACGAACGAGAGAAGTTCGAAAGAAAATGGACAAATCAGCAGCAATATCGGATATATTTGCATTATTGAATAGAAATTTACAAGCATGCTATGTTGCAGGTTCGCATGTAACCGTCGATGAACAGTTATATCCTTATCGTGGTGGCACAGGATTTACCCAGTATATACCATCTAAACCAGCGAAGTATGGGATAAAAGTGTGGTGGGTATGTGACGCAGTCACATCATACCCCATCAAAGGCCAAATATATACAGGGTTAGCACCATCTGGACAAAGGGAAAGACACCAAGGTGAGCGTGTAGTAAAAGATTTATGTAGAATATTTCGCGGAAGTGGTCGTAGCGTAATTTGTGATAATTTTTTCACAAGTTACAACTTAGCCTCATCATTAATGTCAGATTTCAAACTAGCACTTTTAGGAACAGTAAACAAACGACGAACGTTTGTTCCGCCAATGTTTGCCAATCCTCACGGAAGGGAAATTCAATCGACATTATATGGCTTTAGCGAAAACATTTCCATTTGTTCTTATATTCCTAAGAAGAACAAGTCCGTTGTTATGTTGTCAACAATGCATTATGACAAAGATGTCCAAGGTCCAAAAGAAAAACCTGCAATGATAATTGATTATAATAAATTCAAGGGAGGAGTCGACAACATGGACAAATGCCTTTCTGAATATTCTACCAAGAGGAAGACGAATAGATGGCCTTTAGCATTTTTTTTCAACATTTTGGACATAGCTGCATTTGCAGCTTTCAAAATATTAAGGAAAATAATTTGCAAAACTGCCAATCTACGGATTATAGACGCATATTTTTGCAACAATTGTCCGAACAACTAACGATGCCCGAGATTCAGAGACGTGCGGAAAATGTGCAAATAATGCGACACTTTGGACCACGCAGCGGAGTGGAAAGCATGTTAGGAGGGCCATTGATAGAATTATCTAAAAAAAATACCACTAAAGATGTAGAAGAACGTGATATGTCCGGACGAATCAAACACAAAGGCAATTGTTATCTATGTGTAAAAAAACGATCAACGAGAAAATCGTGTTCTACTTGTAAAAAGCCAATTTGTGCGCTGCACAGTGTTATTAAAACTAGTTGTAATTCGTGTAATTAAATAGATGAACGTTTATGTAAAATGAATTATGTTGGGATTATGTTCAAATGAATTGACAATGATTCGAAGTAAAAAAACTTGAAATAAACATATGAAAATTTAAAAAAAACGTAATAAGCATACTTATAGACCGTCAACATATATTTTTATAAAACAAGGAAAACAACCAAAAGATTTTTACTTTTTGAAATTTTAAGATTTAGATTTAACTTTTGAAAGAAACGTAAGTAAAACTTATAAAAAGACATAAGCATCCACTCAAAACTTCCTGCAAGGCCGGTTGGGGTGTTGGAGTTACAACATATTTTTAATTGAAAAAAATATTGATAGGATTTTTAAAATTCTAATTTTACTACGATGTGTTAGTAAACATTATTATGAACCTATGAGACAGTTTTCATTCAAATCTAACAAGTAACTCAAAAGATATACGCTTTTAACCACGAAAAACATCATACTTCCATACAAAATGTATGGCCTACCCGGGTAGGCGGTTGTACATGTGAAGGGTATGTAAAGTTAAATAATAAAAAAAAATACTCAAATATTTTTGATATTTTTTATTTTGTAAACATGATTAGAAAACATCTGTTCTGAGGCATTTTAAAAATTTGGTCTCGGTACGACTTCTCAACACAAAGATATTTTGGAATAAATATGCGAAACTTACCTGGGTAGGCGGTCGTACACATGACGGTTAATGGAACAACTTCGTGTACCAAAGAGGAAACCTGCAATTTATTTGCCGATCGTTTCATGAGTTCGTTTGCCACTGAAGCTCCTGGCTTCTCATTGGATGCTGCTCTCAACAACGTGCCCTCCGACGCGGTCGATGTTAATGTGCGTGACATAAACATCTCCAGAGATTCTGTGCTAAAGGCGCTCAAGCAGGTCAAACCATCCTACAACCCTGGACCTGATGGTATTCCAACCGCAGTTCTTGCCAAATGCAGCGAAGTTTTGGCTGAACCTCTGGCTCGTATCTTCACACTCTCTCTCAATCAGCGTATGTTTCCAGCAGCATGGAAATCGTCCTACATGTTTCCTGTGCATAAAAAGGGGGATAAGAGCTTAGTGGAAAACTACCGTGGCATTACTACTTTGCCTGCAGGTGCTAAGGTTTTTGAAGTCGTCGTCCAGAACTCGCTCTTGAACTGTTGCCGCTCGCTGATATCAACACGCCAACACGGGTTCTTCCCCCGCCGCAGTGTGACCACCAATTTGGTGGAGTTTGTATCTCACTGCCATGCTGCATTCGCTTCGGGAGCCCAGATGGATGTCATCTATACCGACCTTAAGGCTGCCTTTGATCGGGTGAATCATCGCTTGCTGTTGGCTAAGCTTGCTCGTCTTGGATTCTCTACCCCTTTAGTGGAGTGGTTCGAATCTTACCTCACCAATCGTCGATATCGCGTGAAAGTTGAATGTATGACATCTAGGGAATTCGTGAGTTGTTCAGGCGTGCCACAGGGTAGTAACCTTGGACCTTTGCTGTTTTCTCTATTTTTTAATGACGTTACTACTGTAGTAAGGGAATCTGAATGTTTATTGTATGCGGACGATCTTAGACTTTTTTTTTCCTGTGAGGTGTTTTTGGTGATTGTCTTGTCCTGCAAGCATCGATCGACTCTTTTTCCGACTGGTGTCTGAACAACAACCTACAAATTTCTGTTGATAAATGTTCGTCCATGTCGTTTCACCGTTCTAATTGTCCAATAGTGTTTAACTACTGCATCTCCGGTACACAATTACAACGACACAGTGCAGTAAAAGACTTAGGAGTTACCCTTGACCGTAAACTTGACTTTCATGTGCACCATAACGAAATTATTGATAGAGCGAACAGAATGCTAGGATTTATACGCAGGCAGTCGAGAGAATTCTCCGACCCACATTGTCTTGTCGCACTCTACAAATCACTAGTCAGATCCATCTTAGAATACTCCTCAGTAGTTTGGTGCCCATCGTCATCGTTATGGTCGAATAAGATTGAGTCAGTGCAGAAAAAATTCACCCGTTTGGTCTTACGGTTCACACCCTGGCGTAACGTAGCAGCGAGACCTAGTTATCATGCCCGGTGTTTAATTTTTGGACTCGAGTCTCTCGCTACTCGTCGCGAAACGGCGCAAATCTTGTTTATGAAAAAAATCATCCTAGGAGAGATAGATTCACCGGACCTATTAGCTAGAGTTAATTTCCACGTACCTGCTCGTATTTTAAGAAACTTTAGGCTACTAGGAGTTGACCAAACTAGACGTGCATATAGCGATAATGAACCTTTGACTGCGATGGCTATTAGATTTAATGCACATTATGACTCTTTTGACTGGAATTCCCTAAGTTAACCTGTTTTTCTTGCTGTGATACTCTGTGTTATTTATTTTGTGCTGATGTTACATTGTACCTTGCTTTATGTTTACATGCTTTACATGCTTTATGTTATTATAAGTTTAGTTTATAAGATCAGTGATAAGGCCAATGATGGCCAATCACTTAACATTTACAAATAAACAAATAAACAAATAAACAAATTTAATTGATTATGACTTGGTATTCTTGCTTGATTGTGTTGTCCATGTACTACATTCCTTTTTTTTTTTAGTTGAGGATCCTGACCATTACTGTAGCTATTATTTTGTTTTCTTTTGAATCCTTGAATGATAATTTTCGCTTAGGCATTTCTTTTGCATATGGGGATTGCTACCCACTCTCTCTTTAAACAAAATAAATCGCCTTATTTCATGAAACGTGCAAGCTGTGGTCTATACGACACTATTGTTGATCAACTTTCCTTTAAGCATGCGTTACTTTCTATTATATTGGTTTCGTTTCTTTTTTTTATCATATTCCTTTTTATGCATCTCATTTTATATATTCCATTTTCTCTTTTTTTATGTAGCAGTCGTTGTTCGGTTTGTAAAATAATAATCGTTGCCTGATCCTTTAAAAACGCTGGGATATTCTAAGCCTTTAGCAATTGGTGTCGTTGTTGAAACTGATTCACAGTACGCATTCATTGGTAACGATCCCAGGTTAAAACATTCTATTACGTCTGCACCCAATAATAAAAGATTTACGCGAGCTACCCGTATTGTGGCTGTTTTCGTAATTCCTCCAACCGTAATAATTCCTTCGAATTCCCCGTCTATGTGAAGGTTAGCTCCTGACACTGTCTTTGTTCTTATCTCGCATGCATTTAATAAAGGTTCTCCTAAGCTTTTCCACATGGGTCGATTTATGATCGTGATATCGGACCCCGTATCGAGTTGCAACCTGGCATTCTTCCCATTTATTTGCACGTTTACGTACTTACGGTTTACTGCGACTGCACAAGCATTCACCCGTGACGATTTTAGCCTCCGCTGATGGGCTGTGCCGAAACTTTCCGAATCGACTTGCAGAGAGAAGGTATTGCAGTGTCCTTCTCGGTGCCCTTCTATTCCGCAATCTTGGCACGTGTGCGATTTGTATTCGCAGTCTTGCACCCAATGTCTATCGCCACAAAGCCAGCATGGTCGGCTGGGCTGGGTGTTCCGTGCGGGAGGATGCTGCTTACTATATCTTTGGAAATTATTTATTCTGGGGAATTGCCGGTGCTGAAAACTCGAATTGTTAGCTTTAGTATGGTTATTAAATATTTTTGTATTATTGTTGTTATGCAATGCGAGTGCTTGCCGTTCATTTTCCTGTATCATTGCGCTGTCTCTTTTTAGTGCGGCAATGCGACTACAATCCTCTGACAGTTGCTGCAACGTAATCTGCTCTCGATCCTCGATTTTCGCCAACAATCTAGTTCGCACTTCGACGTCTTGTTCTTCTCTTAATCCACAAACGAATGAGAGGCACTTTAGCTGCTCCTCGTCGAGCTTGTTGAGCTCGAACTCTACGCATGATTTATTCACACGGCATGCGTAGGTAAGCAGATCCTCTTCAGGTTTCCTTGTAAGCTGCAAACACCTGTACCTTTTGCTTATCAAGGATTCCTGTACGTCGAACAGCACAGCGAGCTTGGCGATCGTCTCCTTGAATGAAAATTCATTTGAACGCCGGTGCAGGATAAACGACAAATACCGATCATGCTCGGCTGCACCTAGCTTCCTTAAAAGAAGTCGCACTTTTGCTGCATCACTTAACCGACAAGCATCCTCGTTGAACAGCTCCTCGTACCGGGAAAACCATGTTCTGAAGGTGATGCCAGCTTCAGGATCGAACCGAAATTCCATAATCGAATTGGCTAATGCTTCCGTTGCTTGCTCTGGATTAAAATTTGGCGTAACTACGGGCTGGCTTATTTGCTGGGCCATTAGTTGCTGCATCATTTTCTGCGTTTGCAGGAGTACGGCGTTATCCACTACAGCTGAGCCCGTTTGCGATGGCGGTTGCACAAATTGCGATGGCGCTGATACCGGCTGCGCTGATGCGGGTCCCAATTGCGATGGCGGATAGAGGTGTCCGTTTGGGGACACCTGATGATGGGACGCTACTTCGTGCACGGAGCGAACGTGCGGCTGCGATGCTCCGGGTTGCTGCATCACCGCCGGGTTGAAAAATCCAGGTCGGCCTAAGGATGCACGTCGCTGCTCCCCCTCCGTCGGTAAATCCATCGTTGCATCAGCGGGGTTCATCTTGCGCTTCTTGGGACGTGGTGGTGCAATTGTGTGGGTGTATGTGTGTGAGCGGGACACGGAAGAAAACGAACAAAAAACGAATTAAAATTTGGTCAGTGTAGGGATTAGTACTAGGGATTAAATATAAGACAAAACAAATATTAAGGAAAACTAAATCTGAGCGTCCGAAAGAATGAACGGTAGAGAAAGAAATTTATTAAAATGAGATTCGAATAATCCAGCGATATGGAAGTACAAGCTGCTAAAAAACAAGGGAGCACCCGAAAAGCTGAGAGATGACAGAAGCGAAACCGGAGAGCAGGGCGAAAACATACGGCGACTGAGGAAGCAGAACGACGAAAAACCTTCAGTCTTGTGATTGATCTCGAAGAGAGCTGTTGGCTGTGCAAGACGGATTGTAATAAACAAGACGGAAACGTAATAAAGAATCACAAAAAATTAGTGAAAATGAGCGGAATTCACCACAATGGCGCAAGTCGGTAAGCATATTAAAACGGTATTACAGTCTGGAACCTCCGATGGTTTGGATCCGTTCTTGGCTCGGTTGGTTTAGTGGAACCAGTAAATAGGGATTTTGATAGAAGTCGCGGCACTTTGCGGGAAACGAACGAAAAATTAAAGATGTGCTTGATTTCCGGGAAATCCGCTGCATTTTTGAGAAGAAGGAAACCGGAATGAACACGGCATTGGACTTACCATGCCGGTGCAATATGGCTGCCAACAGAATCGTATTCGTACATGTATAAGTTGTGTGGCAGACGAGTGTGTGTGTGTGTAGCGTTGGAATGAGAGCACCAGAGAAAAATGACGAACAAATGATCGCGTTCGGGCAAGTAGAAGTTGGTTGTCGAAAAGTGTGAGTGTGATAATAGAAAATTTTATCAAATTTTTACTGAATTGTTCATGCGTAGACGCTTATTTTGATTTCATTTTTTAAATACACTAAATACACGTTACAAAAAGGACGGCTAAAGTGCACACCAAACAGCCACATTTTTCTACTTAAGTTCGCATAAGAGATTTTGGTCATACAACTCTATACCAATTCAACTAAATATGCCATCAGGAAATGGCCGGCAATAGAATAGAAGTAGTGTTCGCACCGGTTATGCGCTAACCAGTGTATGTGCTACAACCAATAATCAGAAAGATTTTTTTTGAAGACTTCATGGTTGATAAAGATGCTGTAAAGGTATATTTTATACCTCCGAGTGGGTGAATATACTTATTTACATCCCCGAGAGGACAGCAAACAAGAACCTGGAGCAGTCATAGCTTCCCCGAGTGGAAAGATGAAGTAAAAGTATATTGGTACCTCTGAGTGGGTGAATATACTTATTTACGTCCCCGAGAGGACACCAAAAAGGAACCCTAAGCGGTCATAGTTCCCCGAGTGGAAAGTCGAAGTAAAAGTATATTGGTACCTCCGAGTGGGTGAATATACTTAGTAACCCGGAGCGGTCATAGCTTTCCCGAGTAGAAAGATGAAGTAAAAGTATATTGGTACCTCTGAGTGGGTGAATATACTTATTTACGTCCCCGAGAGGACACCAAAAAAGGAACCCTGAGCGGTCATAGTTTCCCCGAGAGGAAAATCGAAGCAAAAGTATATTGGTGCCTCCGAGTGGGTGAATATACTTAGTAACCTGGAGCGGTCCTAGTTGCCCCGAGTGGAAAGATGAAGTAAAAGTATATTGATACCTCTGAGTGGGTGAATATACTTATTTACATCCCCGAGAGGACACCAAAAAGGAACCCTGAGCGGTCATAGTTCCCCGAGTGGAAAGTCGAAGTAAAAGTATATTGGTACCTCCGAGTGGGTGAATATACTTAGTAACCCGGAGCGGTCATAGCTTTCCCGAGTAGAAAGATGAAGTAAAAGTATATTGGTACCTCTGAGTGGGTGAATATACTTATTTACGTCCCCGAGAGGACACCAAAAGGAACCCTGAGCGATCATAGTTTCCCCGAGAGGAAAGTTGAAGTAAAAGTATATTGGTACCTCCGAGTGGGTGAATATACTTATTTAAGCCCCCGAGAGGACACTAAAAAGGAACCCCGAGCGGTCATAGTTTCCCCGAGAGGAAAGTCGAAGTAAAAGTATATTGGTACGTCGTAGTGGGTGAATATACTTATTTACGTCCCTGAGAGGACAGCAAAAAGAAACCCTGAGCGGGCATAGTTTCTTATGTAAGTGCGAAGCGCGAGTTACACAAGTGTGAGCAATCTAATAAAAAGTTATGGAATTTTGACAAAAGATTTAAGTCAAACATTGTGGTTGA